>NC_063188.1:81217981-81552981 GCF_023159225.1 Perognathus longimembris pacificus | reverse complement strand
GGCCCACAGAGAAGCACAGGTGATTTCTACAAGTTTGTCAAGATCTAATACTGGCCCTTAGTAAGTTCCAGGTAAGAGAGCATGCTTAAAAACTACTTCTGTGTGGACCACCTTGTTGCTTCTAATTGGAAGTAAAGTGGCCTCTTGTAAGACTCACTGATCCGAAATCTGCGGTTCGAAGCCAGCCCGGGCAGAGAAAAGTCCCTGTAAGGGACTTGTCCCTAAGCAGCCAACAGAGTGCTTGGAATGGAGTTGTGTGGAGCTCAAAGTGGTAGGGTGCTAGTCTTGAGCTGTAGAGCTGAGGGACATCGCTCAGGCCCTGATTCCAAGTCCAGTGGAAAGTCACTCCTCCTGGGACAAAAGTGATAGAGCATCCAGAGGCAGTAAGCCACTGCTTGGATGGCAGAGATGGTGTCAGATCTTAGAGTCACTCCTGTTTGGCCTTTCAAAAGTTAATCAAAGCCAGGAAGTCCTAGAAGAATAGTTTGTAAGCATGTCTTTCTAATGCCCATGTCTGTCTACTGGGCAGGAACTTGCCAGTCATCTGTGATAGTAGTTAGTAAGGGTAAGTTTGTCAAATGAGAGGATAGTTTAAAATCTCAACCCCCCACATCTACTCAAAGCTCTGACTGGCAGTGAGAATTTTAAGCTGATACATCTGTTCAGGTAAGAAAGCTTGTAGACCTGAGATTGTGTCTTTATTGAGATTTGTTAAAGGCCTGCAAAGGTAATTTTTTTAGGTCATCAGAGATCATCCCCAGCCAGTCAGGAAAAAGCTTTCACAAACTAGAATGTTAAAAGGCACAAATCTGTAAACCTGACGCCACCTATCTGGGTTTCATATTAAAAGAGGGCAAGCGTTGTCTATCAGATGCACGTAAAGAGACTGTGCTGAAAATCCCTGTGCCTAAGTCAGCCAGACAAGTCAGAGTTCCTGGGAACAGCAGGCTTTTGCCGACTGTGGATACCTGGGTTCACTGAGATGGCCAAGCTTCTATATGAAGCCACCACAAACCTCCCAGAGTTTTATTGGGCTGAACAGATGCAAATAGCCTTTGAGGCAATAAGCCTCATCCGGGCCCTGTTGCCATTATGCACTGCCCAGGTCATCAAAAGTGAGTTGATTCAGTGACTAGAGGGAATAATCTGGCCGACCAGGCAGCTAAGGAAGCAGCCATTCAGCCTAGAGCAAAAATATTGACTTTAGTAGACCCAGGGCCACGAGCTTTGCCTCCTGTGCCCCAGTATTCCCAAGAAGGCTTGGAGTGGATAAAGAAAATTCCCATGGCCCTCAAAACCCCTGGACAGAGAAGGAAACAATGACTGGTGGAAAACTTGTGAAGGGAAACTTATATTGCTACAAGGGCTGGGTAAGGGGATCCTTAAGAGAATCCACTGAGCTTCTCACATGAAAACCCAAAAAATGCTGCACAACAGTGGTAGAGTCCTATCGGAGTCCTATCTTTATTCCTATCCTAGTGCTCTCCTAGACATATTCTAGTCCTATGCTAGAGTCATATCCTAGAGTTCTCTCCTAGGGCACTATCCAAGATTCCTATACCAGAGTATTATCCTAGAATACTCTCCGAGTCTTATCCCAGAGTTCTATCCTTGTGTCCCATCTCGTTCCTATCCTAAAGTCCTATTGTAGATTCCGATCCTATTTTTCTTTCCTAGAGTCCTTTTGTACAGACGTATTCTTTTTTTTTAATTTTTATTATAAAACTGATGTACAAAGAGGTTACAGTTTCATACGTTAGGCATTGGATACATTTCTTGTACTGTTTGTTACCTTGCCCATCATACCCCCTCTCCCCTCCCCCTTTCCCCCCCCTGAGGTGTTCAGTTCGCTTACACCATACAGTTTTGCAAGTATGGCTTTTGTTGTTGTTTCTCTTAATTTACCCTTTGTCTCTCAATTTTGGTATTCCCTCTCAATTTCCTAATTCTAATACCAGTATACATGGTTTCCAATATACTCAGATAAGATTACAGAGATAGTGTAGATACAATCCAAGAAGGTGATACAAGAACATCATCAACAGTATAAACTACAGATACACATGGGATGTTGAAAGTAGTTACAACTGTGATATAACAATCATTTCCATAAAATGGAGTTAATTTCACTTAGCATCATCTTATGTGATCATAAGGGCTATTGGGCTCTTGTGATCCTCTGCTGTGGCTTGCCTAATCCTGTGCTAATTATTCCCAATAAGGGAGACCATAGAGTCCATGTTTCTTTGGGTCTGGCTCACTTCACTTAGTATAATTTTTTCCAAGTCCTTCCATTTCCTTACAAATGGGGCAATGTCATTCTTTCTGATAGAGGCATAAAATTCCATTGTGTATATGTACCACATTTTCCTGATCCATTCATGTACAGACATATTCTTGTGACCCATCCTAGAGTGTGTTCCTATTGTCCTATCATAGATTCCTTTCCTAGTCCTAGCCCATTTTTATTCTATTTTCAAATCCTAGAATCTTATCGTACAGTCCTATTCTTGTACGATCTTAGTCCTATCCTAGAATCCTCTCCTAGATTCCAATTCTAGCCCTCTTCTAATCATTTTCTAGTGTCCTATCCTATAGTCCTATCCTAGTCCTATACTAGAGACAGTCTTTACCTAGATTCCAACCCTAGATCCTATCATAGATCCCTATCTAGTCCAACCCTACTCCTATCCTAGAATCCTATCTTAGACCTGTCATGGAGTCCTATCCTAGTGTCTGAATGTAGACTCCTATACTAGAAGCCTATTCTACAGTCCTATCCTAGTACTATCGTAAAGTCCTGTTGTAGAATCATATCTTACATTCCTATTCCATTTTTCTACCCTACTGTCCAATCCTATAGGGGTATACTAGAATTTTATCTGCCATTCATATCCTAGAGTTTAATTCTAGAGGCCTATCCTAGAGTCCATACCAAGAGTCCTATCCTAGAGTCCTCTACTAAAGTCTTATCCTAGTTCCATCCTTGTTTTGTGTCCTAGACTGTTATCCTAGTTGTCTCATGGAGTCCTATCCTATATTCCTATTATTCAGTCCATTAACAGTTGTGTCTTATACTCCTATCCTAGTCCTATCCTTGAGCTATGGTAGTCTTATTCTTGTCCAGTCCTAGAGTCATATCTTAGTCCTATATGAGACTCCTAGACTAGAGGACTATCCTAGTCTTATCCTGGAGTACTACCCGAGTATCTTATTTCAGTGCTATCCCAGAGTCCTATCCCTGAGTCCTATCTTAGTGTCCTTTCCTAGATTCCTATTTTGCAGACATATCCCTGTGTCGTGTGTCGTGATGGTGGCGCTGCCTGACCCAGGAGGCGGAGCCAAGAGGTCTCCGCTCTGCGGGAAGTTCTGTGACATCACCATAATTGACACACTCATTAGCCTATCGTTAGCACCTGGCTAGTCCCTCTCCTTTGCGTGTCATTACTGGTATAAGACTATTAGCTCCTCCCTTGAATAAACCAGAACCCCCCTTGAGGCTTCCCCAAGACCCCACGGCTCCCTTGTCTTCCTTGGAGAGTATGGGGAAAGGGGGAGGGCGTCTCGCGACCACACGCTG
Source organism: Perognathus longimembris pacificus (assembly GCF_023159225.1). Taxonomy (NCBI): domain Eukaryota; kingdom Metazoa; phylum Chordata; class Mammalia; order Rodentia; family Heteromyidae; genus Perognathus; species Perognathus longimembris. The sequence continues at coordinate 81,549,401 of NC_063188.1, read as the reverse complement.
ACTGAGGCTACATGTGGATTTCACTCCCACAGTCAACTCCTACTGGCCAGGGGATATGCATGAGAGCGATACAGGACCACAAGGAGAGGCAGACAGGCCCAGGACCTCCACGAGGACGGAGGTAGAGCTTAGCCCGGCAAAATGGCAGCCCAAACGTGGGGCGGGGAGGGAAGCCCACAAGCAAAGTCTGGAGCTATTAGTAGCCCTTGGGAAATTGGAGTGGGTTCTCCGGAGCGTGTTGGGTTCACCATCAGGCAGCTAAGACTGTGGGGCAGAATCGATTCATGTTCCAAGAGACTGGATTGGACTTTTGGGACATTCGGGCCAAGGACCGAGGGCGCAGTTTCGCGGGTCTCCCAGCGCCGGGCGGGGCGGGATGGCATGGCTCTGCATATCTCGAGGGAAACCCACCATGGTGGCTGAGTGTTAGAGAAGCACCGAGGGCACGCAGGGTGGTTACAACAGCAGTCCGGCCTGGGACTTCCCCCATCCCCCCCGCCTGGGATTTCTGGGCCCTGATTTGTGAGCACAGCTGCGTGCACTGGGCTCCAGGGATGCAGGGCCCAAGGCAGGTAGCGTGAGTTCCTCGGTGGGCAACGCAGGGGTCACGGCCCCAGAGATGCTTGGGGCCCGGGGTGGGCGGAGAGTTCCGCAGCGGTGCTTGGGGCGCGGCCCCAGCAATGTTTGGGACTTGGCAGGCGTGGAGGCAACGAGGCTTGCAGGTAGCCTGGAGTGGCTTGCCCTCGCACCGCCCCCCGCCCCCCCCCCCCCCCCCCCCCCCCGCTTTCCTTGAGGCCCGCCTCCTGCGCAGCGGCCATGGCACCCTGGAGCACGGGATATTTTTAGCTGAAACTGCCTTTGCACTGGTTCCCACCACCTCCCCCCCCCTGCCCCCGCCTCTGAGGCCTGGGAACTTACTGGGCTCTCCTAACTAACATCCAAGGCTGGCTAATCTACTTTAAAGGAGACAAAAGGTTCTCGGTTTTTGTCAGTGTTCGCTAGTTGGAGATTCGTTAAGCTCTGATGTTGCGGGCTAAATTCTAAGCCTGGTTAACAGATAAAATGGATTCTAACAAACAGCCCCAGGTGCCAAATTCCTGGAGACTGGGCAGGGCTAACAGCTTGTCTGCAGCCCCGCGGATGGTCTGTGAGAAAGGCATCCTGATGTGACCCTGCAGTCTATCCTGTCGTTTCGCTCTGTGTTAAACTTGCAGCTTACAGGCGGAGTTAAAACAAGAGAAAGCCCCAGGTTTCCAACTAAAATGGAGTATTTTGGGGGCAAACAAACGGTTCTGATACAGCAATAAGTAATTTGGTTGGATTTCCTAAAATTACCAGTTCAAAGATACTAGAAATTGGAGGAATTTTTCTTGATGGTTAAAAAGAAAGTTTGTCTGATGTGATTTGATCCCTGTGCTACTCTTACAATGTGGAGATATTGAAAAAGCGAGGTGCTGAGGCCAAATCTCTGGTAAACATGGTTAAAGGTACTTTTGTCACAATTGTCTTGGATATCAGTCTAATGATTCAGTACTAAATTCTGTGTGAGACTCCTAGCTATCTTAAGTTACATATAATCAGGCAAGTGTTTTAAAGTATGTATAACTAACTGGTGGGGATAAAAGTAAATTCTCATTAACCCTGTATGTAGAAAAAATATGACAAAGCAAGCTAATGGTTCTCACTAATTTATTGGAAAGCTAAAATTGATAAGTGTTTCTAAATTCACAATTGTGATTCCTACATTAAGAAAAAAAATTGTCATTTAAGTTCAGTGTCTTTTGGATGCAAATGAGGCTAAAGCAAAGACTTATATTACATTCCTAGATGGAAATTTAAACAACCAGAGTGCTAACATCTTGCCAAGTCAAAGGTACCATAGCAGTTGGAAGCCACAGAGTTATCTTGGGATTTTGTGACTAGGGAAATCTCTTAAAATCATCTCCCTGCTTGAGCCGAAAGGGCATCAGCCTACAAAAGCCAGGGAATTCTCAGAGCAACCAACCAGGATATGCTGGGGGATTTTAGATGTCTTTAACCAGTCTGTGCAGAATTTTGCAGGCAATCTTGCAGGAAGTGTCTCTGAGAGATGCCACTACTGCCTCACCTAGATCCAACTCATCTCTCCTGCTGGCCTGCTAATTTGGGATGGAAGACACAACCACTGCTAAAGCTGAGACTTTCACACTGTTTTAACCCTTTGCCCTCAATTGTCATTTATCTGTGTTCTCTTCCACTTGCCGGTAAGATCAAATGGTATGATTCAGATTGATGACACATAGATCTCATGTTCTCTAAGTGTTACAACCAAAACTTTGACAAATGGTTTGTGGTCAGTTCTCAACAAGTTACAGATGGGCTATTCCTGTTGCTTTCCTCATTGCTAATTGGATATAAAAGGGCTTTTATATCTAAGACTCCTTGGATCACAGTTCAAAGCCAGCCCGGGCAAAAGAAAATCTCTCTAAAACTCCATCTCCCAATTAACCAGCAAAGAGCCAGACTGGGAGCTTGGCTCAAGAGAACCAACAAAATGCTGAAAGTAGCACCGTGGCTCAAGTGGTAGAGCACTAGCCTCGAGCAGAAGTACTCAAGGACAGTGCTCAGGCCCTGAGTTCAAACCCTGTGAATGTGGATGGGAGCATGCCATCCCAGCAACAAGCGCCGGAACTACTGGGACTCAGCCAGTCCAGGAAAACAGGGATATGGAGAGGATTGAGAGGAGAATGGTGTCACATCCTAAATGGAGTTGCCTTGTCTCACCCTTTCAAAACTGATTAGAGCCGGGAGGTCAAAAGGAATAGTACCTGTTCATTTTCCTTTTCTCTGCCAGTTGTATATATGTATACATATTTATCTTAGCCTCTGACTGGCCACTCCAAGCCGGACCACTAGCACTGCGCTCTTCCTTCAGTTATTCCACCTTCCTTGTAATTGACCACAATTGGGTTTATGCTCCAAATGGAACTTTTCTGGCTTGTGCCCAGGGTATGTTCTATGTCATTCATGTTAACTAGCTCTGAGAACTTGTCGGTATTTTGCTTGAACTTTTCAAAAGTCTTTTAACAGAATAACATCTCTTGCTGAGGTCACCACCTGGGAACTTGCAGTTCAAGGCCATCTCTCTACACTACTGTGCCAAGCTACAGAGGCTGGCCAGAGGAGACCATAGCACCCTCTGGCCCTAGTAACCATTCTCTTGGTAACGATAAGGACTTTTGCCAGCCACACTGGATGGTACCAGGCCATATGGCAAGTCAGGGGCCCCTGACTACCTCGCCTTCTTTCAACAGGAATTAGTTTCAGAAGAAAATACCTTCTCCCATACTCCCAGCCTGGTGCCCTCCTGTGTCATAATTTTAAAAAAACAAAAGAGGGGGAGAGCAGCCCCCATGATTAGTTAAGGATAGCGATGCTTACATTAAATATCTTAAGAAATATCTTAAGAAATTTTAAATCTTCCCAAATCAGTGCAGGAAGGGTCCTTGTATATGTCTTTCCAGATTGGGAAATTAAGCCTGGAGCACTCGTTCTGGAGAAATGTCTTCTTCTTGTTCTCTAGGAAAACAAGGACCGTGCTGGATTTCTTCTGCTCTTCCAAAGGGAATATGGAAAGCCTGCCTGCATGCAATAGCGGTAAACGACACCAAAGGCAGCCAGCTTCCCTTCCTTGCTTGCTTTCTAGACTCTTCCTTGAGCGTCTCCCTTGGTGCAATGTTTCGCTGTGGCAGAGTCACCTGCAGCTTTGCACCAAAACTAAAGAAATTTTGCACCGTTGTTTCTCCTTTTGCTCTCCCCCTGCTGCTTATCTTAGGGGTTCCCGTTGGAGGGAAATAGGAGCTGAGGGTTTTGACACTTTTCCTCAATGTTTCATGATAAAAAATGTTTTAAAATTAAGCGCAAAGGTTTACTACCATGCCCTCAATGATTATGAAAAAATGTTCAAAAAAATAGGCATTAGGATAGTACTTTGCTCAATGTTTATGAAAAAAAAATGTTTCACTAACTACATATGTTAAGCTATCAGCTGCTGTGGACTACCAGGGTCACCAGAACTTAAACCTGCTTCTAACTCACCACCAAAAGAGGGAATGATGTCTGCATTTATCCTGACTGGCGCAGAAATGGGCTAAGGACTGCAACTTCTCTGGACTGAGCCAAATGGATGGCCCCTTTACCTACCCCTTCCTTTTGTGGAAGAGGCCCCATATGTATATTATATCAACATTTGCCTTATGCCTACATATGCCATGTGTTTACAGCATCTCCTGCTTATTTAAAAAACAAAGAGGGAGATGTAGGGGATGGCTATGCCTTTAAGACCTGGGGAGGCTGCTAGCTGGCCCGTCCCACCTCCTTCTGGTTCCAAAACCGGAAGAGAAGCCAAACCAGCCCTTGCCTCTTGGTGGCGAGCACGTGTGTCGTGATGGCGGCGCCAGCTGACCCAGGAGGCAGAGCCAAGAGGTCTCCACCTCTGAGGGAAGTTCCGTGACATCACTATGATGGACACGCTCATTAGCCTATCGTTAGCACCTGGCCAGTCCCTCTCCTTCACGTGTAATTACTCGTATAAGACTGTTAGCCCCTCCCTTGAATAAACCAGAACGCCCCTTGAGGCTTCTCCGGGAGTCCACGTGTCCTTTTCTTCCTTGGTAAGTATGGGGAAGGAGGCAGGGCGTCCCGCAACCACACTCTGACCAAGGCTATCCATGGACCTCACCCCCACAGCCAATTCCTACTGGGTAGAGGATGCCTTGAGGGCAATAGGGGAACTCACAGAAGAGGCGGATAGGCCCAGGACCTCCACGCAGACGAAGGTAGAGCTAAGCCCCGCAATCCTAGACATATTCTAGTCCTATGCTAGAGTCATATCGTAGAGTTCTTTCCTAGAGCATTATCCTAGAATCCTATCTAATTCTTATCACAGAGTCCTAACTTTGTGTCCCATCTCATTCCTATCCTAGAGTCCTATTCTAGAGTCCTATCATAGTGTTCTTCCCTAGAGTCCTTTTCTACAGACACATTCTTGTGTCCCATCCTAGAGTCTGTTCCTATTGTCCTATCATAGATTCCTATCCAGGTCCTGGCCTATTCTTATTTTATTTTCTAATCCTAGAGTCTTATCGTAGAGTCCTATCCTAGTCCGATCTCAGTCCTCTCCTAAAACCCTATCCTAGATTCCAATTCCAGCCCTCCTCTAATCATTTCCTAGTGTCCTAACCTATAGTCCTATCCTAGTCCTATACTAGACTCAATACCTAGAGTCCTATCCTAGATGCTATCATACATCCCTATCCTAGTCCCATACTAATCCTATCCTAGAGTCTTATCGTAGAGTGCTATCTTAGACTTGTCATAGAGTCCTATCCTATTGTCCTAATGGAGACTCCTATACTACAAGCCTATTCTACAGTCCTATCCTAGTCCTATCGTAAAGTCCTGTCCTAGAGTCATATCTTACATACCTATTCCATTTTCCTATTCTACTGTTGAGTGCTATAGAGGTATACTAGAATTTTATCTGCCATTCATATCCTAGAGTTGAATTCTAGAGGCCTATCCTATTGTCTATATCAAGAGTCTTATCCAATCCTCCCTCTCCTAAAGGCCTCTACTAACGTCCTATCGTAGTTCAATCCTAGGGTCGTGTCCTAGAGTCCTATCCTAGTTGTCTCATGGAGTTCTGTCCTATATTCCTATCATAGAGTACTAGAGCAGTAATGTCTTATAGTTCTATCCTAGTCTGATCCTAGACCTATTTTAGTCCTATTCTTGTCCTATCATAGAGTCATATCCTAGTCCTATAAGAGACTCCTATCCTAGAGGACTATCCTAGTCTTATCCTGGAGTACTACCCGAGTGTCTCATTTCAGTGCTATCGCAGAGTCCCATCTTAGAGTCCTATCTTAGTATCCTATCCTAGAGTCCTATTTTTCAGACATATCCCTATGTCCTATCATAGAGTCATTTCCTAATGACTTTTCATATATTCCTATCCTGGACATTTCCTAGTCCTATCCCAGTCCAATCCTAGAGTCCTCTACTACAATCCTTTCCTAGATCTATCCTAGGTTCTTATCCTAAATTCCTATCCTAGTTCTGTTTTGGAGTCCTATTCCACAGTCTTATCGTAGAGTCCTTTCCTAGTCCTATGTTACTCCTGACCTACTGCTGTCTTATACTCTTATCCTAGTCCAATCCTAGGGCTATTACACATTCCTACCCTAGTGTCCTATCGTAGAGTGCTATCCTATTCTTATCCTATAGTCCTATTCTAGTCTATCCTAGTCCTATCCTATTCCTATCCTAGGGACTCATCATACAGTCCTATGCTAATTCACCTTTACAATCTTACCCTATATATCTATCATAGAGTACTACCCACGTAGTAGCATATACTTCTATCCTAGTCCTATCCTAGACCTATTCTAGTCCTCTTGTTGTCCTATCCTATAGGACTCTCCTAGTCTTATCCTAGAGTGCCTTCCCAGTGTCCTATATCAATGATATCCTAGAGTCCTATCATAGTATCCTTTCCTAGAGTCCTGTTTGATAGACATATCCTTGTGTCCTATCCTAGCTTCCTTTTGTAGTGAACTCTCATGGATTCCTCTCCTAGTCATAATCCAGTCCAATCCTACTCCAATCCTAGAGTTATCTACTAAAGACCTATCCTAGAGTCATATCCTAGAATCCTATCCTATTTCTGACATAGAGTCCTATCCTACAGTCTTATGGTAGAGTCCTATCGTAGTCCTATCTTTACTCCTATCTTAGGGCTAGCCTAGTCATATTCTAGTCCTATGCTAGAGTCATATCCTAGAGTTCTATCCTAGAGCACTATCCCAGAGTCCTATCCCAGAGTCTTATCCTAGAATCCTATCTGATTCTTACTCCAGAGTCCTAACTTTGTGTCCCATCTCATTCCTATCCCATAGTCCTATTCTAGAGTCCTATCATAGTGTTATTCCCTAGAGTCCTTTTTTACAGACATATTCTTGTGTCCAATCCATTTGTTCCTATCTACCTACCATATGTTCCTATCCTAGACTTTGCCTAATCCTATCCCAGTCCTATCTACAGTCCTCTACTACAATCCTATCCTAGTTCTATCCTTGGGTCCTATCCTAAATTCCTATCCTAGTTCTGTATTGGAGTTCTATTCCACAGTCTTATCCTAGTGTCCTTTCCTAGTCCTATGTTACTCCTATCCTAGTCCCGTGTTATACCCTTATCCTAGTCCAATCCTAGTCCAATTCCTGCCCTAGTGTCCTATCATAGAGTCGTATCCTATTCCTATCCTATAGTTCTATTCTAGTCCTGTAGCTGTCCTATCCTAGAGTCCTTTCCAAGAATCCTGTCTTAGACTCCTCTCCTAGAGACCTATCCTAGAGTCCTACCCTAGCATCCTGCCCTTGTCCTATCCTAGTCCAATTTTTTTTCTTATCCTGGTTCTATCATATAGTCTCATTCTGGTCCTATCAGATAGTCCTATCCTAGTCCTATACTCTAGTCCCACCCTAGTCCTATGCTCTAGTGCTATCCTAGTACTAGCCTAGCCCTATCCTATTCCTAACCCTGCTCAATGCTTGTGTACTGCCCTTATCCAATACTAGCCCTTTATTAAGCCTCTTACAGCCATATTCTAGAGTCCTATCACAGTCTTGTTCTAGTCCTTTCCTAGTCCTATCCTAGAGTCCTATACTAAAGTCTTATCCTAATCTACCCAAAAGACATCTCCTTGTCCTATCCTACTACCATTCCTGACTTTTTCTAGAGTCCCATTCTAGATTCCTATCCTTGTCTTATCCTAGTTATACCTTAGCCCTATTCTAGCCTTCCTTATTCATATTCTAGCACTATCCTATTCAAATCCTAGTCCTATACTGGTCCTATATCTATCCTATACTAGTGGTATACTAGGGTACTATCCTAGTCCTTCCTAGTCCTGTCTTATACTCTTATCCTATTCTTATCCAATTCATATCCCAGTCCTATTGGAGACTCCTATCCTAGAGTCCTATCCTAGTCCTATCCTATAGTCTAGTCCGATAAATATACCCTAGTCCTCTTCTAGTCCTATTCTACAGTCCTATTGTAAAGTCCTATACTTGTCCTATCCTAGAGACTATTCTAGAGTCCTATCCTAGTTTTTTCATAGAGTCCTTCCCTAAAGTCCTATCCTAGTCCTATACTGTAGTCCTATCCTAGACCCCTATCATAGAGTCCTATCCTATATTTCTATATAATAGGGCTCTACCATAATTCTAACCTCATCTTATCCTAGAGTTCTCTCCTATAGTCGTATCCTAATCCTATCCTAGAGTCCTATCCTATAGTCTTATCCTAATCTTATCTTAGAGTCTTATCCAAATCCTATCCTACAGTCCTTCCCTATAGTCTATCCCACATCTATCCTAGAGTCTTATCCTAGATTCCTGTCCGTGAGTCCTATCCTACAGTCCTATGTTAGAGTCTTCTCCTAGTACTCTCCTAGTTCTATCATAGACCTACTCTAGTCTTATTCTTGTATTAAGCTAGTCCTATCATATAATCCTTTCCTTGTCCTACTCTAGTCCTATCTTAGTCTTAACCTATGGTCCTATTGAAGTTCTAACCTAGTGGTTATTCTAGAGACCTATCCTGGAGTTCTATCCTACAGGGCAATCTTATAATCTATCCTACAGTGCAGTGCTAATAACATTGTATTCCTATTCGGAGCCCTATCCTAGATCTATCATAGACCTATCCTAGTCGTATACTTGTTTTATCCCAGTCCTCTCATACCGTCCTATCCTAGTCCTATTCGAGTCCTATCCTAGTCCTAAACAAGAGTCGTATCCTAGTCATAACCTAGAGCCTATCCTATAGTTCTATCTTAGTCCTATCCCAGGGTCCTATCCTGCATTCCTATACTACAGTATAATCCTAGAATCTATCCTATAGTCCTTTACTTATACCATCGTATTCCTATGAAATGTCCTATCATAGTTCAATCATTGACCTATCCTACACCTATACTTGTCTTATTCCAGTCCTCTCGTACTTTCCTATTGTGGTCCTATTCTAGACGTATCCTCACCCTTTCCTAGTGTCCTGTTCTAGAGTCCTATCCTAGTACTATCTTAGCGTCCTATCCTAGACACATATTGTATTCCTGTCCTAGAGTTCTCTCCTATAGTCCTATGCTAGAGTTCTATCCTAGAGTCCTATCGTAGTCCTATTATAGAGTCCTCTCCTAGAGTCCTATCCTATTCCTATCATAGAATCCTGCCTTAGATTCCTGTCCTAGAGTTCCATCCTAAGCATATCTGAGATTCCTATCCTAGCGTTCTGTCCCAGTCCTATCCTAGCGTGTTTCTTAGAGTCCTATCCTTGAGTCTTAACTTAGACCGATCCTATAGTCGTATCCTAAATTATCCTAGGAATTATCCTTTGTCTCTTGATTTTGGTATTTCCTTTCCCTTACCTAGTTCCAATACATGTATATACAGTATACAGTATACAGTATATACCCAGGGTACTAAGATCAGATACAGTGATAGCAGGGGTAAAACCATGGGAAGGGAATACAAGAGAAAAAATGGGGTATGCTTTCACATGGCATGTTGAAAATAATGACAACAATGATATACCACTTGTTTCCATAACTTAGAGTTTATTTCACTTAGCATCATCTTATGTGTTCATATGGGCATAGCTATTGGACTATTGTGATCTTCTGCCATGATCATCCTTGGCATGTACTAATTATTCCCTATGAGGGAAACCATATAGTCCATGTTTCTTTGAGTCTGGCTCACTTCACTTAGTATTATTTTTTCCAAGACCTTCATTTCCTTACGAATGGGGTAATGTCATTCTTTCTGATAGAGGCATAGAATTCCATTGTGTATATGTACCACTTTTTCTTGATCCATTTGTCTACTGAGGGGCATCTGGGTTGGTTCCATATTTTAGCAATGACAAGTTGTGTTGCGATGAACATAGTTGTGCTGGTGGTTCTAGTGTGGTCTTGCTTATAGTCTTTTGGGCAGATGCCCAAAGGTGGGGCTGTTGGTTCATAGGGGAGCTCTATGTTTAGCTTTCTGAGGAACCTCCATACCACTTTCCAGAGTGGCTGAACAAGTTCACATTCCCACTAACAATGTACTAGGGTTCCTTTTTGGCCACATCCCTTCCAGCATTTGTTGTTATTAGTTTTCCTGATAATGGACATTCTTACTGGGGTGAGGTGGAATCTCAATGTTGTTTTGATTTGCATTTCTTTTATGGCCAGTGATGTAGAGCATTTCTTCATATGCCTCTTGGCCATTCTCTTCTTAGGTCTTTAGCCCATTTGGTGAGTGGGCCATTGGTTCTTTGTGGATATGTTTTGAACAAATTTAATTTTTTGAGTTGTATGTATATTTTAGACATGAGGCCTTTGTCCGTTGTAAAGATCTTCTCTCAATCTGTGACCTTTCTATTTATCTTGCAAGCTGTGTTCTTTGCCATGTAGAAGCTCTGCAGTTTGAAGCACTCCCATTTGTCCAACCCTTCTTTGATTTGTTGCATTTCTGAGCCTTTATTAAGGAAGTTTCGTCCTGTGCCAAGGAGTCCAAGTGTTTCTCCTATTCCTTATTGTAGTGTTTTCAGGGTATCTGATTTTACTTCAAAGTCTTTGATCCATTTGGAATTGATTTTGGTGCATGGTGATATATAAGGGTCTAGTTTTAGTTTGTTGCAGGTGTTGAACCAGTTTTGCCAGCACTATTTGTTGAAGAGGCTGTCTTTCTTCCATCCTATTTTTTTTAGCTCCTTTATCAAAGATTAAGTATCCATAGTTCTGCAGGTTAATTTCTGGGTCTTTAGTTCTAGTCCATTGGTCCTCAGGCCCGTTCTTGAGCACATACCAAGCTGGTTTTTTTGTTTGTTTGTTTTGTTTTACTACTATAGCTTTCTAATGCAGCTTGGAGTTTGGTATTGAAATTCCTCCAGCACTGTTCTTTCTACTTAGGATTGTTTTTGCTATTGGGGGACTTTTATTGTTCCATATGAGTTTGTGGATTGCTTCCTCTATTTCATTAAAGAATGGTGTTGGGATATTGGTGGGTATTGCATTGAATTTGTAGATATCCTTTGGCAATATTGCCATTTTCACAAGGTTAATCTTCCAATCCAGGAGCATGGGAGTTTTTTTTTTCCATTTCCTTACTTCTGCCTTAATTTCCTTTTTCAGTTTTTATCTTTTTAATTCACTAAGTTGGAAGAACTTTCTTACTAGGAAGTACTACAATCAGTATATTCTGTAGCTCCATTTTACAGAGGGTCAGAAATGTTAAATGATTTACATGCATTCACAAAACTAGTAAGCAGCATAACTGGGGAATATAGACAAGCCTATCTACTGAGATACTTCTATTTTTTATCTTAACCTTCTAAAATTTCATTGATAGCAGCTTAGAAACAGCACCATGGTCTTCACACATTTCAGAGGAATTTTTATAACTCTAAGACAACCATTTCTCTTGCTGACTTCTCTTTGCTGAGTTTTTCCATTTCAAGGAAAATTTAAATGGTTCCTTGAGGAAACTGAGGGAGTTTTCCATACATGAACAGATCCAAGGTTCAGAGGTAGAGTTGAGTTTTGTGTTTGTTAGTTTGTTTATGGATTTTTCATGCCTATTCTTGGGCTTGAACTCAGGGTCTCAAGCTCTCACTTGGATTTTTCACTCAAGGCTGGCTGTCTAGCCAAACCTCCACTTATGGCTTTTTGTTTAATTGGAGATAAGCATATCACAGACTTTCGGCTTTGAACTGCAATCCTCAAATCTCAGCTGCCCGAGTAGCTATGATTACAGGTGTGAGCCATCAGTGTCCAGCTAGATTTGATTTTAAAGACAGAGCAGGATCTGCTAGCTCATGTCACCCAAGGTGATGCCTTGTGTGCACTACATTTAAAGCCAGCCCAGTCATTGTTTTGATCTCCAGTGTTTTGGTCTCCAGTGAGAAATCCTGGCGTCATGGAACTCTACAGACACTGAAAATGAGCAAGATTTTTCATTCCATTGCTCCCTGTTGTGAAACTTTGTATCAGGCTCTGGGAAAAAGTAACAGTTGTTCCTTCCCAGTGGTTCTTTTTAAAAGTATTTCTTTGTTAATAGGATATCATTAAACATAGTGCACAGTTGGCTGGATTTTAAAATTATACATGAAAACTTAAAAAATGTGTGCATGTAAAAATAATCTAATGTGTGAGAACAGAGTGTCTAAGAAGCAGACAGTACACTCTGGAGCTGGCTGTCCTGATGTCATATCTGTCACCAATTTGATGTCACTGAATAAGTCATTTCGGTATCAAATAATTAAGCACCCACTGTGTGCTAGATGTTGTTCTGGTTTATTCAATGCATGATGTCAGCTACATTGGCTACATTATTAAATTACTCATTCTCTGAATATAACCAAAATGAACAGAATGTTACTCTTTTCTTCTTCTGGCAGAAATTAAGAAAAATACAAATGGATAATTTTACACTAGAGCTGAGTAAACCTTGACCATTCCAAATGGAGCCTTTCCACATTCATTCAGCCAACAAACTTGAACAAATGGCTCATCGGTTACAATTCAGAGAGAGAATTAATAGTTATTTCTTGAAAGACTAGCCAAAGAAAAGTTTCTCAAATACTAAGATCATTACTCAAATCGTGACCAAAAAATCCTAATCATATTGACTTATATTGCTTTGAACAACAAGGGTTTATGGGAATTTATTGATGTAATTATGTCTTAGAAAATATGAGTTAGTGAATTATTATTCTTTTCTGACAACTACAGGGAACAAAATGTTTCCTTTATAGTAAAACCTTTCAAGGGAGAGAGCTCCTTTGAGTAATGCCCAGTATGAGAGTACAACACTACATCAAGATTGAACAATATCTACTACTTGTCTGTGGTTTAATCAGTGATGGAGAAATTTTCTGATTCTGGGGCAGATCCAAAGAAAAGAGTCTTTGAACTTCAAAGTGCTATAGAAGCTAAAAAATGTGGCATTCTCAATAGTTGAACTAATAATTGGATCTGAAAAATAATATGTAATAAAAACCCATATCCAATGTCAGAGGTAGGAATACTATGGATGATAAAGTACTGCTTTGAATTTTTTTTAATACTGGGTCTCTCTGTGGCCCAGACTTACCTTGAACTCTTAGGTTCAAGCAATATTTCTTCTCAAGCCTCCTGAATAGTTAGAAATAAAGCCATATGCCACTGTCCCTGGTTTAAACAGCTATTTTTGTAAAGATCAATTGCATGGAATAATGATGGAAGTGAAGGTTCACTTGATTTTTAAAAATAATATTTTTATTTTCCTTAAGTCGCTGAATGAAGGAGTTGTCATTCAACATATCAGTTCATAAATACAATGTATCTTTATGGATGTCATCCATTTCATCATTCTCCCCCACTCCTCCCCAACCCTTCCCTCCCATTTTCTTCATTTTCCAGGATATGCATTGAATATTATCACTGCATTCACACCCTGACTTGACTTGTATGGGATCAACTGTCATCTGACACATGCAAACAGTCCTAGTCTGCAGGGCTAACAAATAAAAAAGAAATGGAACTGAGCACCAGTGGCTCACACCTGTACTCATTGTTACTCAGGAGATTGAGATCCAGAAAATGACTACTTGAATCCAAGCAGAAAAAAATCTGTGAGAATCAATCTCAGAAATAGCCAGAAAAACCAGAGCTAGAAGCATGACTCAAGTGGTAGAGTGCCAGCCAAGGAAACAAGCTGAACAAGGACAAGATCCCCAGGTCAACCTTAAGCAATGCAAAAAAAAAGAGGGATAGAGAGAGGGAAAAGGTGAAATGAAGAAAGGTGTCTTTACCCCTCTGTATATCACCTTGACAGTAAATAAAAAATTTAAAAAGGTAATATGCCCCAGAGTTCAAGCCGCAGTACTGGCACAAAAGAAAAAGGAGGGAAAAAAAGGAGGAGGGGGATGAAGAGGAAGATAGTGATGATTAATGAACAAAAATGCTCTTTTTACTTCAAAGACTTTTGGCTTTGCTTATAATTTTCTTGTTGCATCATCTATATTATAATCAAAAGTAAATTGAAATCTTCACAAAAAAAGGAAGGTGGCATCTACATTTATTAGAGCATGTCACCATGCCACAGCTTAGATATTAGTCTTCTCCAGTGTACAAACTAACAGTATCTTTGTATGTGAAAATGTAGAAGTCATGGCAGAGGTTCTTTTTCAATAAGCAAGCATATAGGCAAGCCCAAGAGAAACATATTAAGAGGTCTCATTTAACTCAGGAAAGCTAACTTCTCCTGACTACCTAGTCCAGGGAGAGCCCTGAGAGTGGTACACAACATTGGGAAAGAGCTAGAACTCCCTGTGTTTCTTTACCTGCTATTCTTGGTCAGATCTTAAAACCTTAATCCATAAGCAGATACCTAGTTAGTGGTAAGGCCTGGGAATAATCAGGATGCTAGCCTACATGTGCATCAGTCCTTGACTACCATCACCATGGCTAAAGTTGTATAGTGTTAGCCATCTGTAAACAACAACAGCAACTACAACTACAACAACAAACTGGATCCCTGATTTCCAACCCACCATCAACCTTTCCTTACTCTTGCCCTGTGGTTTTCAGAGCATTTCAATGATTGGTCCTGTCTGCCTCCCACAGTGGTGTATTGACAAAAATTCTTTCTACACTGTGGTTGTGGCCCTGCTCCCCCCAAAAGGCTCAGCCCTCAGTGGTGATTCTTTCCAGGAACAAGGCAATGAATTCTCCAGTTGTGTATTCCTGTACTGAGTGTGAACTGCTTGATGTTTTGCACTGGAGAGCAATGAGCAATCTGCATCCTCCTGGAACTGGGTATGAGGAACCTAGGGTAGAGAGTCAGGATTAGGGAGAGTTCAGGATACAATGGAAAACCAGAATCCCAATGAATGACTACAGTTTAGAGCCAGATTGAACAAGCAGTGGGTGACAGCAGATGATCTATGTGATCTTACAAAGGAAAGTGTGTGTGTGTGTGTGTGCGCGCGCGCGCGCACGCACACGTGCACATGTGCGCATGTGCCAGTCCTGGGGTTTGAAATCAGAGCTGGGGTGCCATTCCTAAGCTTTTGTGCTAGCATACTACCGCTTGATTCACAGCTCCATTTCTGGATCTTTGGTGGTTAATTGGAGGTAAGAGTCTCACAGACTTTCCAGCTCAGGCTGGCTTTGAACTGCAATCCTCATATCTCAGCCTTCTGAGTAGCTAGGATCATAGGTATGAGCCATGCACATCCAGTGGGAAGTCATTCTTAACTACATTTGCCTCTTTAACAAAATCCTGGACTCCTCCCATTAGAAGCAATGAGAATGTTCAATGTTATTTGTATTTATTTTTAACTTTGTATATCAACGTCAGTAGTCTTCATATCTACTTATTATCTATCTATCTATCTTTCTATCTACCTACCTACCTACCTACCTACCTATCTACCTATCTACATATAATCTATCCACATAGATCAAGGTGTCTCAACCTTACCAGTGTTATAATTTTAACAGATCACTCTTTGTTGTAGGTAATTTGTCTGTGTATTGTCAAATAGGTAGCATTATCATCTTTGGCATCTACATCCTGAATGCCAGTAATGTTATGACCTCCCCTCCCCAATTATGACAACCCAAAATATCCCGACAATATCAAACTTGTCCAAGTTCTTCCTTGTCAAGTATTAGTGGAGGTAATAACACCCTCTTTTAAGAAGCACTAATCTGCATCAGTCTATATAATAAATTGTGTAGGTATTGTAAGATTAACCACACTGGAACAGAACTTGATGGCTTGAAAGAACAACCATGACTCCTCGTTCTATTAATTACATTCACTCTTGTGATTATAATCAACTAACAGCTTAGCTGAGGAACATTTGCAATTCATACATCCTTTCTGTCCATGAGGTTGTGTTTCCCTTCAAGACCTCACAATACTTCAGTCTCAAACAACAGCCCTCCTCTCAAGATTGTTTCTTTCTAAAGCACTGAGCTATGAAGAATGAGAGGCATGTCTGTCTTCTTCAATGCTAACCTGTTACATGGGAGTTGTCACTGTCACAATACATCCCCTCAGTGGGTTTAGAGTTTGTGAGAGATGTAGGCTTATTGCAAATTTATGTATTCCAGTCTGTTGCCAAGATTGCTTTGTGGTTATGACTTTTGTTTTCCCTTTACTCGGGAGAGTTAGATTTGTAGCTATGGATTGTTTCCTACTTTTCGCTGTTACTTTTCTTTTCTTTCTGCTTTTGAGCTGTTTTGTCTCTCTTGCATGATTTGAGATGCTTTTCTTCTCCCTCTTCATAATATAGCCTTCAATTTATTACTTAGTTTCATGCCTGGGTTCTGTCCTTGAGATTTTTTTTTCTGCTCAAGGCCAGTGCTACAGGAAGTGGAACTATGCTTTTTGTTGCTTAACTGGAGATGAGTCTCACAGACTTTCCTGCCTGATCTGGCTTTGAACTACAATCATCAGATCTCAGTCTTTTGAATAGCTAGAATTACAGATATGAGCCATTGGCATATTTCTTCTTAATTATTTTTGATGCTATTATAAAATTTGATTTTCTTTTTCTCCTACTGTCAGTGCACAGAGAAATGCCTACCAATACACAGAGTTTATTAATTATGACTAACGTTATTGCCTTCTTTTATGACTGACCCTTTAGTGTTTACTGTGTGTAAAAATCAGGTTGTCCAAATCCTTCCTTGCCAATTTAGGAGCTTTAATTTTTTTTCTTGCCTGCCAGGAATGGCCAGTGTTATGTTGAGTAGATGTGGCAAAAATAGCTATCTTTGTTTTGTTCTCACTATTATCAGCAAGAGTGATGTTAGCTGTAGTCTTGGTACATATGGTGTTCATTATGTAGACATATATTCCTTCTATATCTAATTTGTTCTAAGTTTAAAAATGATAAAAAAAATTGTGTTAATGTTTTTCTACATGTGTTGAGAAGATTATGAGTTTTATTTTTCATTCAATTATTTAAATATTTGGTAGAATTCACTACTGAACCCTTGGGTTCCTTTCTTTGGAGGTTTTTGTTTACTGGTTCAATATTTTTACTTATTATTGTTCTGTTCATATTTTCTATTCCTTCACAATTCAGTCTTGGTAGATTATATATTTCTTCTATGTTGTCAAATTATCATATATTATTCATATATTATGATCCATCATATTTCTTTAGTTTCAGGTATATTTTTCTCTTTCATTTATGTTTTCATTAAAATTTTTAGAGGTTTTATTTTTTCTTATTGTAAACTAAATGTTTGTCAATTTTTTTTTGGTTTTTCAAAAGACCAATTCATTTTTATTGATACTTTTAGTTTTTAGTTTGCTTTTATTGTGCGCTCATTGGAGGGATTGAACTTACAGCTGGGCACTGTCCCTGAACTGTTTTACTCAGGACTAGTGCTCTACCACTTGAGCCACAACTCCAGTTCTGGCTTTTCTGGTGATTAACTGGAAATAAGACTCTCATGGACTTTCCTGCCCATTTTGGCTTTGAACCATGATCTGAGATCTCAGCCTCCTGAGTAGCTAAGATTACAGGCATGCGCCATGGGTGCTAAGGCTTTTCATTGTTGTTTTTAGGTTTCTGTTTCATTTACTTATCTGATCTTTGTTATTTCCTTCCTCCTACTCTTAGGCTTAATTTCTTTTCCTTGTTCTGGAGGTGTCAAGCTCAGGTATTTATTTAAGAACTTTTTCTTTATACATGCTTTAACAACACAATGAATCTCCATTTTAGAAATGTATTTTCTGTAACTCATAAGTTTTGTGTTATAATTTTGTTTTTCTTGAGATATCTAACTTCCTTCTTATTCTTTGACACACTGGTTGTCTAGAAGTATGTTGTTTAATTTTCACACATTTGTGAATTTCCCAATATTTCTCCTGTTCTTGATTTCTTTTCTCCCATAGGAAAATGTTCTTTATTTAGATAAAACTTGTTAAGATGTCAGTGACAAAACTGTCAAATTTGATAATTAAGGTTTTCCTAAAGTTTAATGATGACTTAAAAGCAAATCTCTGCTGGCTCTTTAATCTATAACTTTCCATCAATTTTTCTGACCTTCTCTCTAGGACTTATACTTGTTAGGCTGCTTATCAGTCATAGCTTTCGGGTCTTTTGAGTTACTTTCACAGACCAGCATCTTTGGAGCAAAAGCCTTAAGAACAAATGGTGGAAAATGAGTCATGGTATCTACATTCCATACATCGTGGTCAGGAATTTGATTTGTAGCAATAGGAATTTCCTCATTTGATTTCAAACTTGAACAGGTAAACTTTGGAAGATTAAATGGGTCATTGTCCACAGAAGTTCTGTCGACACAATTAGCCTTGTACTCCTTGAGCCTTTTGATTGGGACCACAGGATAAACATTATATTTGCAGTTAGCCATCTTTTTAGCTATCTTTGGATTTTTCTTTCTGCGTGGTGCCAGGTGGTACTGTAACTTGTTGGCTGGTATTCTGTGGCTTGGGTAGTAAGGACATATTTCTAAGCTTTTTTGTTCCATTAGTCCTTATTCTGGAAGCAGTCTCTAATAAGTATCCCAAGGGAAGTACCACTGGAAGAGGAAGACAATGCTGCTATGCAGATATACTCAGTGGCAAGAATGCTTGCTTAGCATACACATGAGAAGCTTAATGCTATGCTGCTGCAGAGCCTTCTAGATCTGTCCTTGATTTCTTGTATCACACTATCATTGTCAGAAAAAATGTTTGATATGATCTGAATTTTCTTAAATAAATTAAGACTTGGTCTAACATGTAATCTATCCTGGAGAATGTTGTATGTTATCTTGAGAAGAGTGTGCATTCAGCTTCTTTTCACTGCAATTTTTGGTCTACTTCATCTAAAATAAAATTGGAGTGTAATGTTTCCTTCTTGACTTTCTGTCTAGATTATCAACTATTGAAGCTGGGATGTTGAAATACCTATTGTCGTATTGCTTTGTAGACTTGTTAATATTTGCTTTCTATATTTAGGTGTTCCAGGGTGGGGTACATATGGATTTACAATTATTATATCCTCTTGATGAATTGACCTCTTTATTATTTATATATATGTATATATAAAGACTATATATATTATACAATAACACTGTGACTTTTTTTTTACAGTTTTGGACTTAAATCTATTTTATTTGATGTGCATATAGCTACTTCTCTCTTTTCATTTCTATGTGCATAGAATACCTTTTTGTAGCCCTTCACTTATAGACAGGTCAACTATTTGTTCATGCTCATGAGCTATCTGCAGTGTCTTATATTTGCTATCTGCAAGGGCAAGTGTGCCTCAACATCTCTCCACTCATGGATGGATAATGGATGGGAAAGACTGAGGCACACATAGCACTAGGAACATTTGTAGGACAGTGGTGGGCAGCTCATGTGTGTGCTTCCTGATGTCTGTGAAGTAGTTAGTAGTTTGTAGTCCCTTGTTGAGTTCTAACTCCTGGTTGCCCCTGCCTCTCTTCTTTGATCTTAACTTCTTCAAACCAATCAGCTGTGCTGATCATCTCAGTATTCCAGATGGAATGAGAAAGAAACTCGCCTCTTCAACAGCATCTTACATGGGAAATCTGGTTACTCACTCATTGTGCTCTGACTTTCTTCTACAGGAAGAAATAATGGCTACTGAGGGTTTACTCTTGATGTTAAGCTAGGCTCCCTTGCAGGAGGGGTAAGATCAGTAAAATGAAATTTTCTTGCCCTCTTCCATGTGCATCTATTCCTGGATTATTTCCTCCAATTATGTACTGGAAATTGTCTACTCATTCTGCTCACAAAGGTGGGAATAGTTGTGAATAGTTGAAAAAACTAAAATGAAGATGACAATTGAAAATTCCCATTCTACCATCTTCTAAATATCACTTCTATTTCTAATACTTTTATAATGCTAAATATATGAGAGATACTTCTCTAAGTATTTCAGAAACTTGTGTAGAAGCACAACACAGAAATCCTGAGAGTTGAGTACTAGTATAATCTACACAAGGAAACAGAGAATCAAAGATGCCCAAGGTCCATCCCTTAGCTGGTGACTATGTGGAGCCTTAGCCTCATTTTTACAAAGTTATGGAATGAGCATGCATAAGGATTGTGATTATAGATAATACTGTAGGTAGGAAGAGATATTGAAATATATGAAGTGTTAAACAAATGTTAGACAAAGTAAATAATGAGTTGCTATACAAGTTACAAATTGTTTTTCTGTCTTTGTGATTTGTACTAATCTATGTCCAGTGAAACAAATGGAGTATCTCTCCTTCCTTCAGGGAACCAGACAGTGGCTTACTTCCTTATAGATGATGCATCCTTTAGAACAAATGGAATGCTATTGAGTAAAAATTACAGTGCTACTTAAGAAGAGATGAGAAGGGAATTATACTCACCAAAAATACTGAATATTTTCTAAACCAGTAATTTCACAACAGTATCAGAAATCTAAATATACTTCCAAAATATCCTTCCAACACCAAGTAAATTTATACAAGGCACAATTTGAAAAATGTAACTTTAGCTTTCTATTAGCCTCAAAGCTGAGTCAATGTGAATACTGGGTGGTGGGAAGCTCAGAGTCCTCCTGCATGGCTCAGTTCTTGTCAGGGCTCTGGATTCTGACCTCTGATCATTGTGATAAATCAAGACCTCACTTGCTCCAGCCCCAAAGGGAATGTGAAAAAGGCATTTCAATCCTTTCCCTCCATGTGCTGTCTGTTACCTAATTTTTTTATCTATCTCTTATGACAAATGATGACATATCTATCTCTGATGACAAATGATTCAGGCAAATCACAAGATGTCTCTTCAGAGTTTTCAGAAGATAAGAGACTTTTATGTTTCGGTACCCACTGAGAACAGATGTAACTAGGTGAACTAGGAGAACTCTGCTTCAGAGAAATGCAGGTGTTATAACGTTTGGAAAGCTTTGCATATAGAGAATGCTCAGATTCTGCCTTATTAACTCCCTAATGGCTTGAATCACCAGTCTCTGAGTAGACTCTAAATATTCCCCATATAGAAGGTTGAGGCCTATCTTCCTTAGATGGAAAAGTTCTTCTGGTACCTGAGTATGTCCCTATAAGGTCTGCTTTTTTTTTTTTTTTTTTTTTTTTTTTTTTTGCCAGTCCAGGCTTGGACTCAGGACCTGAGCACTGTCCCTGGCTTCTTCTTGCTCAAGGCTAGCACTCTGCCACTTGAGCCACAGCGCCACTTCTGGCTGTTTTCTGTATATGTGGTGCTGGGGAATCGAACCCAGGGCCTCAGGTATACAAGGCAAGCACTCTTGCCACTAGGCCATATCCCCAGCCCAAGGTCTGCTTTTGTTAAGGCTTGTTCTCCACCCAAAAAATGTGTTTGTTGTCTTTAAAAGCTTGGTGCAAGGTCTGTCGAGTGCCCCTGGTCTTTGAGACAGGAATCCACCATGTAGTCACTAGCCTTTTAATAGACTTTTGATTGAATCTTTCAAAATGTAGTTTCTCTTTTTGCTCGCCATAAATTTCTAAGATTAGTGTGCTCATTTTTCTATTGGCTGAAAACAAGAATTGTTCTGAAAACATAGGGATTGTCAAAATCCATAAAGAAAAATATTTTAAACTTCTCTTATGGGTGGTATTTCTATTGTTTTTATTTTTTATTTTATATATATATATTATTATCAAACTGAATTACAGAGAGGTTACAGTTTCATACATTAGGCATTGGATACATTTCTTGTACTGTTTGTTGTTGGGATCCATTTTCCCCCTTGATGGAAGGGGCTTGATGAACCTCCCCCAGCCCTGGGGAATGCGGCCCTGCTATCCCCTCTGGATCGGAATCCAGAGAAACCGGTTGGGCAAACAGCCCCCAACCCAACCCGCTAGCCAGCCCCCGGCGCCTACCAACCCCGCCCTGGCTCAGCGTGCTCCAGTGACGTTAGCCCTTGGGGGTCAGGTGATAGCTTTCAGCCTATCGACATCCAGGCCAAACCCCTCCCTCGGAATCATCTCCCCTTGTCCTTGTCTCAATAAAGTTAGTTCACTCTAAGAAGCTAGCCCCGTTGCATGTGTACGCCAGACTGCCAGTGTAAGGAGGTGGGCACACATATGCGGCAGATCACGTGCGCGATAGGGCAGAGCTATCTCCCCCATTCCACTCTAGCTTATCTGCAGGTCGGATGAGTAGGGGAGAGGGTGTGAAAGGGAGGGTGGAAAGGAAGAAGAGTCCGAGCCAGCAGGGGCAAAAAAGCCCAACATTTGTTACCTCGTCTGGTATTTCTATTTATAAGAGGTCTTCACCTGGATCTTTTCAGGGGCAGTACTAGAGAATATGAAAGAGATATAAGACCATGTGAATTTTTGAATAATGTAGGTGATATTCAAGTTCACATCTTCTGATCATGTATTAGGTTCTCTCAGAATGCATTGGTTTCTCTTTGATTTCATGTAATTATGTGTTGCAATAAAAGAACAATGGGCTAGAAGTCAGGAGAACCTATTCTTCAATGTTTAAATCACTTAATGTCCCTAAGCCTGAAGAGATTTCTAATTCCTCATTCCACCTATAATGTGACTTTTGTGACTTTGAGAATAGGGTAGCATAGGGAAATAGAGCTTGAAAGGAGTTTGGATGGAGGAGGGAGGAATAGGCTGCTAGAAATCTGTGCAATTAGAAATCATGCTTTTTTAATGGTTGTTTTGTTTTGTTGATTTAAGAACAGGGTGACAATCTAGTGTCACCCAACTCATACCTGATGCCACTGGTTTGTAATAACTAGGATATTAAGGAAAATTGTAGTTCTTTCTGCCTTTTAGGTTGTATTGTGGTTACTCTTTTTAAATTTATTTGTTAAGTTATCTTTTCTAAGGTATGTGCTTTTTATTATTATCTTTAAGTTCTTGTACAAAGGAGTCACCATTTAACAAAGCAGTTGATGAATACAATATATCTAATAAGTAGTTGTTTAAAGGAGTTTCCATTTAACATGTCAGTTTGTGAGTACAATGCATTTTGATCAGTATCAACACTTCTGCTGGGGCTGAGGATATGGCCTAGTGGCAAGAGTGCTTGCCTCGTATACATGAGGCCCTGGGTTCAATTCCCCAGCACCACATATACAGAAAATGGCCAGAAGTGGCGCTGTGGCTCAAGTGGCAGAGTGCTAGCCTTGAGCAAGAAGAAGCCAGGGGCAGTGCTCAGGCCCTGAGTCCAAGCCCCAGGACTGGCCAAAAAAAAAAAAAACAAAAAAAAACAAAAAAAAAAAACACTTCTGCTATCTTCCCCCATCTCTCCCAATTTCACCTATCCCCTAGTTACTTGAGTCCATTTTCACAAATGTATATTGAAAATCATTATTGCGTTTCTCCCCTTCTTCTCTCCATTCATTTACCCACTTCCCTTTGGCCTTACTCTTCCCATACACAACACATGCTCCAGAGTCCCCTTATTCATTTTGCTAAACTGTAAGTTCATTGTTCAAAGGAGTTACACCATTGGAATCCTCCCCTGCATATACCATACTTTAGTTAATATGCTTGTGATCCTGTATATGGTTATGTATACATTTATAACTTTGATCTAACATCCATATGTGAGAGAAAACATGAATGCATGCATCCTTTGTCGCTCTAAGCTTGGATTGCTTCACTTAACATAATTTTTTTCCAAGTCCAACCTTTTCCCAGCAAATGACAATATCATTCTTCCTGATAGATGAGTAAAATTCTATTCCATATATAAAATAAATTATATATACATATTTTTCTTGATTCATTTGCCTGAACTGTTTCCATATTTTGGCTATGGTTAATAGTAAAGCAATAAATGTGGTTGTGAAAGTGCCTTACTGTATCTTGACATAAACTTTTGGATAAATGCCCAAGAATGGTATCAATGGATCATAAGGTAGTTCTATGTTTAGTTTTTGGTGTGTTTTTCTGAGGAATTTCCAAGATGTCTTTCACATAAAATATAATCTGTGCTCTGTAAATAAATACACAGCACACCGAATTTATTAAGTAGAGAACTTGGGAAAGCAGGTGAGAATCAACATAATGTACACTGGATTCTACAAATCAAAATAACCAGTCCTCCACTGTCTCATCATCCCACAGAAAGGAATGCTTGTACAGGAATGATGGGGCACAGTAGAGTTTATGTTTCAAGAGTGAGACTCATGCTCTTACTACTTTATGGCCTTATATGCCAAGAATGACCATACAGAGACTTGAGCTTTTCAAGGGGCTTGTGTGTCCTGGCTGATATCACCTGAAGAATTCCTGGTAAACTGAGATCTTGTGACTCTCTAGCTGATGTCACCTATGCCAAAACGTATCAAACTCTACATTTTAAATGTAATATTTGCATTGTAATAAGTATCCCTTATTCTGAAATGAAACAAAATTTTTACGAGGAAAAAAATAATGGCATATCTCTATAGCATCTCTGTCCTTGTACAGTGATGTTGCATATGCTAATATAAATCCTTCTGTGATAGCTTTACAGCCCGATCTTCTTTAATTGAAGGACTATTTCTTTCAGTTTCCAAGAGTATATTGATTAGAGTTTGTATAAAAATTATAATGAAATATTAAATAGAGGGAATTAAAGGAGATCTTAATTTAGAAAATATCCTTACCAAATGAGATCAGATTTTAGGGATCTCACATATGGGTACACTAACAGTAGCAGTCTAGAGTGGGGTGTTGTTATCATCAATAGGCTTTAGAGGACAAAAAGGAAATGACCATATCAGAACCTGGTTTCAGAGAAAAGGCTGTATGGAGAGGGCAGTGTGGTAAAGGTTCATGACCTTCAATAGGAGAATACAAAAATGCAGTGGGAGAAATGGGGGTATTGCTAATTGAAGTCACCTTCTGAAGTGTTTCCCATTTGGACTAATCCAGTGTGAGTCAGATCACAGAAAAACATTGATACAGTCTTTAGAGGTCAGTCTCTTCAGATAGAAAGTATTCACAGAGGGGTCTGGGGATACACAGGGTATATAGAGCAAGTTTAATATGTGCTTGTTCTGCAAATGCTTATCTGGTTGACCAATTACTGTTGAAAAGTTCAACCAAATAGTTGTGTTTTGCATTAGAAAGATAACTGTGCATTTATCTTGGAAAACACTCCCTTTTAGGACCATCTGAAAATTCAATTGACAGTTATTTCCTCACTATTATTGCCTCCTCTGCCTTCCCAGTTCTGTTAAAATTATGCCAAATAAAAATGTTTCCAGAGTTATTTCTTGATTGTTCCTCTAAAATCTTCTTCAGAACAGATTTGGTTAGAGCTCCAATTTTTTAAAATGTCCTCTTCCAATTTTTAAAAATATTCAAATAGACTTGGTAAACGGCATTAAATAAAGCTGCTTGGCTTAACCATTTTACGCTAAAATGTATTTGCATCCTTAGTATGCAAATACTTGATGACTCTCAAGGAATAGGTAAATTACATAGTACTTGGCAAACTTTTTTATAGATTCCCTTCAAGTTGAAAACTTTTTCTCAGTTTATTGAGAATTTTTTAAAATCAGAAATGGTTGTTGATAATATTACCAATATCACTTCAGATATTGGTAATTTGTAGTTTCTTTTCTTTCCTAGTCAACAATGTGTAGGGTTTAAATGATTTTATGGATATACTAAAAAATACAAACCCTAGGTTTTTGTTTCATTGCTTTGCCTTCATTAATTTTGTTTTCTATTTCATTTATTTTTATTCTAATATTTCTCATTTGACTTTCTTCTGCTTACTTTAGATTTAATTTATTTTCTACTTATTTAAGATAGAAGCTCAGGTCCCTGATTTAAAACTGGTGACTGGCATCAAAATTTCTTATGTTGTATTTGTACTTTTATTCTGTTTAAAATACTTGCTGATTTCTCTTTTGATTTCTTCTTTCAGCCATAATTTATCTCCATGAGTACCATACTGTTACTAAAATTTTAGGGATTTTCCAGAGATCCTTTTCAGGTATAGATTTTAAAGGAAATTTCACTGTGGTCATAGGACATACTTTTTATCACATATTCTTCAAAATATATCGAAGCTTGTTTTACAGCCCAGGATATGATCTACCTTGGTAAATATTCCATGCACACTTGAAAGAATGTGTATTTTTCTCCTCATCGGGGGAGTATTTCACAAATATCAGTTAGGTCAAAATGATCTAATTGTTCATATTTATTCCATGTTAATTTTTTATGAACAGAACACAGACACATGGCACGGTGTAATGGCCGCGGAGCTGGTCAGAGCCTTAGCAGGCTCACAGCAAGACACCTTTACCTTCCAGCATTTGAATTGCAAGGCCACAGTTACAGAGTTCAGGGTGGGGGGCAGGGTTACCCAGTGCTTGAGTCTCCACATCCCTGCCCAGCCTCGAGGAATTTGGCATGCCCATTGCCCTGGGGGATGGGTGGGACTCCACCTCCAAGAGTTTTTGAAACCTGATGGAACCAAGATGGCGCTTGTTAAAACCAATTCTATTGTCCACCACACAGTCAATGCTAGAGAAAACAGGATTTAGCCAACAACAAGCAGAACTTAACCGAATCTCCAAGCTTAACAAACATCAATAAGAACAGAAAACCTTTCTTTGTGAAACAAATAGAAGCAGAGAGAGAGAGAGAGAGAGAGAGAGAGAGAGAGAGAGAATTCCATTTGCCAGAGCACTCGTAGAAGTTATGTGAGTCCTGTAAAATATTCCAAATTTGCAAAATTGGGCTCAAACTTGAGCAGCTTTCCTGAAGCATTTTAGATTGTCCCCCACTTGATGAGTGACTAGCGGAGCTGAACTAGAGATCAGTGGACTCCAAACACCCACAATTACCTAGCCTGGTGGCCTTCCCTGGGAGTGGGGCTCCGAACTTGGAGTCAAGATTTATGGTGGCCCAGTGGCCTTATGGAAAAATCTAAGCTCTTGGCTAATGGTCACTCACCCTGGTTGGAGTTTCAAATCTGTTGTGGTGGATGATTGTGCCCCTCCCATGGTAAGTGATTAGCGGAGCTGAGGAGTTAAATACCAAGTGTCCCTGGTATTACTCTGGTCAGCTGAAATGTAGGAGACAATCAGCAATGGGATCGTCACCCCAATCACTGTGTCTCAGACCGAGCATGGAATGTGGCCCTGAAGCCGCGGCCCTGTGGCCCTATGCTACGGTCATTTGGAGTGGGACTTGGAACTTGGTGCCAAGATTTTTAGTGTGGCCCTGAAACCACAGCCCTGTGGCCCTGCGGTAAATCGGAAAATCAGATCTGAGCCCTTGGGTTAGATGATCACTTACCCTGGGTGTGAGGGCGAATTTGTAGATTGTTGTGGTGGATGGAAGTAGAGCGCTCAGTCAGGAGAAGTTACTTCGGTGGTCCTCTGGGTGGGCTTAGGACAGCGGAATAGGTACTGGGGGCAGCTTGGACCCCCCCAGAAATGGGGGAGCAAATCCACTGGGGTACCTATCCCAGGTTTCAGCACCAATGAAAGCATAGGTCCCGGCCATCCCAGAGGACCATGCAGAGATAATCACAGGCAGGAGAAGGTTCATAAGGAGGTTTACTAGTGAGGCCATAGCTCCCACGGGAGAGGGAGCTACATGCGTCTGCACCTTATCCAGGTGGCAGCTTCTCTCTCTGGGGGTAAAGGGGAAGTAGGTAGTGAGTAGGAGTGGCTCATTAGGTATGGGTGGATCTGGGGTCTAGTGGGAGGAGCTGAGGACCTGAGGCTAGGGAAATGCTAACAAGGAGACTGTTGCAAGTGGGGCGGGAATTTGTAAGTCACCATGGGAAAGCAATACAGCATTGGGGAAATAGAAACTTAACAGATTTTTGTAAACAGGTAGGCACATGGGATGGGGACTTAATTGGCAAGCTGACTCAGACCTTAGAGAACCCTTTGAAAGCTCTAAACTGGGGCCATCAAAGGGCTCTTTATGATGGTCTGTTGTGCAGTGTTTTATACCTTAAATCAGATATAAATCCAGTCATGATAATATCAACCACATTTGAAAAGTTGAATTTTGGTGTCTGCAGGTAGCAAATTACAAAGACCTGCAAACCACCACCACCACCACCACCCCCACCCCCCCCCACCAGCTGGCACCAACCTTTGAAAGATAAAGCCCACATGTTGGGTGAAGACCAAACCACAGCAAAGCATTATGCACAAACACAGCACAAGGATCGGGGCTCCCCTGGCGCTAAATAACACAAGGTATCTACCTATTCCCCAAAATAGGGCCTTCCTGGCTCTCCCCATTGAGCCAGGCATCTGCAATTCAAAGGATGGCTGGTCTCACCTCTAGGCCTTGGAGCTGGGTGATGGACAGTCCCCTAGATCCTGGCCAGACTCCAGGATGTCTGTGAAACCAATAATCCCCAGTACTTGGCCCAGTGCTAGGATGGCTGTGACTCAGCTTCCTCACTTCATTCAATTCGATGTGCAAACTTGACTAGGCTAAGGAATGCTCAAATAGTTGATAAAAGATTATTCCCAATGTGTTTGAGTATACTTTTGATTCCGTAGTACTGGTGAAGAGGTAAAGTAAACCCCATTTTCAGGCAGCCCCCGTTTTGTTGTCTGTTTAAACTATGAGTAACCCAGGCCACCAATTATACCGGCTAGCAGGACAAGCTTATTAGGGCCCAGCTGGTCATGCCCTGTTAAGCAGGGCCCTGCTTAACAATAACCACCTGGGAATGCTTAACTCTAACCGCCTTGGAATACCTCGAGCCCTGAGCCAATCAGATTGGTACCCATATCCTAATCTTGCTTGAACACCTGATTGCTGTAACTTTGGGTTTTTGCCTTTATAAGCTCTGTGTAATCTCAGATCAGGGCCTTCCTCCTAACCTCTGCTGTGTCGGTGGGTAGGATGAGGCCCGAGTTGCAGCTCGCCTGAATAAAGCCTTGCTTTTGCATTTCGAAATGTCTGGCTCTCGGTGGTCTTCTTGGGGGTCTTCTCGTGACATGGGCATAACACTGGATTCAGAAGGCTAGGTAAAAATGATCTCCTTCACCAATGTGGGTGGGCAGCATCCAATCTATTTAGACCCAAATTGAATAAAAAGATAAGAAATGGCAATATACTCTGTATGTTTGAGCATAAACATTCATTTTTCTTTTATACTCAGACATCAATACTAGTTCTCAAGGCCTCAAACTTGATTTGGGACTCACACCATTGACTCTTTCAACCCGATTTTCAGGTCTTTAGACACAGAACGAATTACATCTGTATATCAGTGTATTTCTTGGGTCTTCAGCTTGTGGATAATAGACCTTGGCCTCCATAATTGTGTGTGGCTGTGTGCACGTGCATGTGTGTGTGTGTGTGTATGTATGTACTTGAAAATATTGATTTATGTATTTTATTCATTAGTTTGAGCAGGAAATTAATCTGGAACTTTATGCTAAAAGCACTTTATGCTAAAAGCACATTATGCTAAAAGCATAGATATTGAGTAGTTTGTATTTTTTAAGAAAAACTATTTCTATAATTTTAAGTGACAATTCATATTTCTTTTAAAAAAATGTTCAGAATGAGCCAGGTACCGGTGGCTCACACCTGTAATCCTACCTACTCAGGAGGCTAAGATCTGAGGATCGCCCTTCAAAGCCAGCCTGGAAAGGAAAGTCCATGAGATTCTTGTGTCCAGTTAACTATCAAAAAGCCAGAAGTAGAACTGTGGCTCAAGTGATAGAGTGCTAGCTAAAAGCAAAAATACTCAGTGACAGTACCCAGGCCCAGAGTTCAAGCCCCACAACCACACACAAAAAAGTTCTTATAAAGCAATTTGAATTTGTATTGAAGTAGGGAGTGAGTCTAAGTAACTTCTTGCAGCCACACTTGTGTCTCTTTGCTGGGTGAAGGGAATTCTCCACCGGTGCTGAAAATCCTATTGGTGAGAGAGGCCATTCATTGAATACAGATGCCTAGCTCAAGGTGAACTAGAACTCTGCTTCAGAGAAATGCAGATGCCATAGCCTTAGGAAAGATTTGCATATAGAGAATGCCCTGATTCTGCCTTAATTAACTCCCTAATGGCTTGAATCACCTACCTCTGAGTAGCCTCTTAAGATTTCCCCTGTGTATTTTCCCCAATATGGAAAAGTTCTGCTGGTACCTGAGTATGTCCATGTAAGGTCTGGCATCTCACCTCTATGGTAGGGAAAGGTGAAGACCCCCCTCAGGCCATGGGCATACCTGATCCCTGGAGACAGGGGTGGGCACTTGGCTGATAGGTTACTAAACATGTCAGTTCAGTGCCAGGGGCTGGGAGTTTTCCTGTGACTCTACCCTTTGACCTGATCCTATTTAGGTCCAGACCACCTCAGGTGCCAGGACACCATGCCACATGTCTCCATGTTCATGTCCTGTGTCCTGTCTCCTGGCTGTTCTCTGGTCACCATGGTGTCCTACTTCATCTTTCCATTGGAGCCAAATTGGTTTATTAATAGTTTTTGTTCTTTCTCTCCTCTCTTGTCTGTTTCCTGAAAGTGTTAAGGGTATTTGTGGGCTTCAGGCCTTTGTAACAACTGGCTGTCTGCAGACTGCTAATGCTTCAATAAAGACTCCAAGATTCGACCTCTAGAAATATGGCTTCTCTGTATTCTTACCTTATAACAGTATCTACCTGAAACTAACCCCTGATTCAAAATAAGCTCAAAATAAACTAAAAAAATCTGAAAATATAATGATTATTTATTGAATGAGTCAACCTGTAATGATCTTTTAGAGTATTAAAATACCTCTTTCACTGAGGAATGTCAACTATTCAACATGGAGGCCGAGGTCAATAAGCTGGAACTGATGTTCCAGAAAGCTGATTCTGATCTGGATTACATTCAGTACAGGCTGGAATATGAAATCAAAGCTAATCACCCTGATTCAGCAGGCAAGAAAAATCCAGTTACACTTTTAAAGGAACTAACAGCCTTAAAGTTTCAATATCGGACCTTGTATGCACATTTTAAACCAGTTGTTGTTGAGCAGAAAGAGACTAAAAACTGCATTTGTGCTACTTTGAATAAGACCATGACCATAGTACAAGAGTTACAAAAGCATACAGACCTGGAGTTGTCACCACTGACTGAAGAAGAGAAAACTGTGACAGAGCAATTAAAATCTCACATGCCAGATATATGATGAAATGAAATTTAAAAAGAGGACTCTAGAAGAGATAATTCTACAGCAAGATGATGACTTGAGGTGGGGCATTTGTAAAAAAGTAGAAGTTTGGCTTGAGTAACAAGAAGGTTTCATAATAAGAGGAGAGTATAAGAAAGGCAGCTGTTCTAGGAATGAATTTCAACCAAAACACACACACACACACACACACACACACACACACCACACGCATGCACACACGTATGCACACATGCATGCACGTGTGCGAGCACAAAGTTTTGTAATTTCAGGTTAAAAAAAGTCCTGTTGTAATAGTATTTTCCATCTGTCTTCCCTTCCCCTCCCCCCATCGGTTGTGGGGCTTCAATTTGAACTCAGGGCCTGGTCACTGTCCCTGAACTTCTTTTTGCTCTACCACTTTGAGCCACAGCGCCACTTTTGGTTTTCTGGAAGTTAATTGGAAATAAGACCTCACAGACTTTCCTGCCTAGGCTGCCTTTGAACCTCAATCCTCAGATCTCAGCCTCTTGAGGAGCTAGGATTTCAGGAGTGAGTCACAGCACCCAGCTTGTTTTCTTTTTATATAGCTGGGAAAATTTAAAGAGTCTGACTGATGTAAAAGAATATTTAAATACATTTCAGTCAATGTGTAAAAGTGATTAAATTTTTTTAAAATTTTGCCTACTTTTAGTAGGCAAAGTATTTGTATTACACATTACACACATATGTATATAATTTAATCTATGAAAGTGCTAATTGCAGATGGTGATACATTATTGTGACCACTCAAAACATAGTTGATATAATAAATTGGCTTTGTGTGATAGAAAAGAAAATATCTCTTTCACAGGTACCTGTGATTTACGCCTATAATCTTAGCCATTCAGGAGGCTGAGATCTGAAGATTGTGGTTCAAAGCCAGCTTGGGCTGGAAAGTCTGTGAGGTACTTATCTTTAATTAATCACCCAAAAAGACAGAAGTGGATCTGTGGCTCAAGTGGCAGAGTGCTATCCTTGAGAGAGAGAGAAAAAAAAAGCTCAGAGATAGTGTTTCAGCCCTTAGGTCAAGCCCCAGAATTGGCAAAAAAAGTTTTTTCTTTGAGTGTTGTCATCAGGAACTCCTTTTCTATTAGTATTTGGATTGCACAACAGGCAGGATATTTACATTATTCTAATTAAGGTTTACTTTCTTCCTTATAGAGCCCAAATTATGATGATTTAATTTATGATTTTTCAACTTTACATTGACACAAAGTTGACTTGAAATTTCTAATTCTGATCTTTTCCTGCACTAGAGGTAACTAGTATTATATGCTTCTGAATATTTCAGCAGGTAATAATCTGGGTGAACAATTGGTAGCCTATAATATACTATACAGCTCAGCTATAATACTTGGAAAGTTAGAATTTACCTTCAATTGGTAAATTGAATACATTCAACTTAAGTATTTTTATCTTGTGATATAACCCCATTTTATTTATATATATATATATATATATATATATATATATATCAAGGAACATTTATGTATACAATCTGATGTAATAAAGCAAGATTCTGGTATCCAGTGTTTTCTTAAAGTTGTCCTCCATATGTCTTGACTAGATACTGGCATCTATTACTCAGATTTTTTTCTTTAGTCTGTACCTCTAATTTTTGTACATTTCTTCTTAGTTTTCAACTGGCTTGGACTCTAGCATTAGTCCAAGTGTTCTCTCCATTTTTAGCTTCTTGTCTTTTCTTCAGCTTTCCTGAGGCTCCCTTTCCTGTGTCTACCTTCTTACCCACTTTTCTTATGCCTAATATGATTGGGCTCACTATAATACTTAATCTTCTGGTAGACTTAAAGGAGCAGTTATTTAAATTTTGTTAGAGCAATAATAGTGCAGGAAAGAACAAATAGTTATTGCAGTCTAACCAAATGATCGACTGCTATTTATTTGCTTTGTCTCTTGTTAATGTTAGATTTTCTTCTTTTGAAGGTGTCACGTGGTTTTAAGCTTTGACAAGTTTTCCCCACTGTATTCTCTAGTGAGTGAGTTCTTAAAATGGCTTCTTGAGCATCACTGATAAATCCTTTGTGAATTATAAATCTCTGTTAATGAGTCACAACAAATGATTTTGCTGTTTTCTACTTTAATTCAATGCTTTCCATGGGAAATAGGAGACTATATTAAAATTATGATATGAAATAGACTCTGAATACATTAAATTCAGCTCATGTCTGTTAGGATTCTAACAGGCAACAGTATTCAGTAAAATAAATCAAATGAAAGACAGTAATAGGAAGTAGTAATGTGGCTCTAGTGGTAGAGCACTAGCCTTTAGCTAAAGATTTCAGGGACAACATACAGGCCCTGAGTTCAAGCCTCACAACAAACCAAAATAAAAACAAGACATTAGCAAAAACCAACAAGGGATGTAGACTGGTGTTGGAAGAAAAGCAGCATTGCCCTTGTACTTAAAGAGGTAAGAATAGAAAGCCAAATTAATGGAGTCATAGAGAAAGACAAAGATAGAAGCTTCCTGATAGGAGTTATAGCATGGTGAGAACACAGCCATATCAGAAATTTGCGTTGATGTCCCCCCAAAGCAAGGGAGAAAGTATCCAACATTTCCACCATCTCTTTAATTCCCCCATGAGACTTTTCATAAGCATAGTTCAAAGAGAAATCAACTAGAAAGGAGATTTGGGTAATGTCATGCATAGGGCGTCTGGGACACATAGCAGAGCAGAGAAGGCCATGAAACATGCACGACAGGGATGCAAATAGAAAAAGCCAGCCAAAAATCTTTGCTCCTTTTTAATTCCCAGATGCTATGTTAGGTAATGACTTAATTATTGTAAGCTACCAACAGCAGTGAGAATAATAATTGAGCTATGCTCTCCACAGAGATTTTTTTGTTAAGCACAGTTAGTGCTTAACTAACTGAATTATTTGGGATGATGTTTTATAAATTGTGCAGAAGTTTTCGAAGTTTTAATGAGATCTTCTATAAAATATTTCTCCAATGCAGTACATGAGATATATGTATCTGTATATTAAAAGGGCCAATGAGCTAGTGTGGTGTGAGTCTACACTCACTGACCCACTGCAATTTTAACTTGTTTTAATACTCAAAAACAACCAGATCCCTGAGTGCTCCTGTTGGCTGGGCTGCGTTTTTAAAAATACTTCCTCAGAACACCACAGTTATTTGGAAGATGTGTCATACAGTGTTCTGGTGGCTTAGGAAAAACATGAGATGGAGGACATTCAGTTGCCTTTAATTTTTTCTTTATTCAATTTTAGAAATAAGTACATGACAAAGAAAGCTTTGAGTCTGTGAGTTGAGTGCCTGTGTATAAACTTTTGTACAAAGCTTTGTACAAGGCTTCCTGATGGACAAACTTTTGATCTTTAACTCCACTCTATGCCTCTTGAATTAGTGGTCGCCAGGGCCAACATGGATCCCCTGCCAATGCTGACAGCCTCAGTGATCTGTGGAATACTTCAAGTGACAGGATTGCCAGTCCTACTTGCAAGAACTTTTGAGCAAGTTAATCTTTTCCTTGAATTACTGTGGTCCAGGTGCATCCAACCTCCATCAGAATGTTTCAGATATTGTGCTTAATACTGGAGGATCGAAGAAAACAAGATGTGGAAACTACATGAAAGAACTGCTTTGTTACATGGCTATGCCTTTGTATGGCTACTTGACTACTTAAAGATAATAACAAAAAGAAATATAAATGAAAATAACTGAGCACAGAATATAAATAACATAATGTGGCATTTGTAGTTATAGAGGTAAAAGTATGGGGTATTTAGCCATCTGAGTCATAGGAAAGCTTGCTAATGACTAATAGATTCTTGAAGGTTTTTTTTGTTTTGTTTTTTTTTTTTTTTTTTTTTTTTTGCTAGTCCTGGGCCTTGGACTCAGGGCCTGAGGACTGTCCTCGGGCTTCTTTTTGCTCAAGGCTAGCACTCTGCCACTTGAGCCACAGGGCCACTTCTGGCCGTTTTCTATATATGTGGTGCCGGGGAATCGAACCCAGGGCTTCATGTATACAAGGCAATCACTCTTGCCACTAGGCCATATTCCCAGCCCTCTTGAAAGTTTTTGAATTTCACCTCCAGAGGAGAAATGAACACCTGGGGAGGGGGCGGTGAAGGCAAGGGAAGTATTACAATTAAAGGCCCAGAGGCCTGAACTAACAAGATAAGTTGACAGCAACTGTGCTAAGCATTAATAACAAAGAAAGAAGTGAATAATTAAGTTAGGGGAAGTCAACAGGACAGTTGATGTCAAGGAGAGTAGACTTGCTCAAAAGCTTAGAGTATATAATGAGAATATTGTATTAAGTCTATAAGCAAATAAAGATTTAGTCATGGGGGACAATACTAATGAGCACAAGGAGAATGCATAGAAGATCATCTTGTGATGTTTAGTTTTTGAGGGTCTCATGAGGACCAGAGATCAGACATAAGAAACAATTGACTCATGTGATCCATGATACATAAAGAGTTTCTTATAAGGAATCTGATTTGTTAGTGCTGAAAAAACCCTCTAAATCCATACATAAAAGAAAAATCAATTCTATTTGTTTTTGCAATCCTAAACTGAGGGGAAAAATAACCCTAACAGTTCACCTACATCTCAACAATCCAAGGTCATCTGAGCGTTTTCCACTCAATGGCTTGTCAACTCTCCTCTCTTTGGAAGGTCATCTTCAGCATAACAAATACTTAGTTGTTTAGGAGTACATGTAATTTTTTTTAAATATTGGGAGTAGACGTAGTATTGGGGAGATACTTATTTATTTGTCTGAGACCAGAACTCAAGCTTGATATCTGACTATGTAACTAGGATTACAAGCATAAATTCTCATCTTGGGGGAGACCTTGAATGTAACTGTTAACAACAATTTTTGCTCATAACTATTCAGGTGTGGAATCAATTTAATAACAATTACCTTTTCAAGATTTTCTGTTCTCTTTCCAGACAGGGGGACTTATTACAAGGCGTATGCAATAGGGACTATGTGCACAATTTTAGCTGTAAGTGCTTTGTTTCCATAAGAAATAATTTTTAATCTCAAACTGACAGTTTTATCCTCACAGTGTACTTGAACTTTTATTTTGATAGGGAAAGGATTTTCTTCTCAAAAAAATTGTGTTGGTCATTTGGAAAAGTATATGGAAAGCAAAATAAGTCATAACATCTTAATTAATTGGCTAGTGAATATTTAAAGCAAGAGATAATGGAGGATGAGGGTGGTACTGATAGATAAACTAAGGATGCCTGGTGATATATATGGAGAAGAAATTTGTGAGAATAAAGTAATAAATTGAAAAAAATAACAACATAGGGAACAGATCTGTTAAGAAAGGTTACTGGCATGTATAAATGGGTAAATCATTTGGCTATTCACTGGAATGAGGAATTTGGAGATATTATCACATGTTTTAATAGCATTTGTAGTGAGGTATAATTTAATTTATTGTAAAGTTTATCCTTTAAATTATATGGTTCACTGTTCCACTTGGTTTTAGTATATTTATAGACATATTCAGCCATCACGGATATCTAATTTTATACCTTTTTATCACTTGAAAAAGAAGCCATGTATACATTAGTAGTCACTCACCATTGTGCTTTACTTTTTGACTCTATATTAGCTTGTTCCAAGCATTAAATATAAGAAGAATCATGTATGTTATCCTTGATGACTGGCTTCTTTTACTTAGCACAACTTTGTCAAGTCTTGTATTAATCCAATATTCTTTTTTAATAGCTGAATGCTATTCCATGAAATAGATTACCATCAGTTGATAGACATTCAGTCATTTCCTATTTTTTGCCATTGGTGTTACTGTGACTATTCATGTGCAAGTTGTGTGAACATATATCTGCATTTCTTTTGGACATGAAACATAGAAGTGGAATTTCTGAGTCCTATAGTAGCTCTATGTTGAAGATTTTGAGGAACTAAAAAACTGTTTTCCAAAAATGAGCATTGGTAGCTCACACATGTAATCCTAGCTACTCAGTAGGCTGAGATCTGTGGATCACAGTCCAAAGCCAGCCCAGTCAGGAAAGTCCATGAGATTCTTGTGTTCAGTTAACCATCAAAAAGCCAGAAGTGGAACTGTGGTTCAAGTGGTAGAGTGCTAGCCTTATGCTAAAAAAGCTCAAGGACAGTGCCCAGGCCCTCAGTTGAAGCCCTAGGACTGGCAACACATACAAAAAATGTTTCAAAAATTTCCATTCCATTTTGTAACCTTATAATGGGGAACCCCACTTTCTCTAGATGCATGCCAATAGATTTTTTTTGTGGATTTTGTTGTTTGCTTTGTTGCTTGGTTGGTTTTGGTGGTACAGGGGTTTCAATTCAGAGACTCGTGCTCTGTAGGCAGGTGCTCTACCACCTAAGCGATGCCTCCAGCCCTGGTCAATTTTTTTTTATTGTAGCCATCAGAGTGAGTGTCAGGTAATTTCTTATTGTAGTTTTTACTTTCATTTCTCTAGTGACTAATGATATTGAATAT
Source organism: Perognathus longimembris pacificus (assembly GCF_023159225.1). Classification (NCBI taxonomy): domain Eukaryota; kingdom Metazoa; phylum Chordata; class Mammalia; order Rodentia; family Heteromyidae; genus Perognathus; species Perognathus longimembris. Next base: position 81,511,681 of record NC_063188.1, on the reverse strand, counting down.
CTTTCATGTGCTTGTTGACTATTTATACATGTTTAGAGAAATGCTTACTTAAATACATTGACCATTTTTAAAATTACATGATTTTCCTTTTTAACATTAGTTTCAGGGGCTTTTCTTTTTTCTTTTTTTTTTTTTTTTGGCCAGTCCTGGGGCTTGGACTCAGGGCCTGAGCACTGTCCCTGGCTTCTTTTTGCTCAAGGCTAGCACTCTGCCACTTGAGCCACAGCACCCCTTCTGGCCATTTTCTGTATATGTGGTGCTGGGGAATCAAACCCAGGGCCTCATGTATATGAGGCAGGCACTCTTGCCGCTAGGCCGTATTCCCAGCCCCTCAGGGGCTTTTCATTCTAGATACAAATCATTTATTCTATTTATATATCTATGGATTGTCTTCATTTTGTGATAGTGTTCTTTGAGGTGCAAAAGTTTCAGATTTTCATGAAATCAAATTTACCTTTTCCCCACTTCAGTTGTTTATGGTTTTAATATCACAACTGAAAATCCATTGCAAAATCCAGTATCTAAAAGTTTCATAGCGTTATATCTTTTCTTTAGGTCTATGGCCTATCTTTAGTTAATGTTAATGTTGGCATGCACTTGAAAGAAAAGGTCTAAAGTGATTATTTTGCAGGTACAGACTCAGTTGTTCAGGCAGTTGCATTCTTATAATAAATCTGACTCTGTCAAAGTATGTAAATATTTAAACATATGGCTGGGCTATTGGTTTGTAGTTTTCTATTCTTATAGTATTTTTGTTTTGTTATCAAAATAATATTGGCTTCAAAAATGGACTTTCAGAATATTATCTTTTCTTCTGAGGAAGAGATTATTGTGATTTGTATTCATTTTTTAAAATGGTTGGTAGAATTCAGTAGTGAAGCCATCTGGGCTGAGGAAAATTTTAATTACCAATTATTTTTTTCCTTTATAAATCTAGTAAGAGTTTACATTTTTCTCGAGTCGGTATCAGTGGTTTGTGTCTTTCTAAAAATCCAACCATTTCATTTATGTAGACTGATCTGTTCACATACAATTGTCTGTAGTATTTATTTCAAATTTTCTAAACTTATGTAGGATTTTCCCCAGGTTTTAGTAATTTGAATTTTTTCTATTTTTCTTGATCATTCTAGCTAGAGATTTGTTAATTATATAGATAGCTTTGCTGTATTTTTGATTTATTAAATATTCTCTACTGCTTTCATTCTTTCTGAATTGCTTATTTCATGTCTCTGAAAAGTAGCACACAGTCTACAACAGTTTGAGATATATTTGCTTAAGAAAAGCAGCATAGAATCAGATATGAGGAGGATTGTATTTTGAGACCAGCTTAGGCAAAAAGTGATACTTCAATATCAATAAACAAACTAGGCAACGTGGAGCATATCTATAATCCCAGCTATGCCATAAGCAAAGATATGGAACTTTACCTAAAGAACAACTAAAACAAAAGAGGTTGGAAGCATGAATCAAGTGGTAGAACACATGCCTAGCAAGTATGAGACCCTGAGTTCAAACCCCAGGACAGTCCCGACAGTCACATAAGCAATGCTTTAATCTGTCTCTCTTTGCCTCTCTCTGTCTCTGTCTCTCTCATACACATATTCTGTTTCTCACTTTTTTGAACCAGAATCAAGTTTTTAATATATAGCCATATACTTCTGCCCAGAGACCAGTAAAGATTGTTTGCCATGTATCAGATATTAAATACACTTAGCTTTGCAAACTATGTAGTCTCTGCTGTAACTCAACTTTACTGTCACAGTCTAGAAACAGTCATAAATAAATAACATAACTATTTGGACATAGCCATATTCCAATGTTATCTATGCATAAAACCAATCAAAAATGGGAGGTAGGCCAGATTTTGCTCAGGAGCCATATAATTTGTTGACCTGTAATGTTAGTCCTCTATTTCCAACTACTAGGCCATCTGCATGGAGCACATCCACCACATCTTCCCATTCTCTTCTAGCTAGAGGTTTGTTTTAGTAATGCAGGCTGTAGTGTGATGAATATGTTTTGTGTATCCATATCTCTACAGTCTCCATACAACAAACACTTTTAGAGTAAGTAGACAATAGGGCATAAATACAGCCACTTTGATTATATGTTTTTGTGAATGTGTGTGTGTGTGTGTGTGTGTGTGTGTGTGTGTGTGTGTGTTTGCCAGTCCTGGGGCTTGAACTCAGGGCCTGTACATTGTCCCTCAGCATTTCTTTTTTTTTTTTTTTTTTGGCCAGTCCTGGGCCTTGGACTCAGGGACTGAGCACTGTCCCTGGCTTCTTCCCGCTCAAGGCTAGCATTCTGCCACTTGAGCCACAGCGCCGCTTCTGGCCGTTTTCTGTATATGTGGTGCTGGGGAATCGAACCTAGGGCCTCGTGTATCCGAGGCAGGCACTCTTGCCACTAGGCTATATCCCCAGCCCTGTCCCTCAGCATTTCTGATCAAGGCTACCACTGTACTACTTGAGCCACAATTCCACCTTCAGCTTTTAGTAGTTAATTGGAGATCAGAGTTTCACAGACTTTCCTGCCTGAGCGAGCTTTGAACTTTGATCCTCAGATCTCAGCATTCTGAGTAGCTAGGATTACAGGTGTGAGTCACCAGCACTCAGCTTAAAATGAAATTTTTATTTGAGACAGCTTTTTATGTTTATAGTCAGTATTGAACTGATGAGGGTGTCAAAGCATTGGGACATTGGTTTCTCTGTTGAGATAGGAATAGATCATGTATGGCCCCAGACACCATTCTTCAAGGAAGGAAGACAGACTGTTTATTGGCACTAAATACTGTAACTAAATGCTGAGGAAGGCTGGAATTGATGTTAGAAGGATCAGAACCACTTCGAACATTATACTTCATTTGAGTCGAGTTCACTTTGTTAGAAAGGATGGTAGTTAACCCAACTCATGCCATTTTACCCACAGCTCCAGAACAAATGCTACATTTCATTCCAGAATGAGTGAACTAATTTTCATTTCCACTGTTACTATATAAGGGTTCCCAGATCCTCCCATCCTTACCAGAACTGACATTAAGTAACTGTCTAAGCTTTGTTTAATAGTTTATATTTTCACTTGTATTATTTTGTTTCTTTGTGTAAGTATCTAGTAAATACTTGTTTCCCATTTAAGGGTCAAGGGCCTTTTCTGGTTTTGATCACTATTCTATGTCTAGTACCTGTCATAAGCCTCACATCTAGTTCCATAAATATTTTTGGAATAAATATATATATATATATATATATTTGACTTACAATGGTGTTAAATCCCCTGATTGTAAGTTGATAATATTCTAAGTGAAAATACACTTAACACAATGACCCTACTGCATACCTAGCTTAGTAACACAGCCCTATGAAGCATCAGTGGTTTCCCCTTGTAATGGCAGGATGCTTGGGTACTGTATCTGGTGCCATAACACTATCTCAGGAAAAGATCCAAATTCAAAATTTGAAGTATAGCTTCTATTGAATGTATATACTTTTCTTTTATTAATTTAATTTTATTGTCAAGGTAATGTACAAAGGGGTTACAGTTACATTGTAAGGTAGTGATTATATTTCTTGTATAATTTTCATATTGTTGTAAAATTAGGAAATCATAAGTTGACCCGTGGTACTTCAGTGGCTGCCTGTAGATGAATATGTAAACACTTTTTGATAGCCATACAAAAACACTCATTCCTTTTTATTGTGCTGGTTCTGGTGCTTCAACTCAGGCTTTGAGCAATGTGTCTGAGTTCTTTTGCTCAAGACCAGCACTCTACCACTTGAATCACATCTCCACTTCTGGCTTTTTGGTGGCTAATAGAAGATAAGAGTTTCACAGACTTTACTGGCCGGGCTGGCTTTGACTGCAGTCCTCAGATCTCAGCCTCCTGAGTAGCTAGGATTTAAGTATGAGCCACCCAGTGCCCAGTAAGCTGTAGCCCAGGCTGGTCTTGAACACATGATATTCCTGCCTCATTATATCTATATGTACTACCATAGCCAGCTCAATTATTGATAGTCTTGAATTGGTAACCTGAGGTGAAAAAAATCTATTTAGAGTAACAAGATTCCTAATCTCAAGAAAACCTATTGGGAGAGGGGCAAAATTTTCATTCATTCACAAAATATAATGGGCATTTATGCTTGATGCCCAGCCATTATGCACAATGCTGAGCAGTTAACTGTTCTGTTATCAGGGAGCCCACAATGTGAGTAGGAAAGTATCTGGTATGCAAAAGGCAAGTATCTCCTAATCCAATTTAGTGGGAATGAGGAAAAACATGTATGGTAAAACTTCAAGATGACCCCTTATGAATGCCCAGAGAATTTCTCTGGCAATGGGGTTATTAAAGGAATTCAAGGATTCATAGGAAAGAACAGTGGTATTATTAATAATACAAGTGAGCTTGGTTATATCTTCAAACTGTTCTGCAAATAGTGGAATGCTTTAAAATAATTTAAGGTAATTATACTTAAATCCCTCCTTCCCCAGTCATTCTATTTCTGATTCTGGGAAGGATTTGTTGGAGTGGTTCCTTTTCACTTCAGTAATCATAAAATAAATTTCTCCAGAATCTCAGGAAGGCAAAGGCTACTGTGCTTCTTTGGCCAACCAATGGCAATATGGTTATTAATGAATAAAAAAAACTTAGGGAGGAGCAGATGAATGACGAGAAAAAGGGGAGGGAAATGTAGTTGTGATATTTAATGACTATCCCATATGCCACAAAATGAAGAAAATTGAGGGAAGGGGTGGGTTCAGAGGGACAGGTGAGTATGATCAAAAAGCATTGTATTCATAAGCTGTTTTGTTGCATGGAAACTCCTTTGTACAATTACTGAAAGATAATTTTAAAAAACTATTCAGTAAACCATATTGATCTCATGCAATTTTGCTAGTTTAACCACTTTAAGAAAAAAAATCTCTATTTCTGGAATAAGTGCAGTTTAGAATTAATGGCTTGAATTTACTTAATGAGTACTCTCTCTTTCTCATCCTGTAAATAACACCTTGAAGAGTTCAGAGAGCTAATTTTAAGGAAGCTCCATACTGCTCTCCAGAGTGGTCAAACAAGCTTACACTCCCAACAGTGTCCGAAGGTTCTTTTTGACCACACTCATGCCATGTCTGCTATTGTTTGTATTCTTGGAGATGGCCATTCTAACCTGGATGAGATGGAATTTCCTTGTTTTGATTTGTATTACCTTTATAGCCAGAGATACTGAGCATTTTCCCATATGTCTGTTGGTCATTTATTCTTTTTCTTCCTCCTCCTCGTTCTCTTCTTCTTCTTCTTCTTCTTCTTCTTCTTCTTCTTCTTCTTCTTCTTCTTCTTCTTCTTCTTCTTCTTCTTCTTCTTCTTCTTCTTCATCTCCTCCTCCTCCTCCTCCTCCTCCTTCTCTTTCTTCCTTCTTCTTCGTCCTCCTCCTCCCTCCTCTTCCTCCTCCTCCTCTTCTCTTCTCTTTCTCCTTCTCCTCCTCCTTCTTCCTCCGCTTTCTCTTCCTCTCCTCCTCGTCCTTCTTCATTGTCGTCATCTCTATTTAACTTGTTTGACCATTTATTGATTGTGTTCTTGATTCTTTGAAAGTTTAGTTCCTTAAGCTCTCTGTATATTCTATATATTAGTCCTCTGACTGATGTTTACACATTCTGTAGGGTGTCATTTTAGCTTGTCAGCTATTTCCTTTATCCAGAAATTCCACTCCAAATGATTACAAACTAGGATACATGATGCCACCTACACAACCATGCTCAATGCAGCACTATTCACTATAGCATTATTTACTCATCCTTTAGAAAGCTGGATATACCATTTGCAAAGAAATGGAAAATAATGATAAATGAAGTAAGTTGAGCCCAGAAAGACAAAGGATGTAGGCTTTCTCCTGTATTTGGAAGCTAAAATTAATTTATATATATATATATATATATATATATATAAATACATACTTCAAGGTGGTAACCTAAGCATATTAACTGAAATATGGAAGATTAAGGGGCAAACTCAAAAGGTGTAATTCCTTAAAAAGGCTAATTCACAGTCCAACAATATAAACACCAGAAATCATATACTCAAACATGGGGGTGGAATTAAGAGGAGGAGATAGACAAGAAAGGAGGAGAATGCAGTGACAAAATTCAATGCTTATCTTACAAAATTAAGATAATTGAGGGAAGAGGTAAAGTTGGGAGGGATGAGGGAGAATGGCCAAAGGGGTGACATTGATTAAGATGTATTGAATTAATATACTACTTTGTTGAATGCCAACTCATTTGTACAACTATGTCAAGACTAAAATAATTTTAAAGTATATAAATTTTGAAACAATTGCTTCAGTTATCCTTTACATATTCCTTCTTCTCATCCCACATTGTTTTCATCTTTGCCTTTCCCCTTTCTCCCTTTCTTCCTTTGAAAGTTTCCAGGATCAAGAATTAGTAGACATTTGCTTCATTTTATGGTTGGAAGAAAGCTGGAGGTATCTGGTCTGTGCCCCACATTGTTAGAAATGAAACTGAGGTTTACAAGATTAAGTGTCCTGTCCAGTATCATTCTCTGAGTTCATTTTCAGCATGGAGTGAGAGCAGAGGGGATCAAGATGAATATGAAGAGCAGTTCTACATAGGAAAGGTTAGGAAAACAAAAAAAAACTGGCACAGAAGATTAAAAGCAACAACAAAGAGCTTTTAATCTAATTTAGTAGTACTCCATGCCTCTTTGTTTCCAAGCACTCTTTTGTCTCTTTTGTATCTTTGAGGACTACCATGGAACTGTATTACACTTAAAACACTATAGCCTGTGTGTCTAAACATGCAAAACATTCAAATATTCACTGATTTAAGTTATTTTCTATTAAACGCTTCCACTGATTTCCTGCTCCTTTCCATTTTCTGCCTTAGTCTATCCTGTGATCTGGGAGAACCTCAAAGATTGTTATCACCAGATTTTCATTACCTCCAGGCTTCAGGTTTGGGATCAATCAGCATAGTTGTAATATAGGAAGACAGGAGAACAGACCAAGGCGGTGCCTTCTCAGATAGTGGCTGAGATTATGCAGGACCACAGTTCCCACTGGGTGGTCCCTTCTCCTCCATGTGCCAGCTGGCACAGAGTCATGTCTCCCTTATTCTCAGGCTTGCAGATGTCAAGAGTTTCCTGCTCTATTAGTCTACAAGTAGCACAATACCCTTTATTTGTTCTTATAACCCAGCATTAAAACCCTTTTTTAAAATCCCTGCATTTGAAACTTCAGAGTTGAATTGTGTTTCTTTTGGGGATCCTAATTGATATAATGATTCTCTAGATCAACCTTACTACACTTTTTCTTTCTTTTTTTGCCACTCCTGGAGCTTGAACTCGGTCTGGGTATTGTTCCTGAGCCTTTGTGCTCAAGGCTGGTGCTCTACTACTTAAGCTACAACTCCACTTCCAGATTTTTGTGGTCAGTTGGAAATAAGAGTCTCACAAACTTTCCTGCCCGAGTTGGCTTTTAATCATGACCCTCAGATCTCAGCCTCCTGAGTAGCTGGAATTACAGGTATGAGCTACTGATGTCAAGCCTATCTTGTTATATTTTTGTGAATAGGTATAAAATAGTATTTCAGAAACTCAGAGGATGAAGACCAAACATCCTGATCATATCATCTCATTGCAAAAATTGAAAAGCAGAAAAATATACAGACATACAAGTCCACAGACTGAATAAATAAGAGCAGTATCAAGTCCATATATGCACAGAGACAGACAGGTACAAGATGCACACAAGTAGGGAAGTGAGGGAGATAAGCATGCTTCTGTGAACATCTCTTCTCACCAGAGTGTGCTTTAAGAGTGCTTCCTTATGCTGTGAGCTCTATGGAAGGGCAAGATCATCATAGAACAATGTTACCTCAGGGGGACCTACATTGTAGTTTGCCTATTGCTAAAAGGGAAAGGTCTTTGCTACTTTGTATTTCCTTTGGTGAAGGTAATGCTTCCTTATGGGAAAAATCATTCAGTTCTAAAGTATTTTATGTTTTCCTGTTTCTCTAAAGACTTTCATTTCCTAAGCATTGTGCATCTGTTTCCCTTTCTAATGGCCCAAAGGAAATAGAGGCACATTCCATGGAGATTTCACTTAGGAGAAGGAATCATAGCAGTTTTAACCCCTCAAGTATTCTGTTGCTTTTATTGTTGATGTTTTCTTCCTTCCTCCCTCCCTTTCTCTCTCTTCTGTTTTCTTTCTTCGTGTGTGTGTGTGTGTGTGTGTGTGTGTGTGTGTGTTGTTCTAAGCCTTAAATCAGGGCCTGGGATGGCACTGTCCCTGAGCTTTGTTGCTTGAAGCCAGCGCTTTTTTTTTTTTTTTTTGAGCTACAGCTCTACTTTGGGCATAATGGAAGTTTATAAGCATCTCACAGACTTTCCTGCTAAGGCTGACTTGGAACCATGATCCTCAGATCACAGCATCCTGAGAAACTAGGATTACAGGCATCAGCTACTGATGTCTGGCTTGGTATTTTCTTAAGCAAAATACTGGATCTTGTGCATACTGTGCAAATGCCTTTCTCTTCATGTGACCATCAACTGGATGATGAGCCTCTTTGTAGACTGAGGCAGCTGTCTCCTTTGCTCTTGATACTGTGAGATGTGTATCCCATGGGGTAGTTGGGTACATTTTCAGCTGTGTTTTAGCCACTGTGCTAAACTGAAGCACAAGAGCCTTTCATAGTATCTTCTCATTAGGGTTAAAGAAAGCTCTTTTCTGTGGTTATGTTTTGGGCAAGCCCAGAAAATCCTGTTTTAGTGGTGCCCAGGGATATGCTATTGGCTATAACTCAAGAAAGCTGACAGAAGCAAAGGCTCTTCTCAGGCATTTGGAATTTTACCCATTTTTAATTCTTTAGGTAATATAAATGTAAAGGAAGCTCAATATGAAGGCTTCTTTTGTTACTGTATTATACACAAATTGAATCTAGCTGTATTTAGGATTTATTCATTTAAGAAAAATATATTAAACCATGGCTAAATTCCAGATACTATTCAAGAAAGAAACATTTGAATAAAGAAATGGTTTTGGCCTTTAAGAAGTTTCCAGTTCAGTTTATCTAAAAGAGTTTAAGTCAGGATACAGTGAAGCCACTTGCACAAACATGTTCATTTCTGGACTAGTCACCATAGCCAAATTATAGGGACAGCCCAAATGTCCTTCAATGGATGAATGGATCAAGGAAATGTTAGATATATACATAGAATGAAATTTTACCAATTCATCAGAAAAAAATGACAATTACATTATTTGCAGAGAAATGATTGGACCTGGAAAAAATTCTGCTAATTGAACTAAGTCAGTCCCAGAGAGACAAAGAACATATGTTTTTTTCTCATATATGGAAATTTGCTTAAATTTATAATTAAACATATATATATATAATATAGCATATGTTATATAACATATAATATACTGGCTCATATGCACATGTACACAAGTGTATTACCTAACCTATGGTATATGAAAGGAAGAATTCCAATTGTGTAACTCCTTTGAACAACTAACTTACAAACAAACTGAGTATCAGGAAACTAGAACTTGAGGTGTAAGTGAAGGTGAGGGTAAGAGGAAGGGCTCAGACAAATGAAGAGAGGAAAGGTGGGAGAATGCAGTCATAATACTCAGTATATATGAAAATGGGGCTGGGAGAGAGGAGCAGAGAATGTTAAAAGGGGTGACACTGATCAAGATGTATTGTATGTCTAAACTGATACATTGACTATAAGTCCTTTGGATAACTCCTTAAAGATAATAAAATATTTTTAAAAGAGACATTTACAGCTTAATGGTGCAAATAATCTCTTTACTACTACTTAAAGGCAACTCTAGAAGACAGATACTCTCCGTGGACCTACTTCTTTCATTGTTCCACTTGTTCTATCACAGACCATAATAGGGAGTATTATCCTAGTAGTTTGCTCATCTTAATCTTACTTAGCCATTACAACTCAAGGGAATTAATAAGATGAGAACAATATCCCTCGCTTTGTAGATGATGAAACCAAGATGCTATACAAGTCCAAAAATTCACTCTGCAGTACACAGCTGGGGGAAGTCAGGCTTTGGACCTCACTCAGAGAAAGGCTTTGCTGCCTCCCACCTCCCACTGTGGGGTTGTCCTGTACCTGGCCTCTGTTACTATTTTTTGATTACATTCATTAATCTTGCTCATGGCCTAGAACATTTTAATTTCCTAAGGGCTCAGTGGCACATATTTCTTTGATCTACTCCAAATATTTAATATAATGGTGAACACATTGTTAATCTGTGTGGATTGGCTCCATTGACTGAACATGGTTTTAAGTTAAATTTTGAGAAGTACTTGAGACTGACAAGATAATTCAAATCTGTGCCCTCTCTAGGATGTACATATTTAAGTGGTTCTTGGCGTTCATTTCTTTTCCTGATGCCAATCTTCTGGATGGATTTTATTTACCGGGCATTGGGATAACTGGGAGAGGATGTGACAATTACCTGGGAGAGTTAATAGCTGATGGTCTTACTCTTCATTGAAAGTTAATGCATGAGTAATTCTCAAGTGGCTTAACCAGGCCCTGGATTTTACTTGAGAGATTATGATTTTAATTTAACATATCCTGCTGTACACTGTGTGAAATATGCAGCCAGCAGTGATTGCTGTGAGATGAAAGCCCGATTGTGTTTATTTTAAGAGACTTGTGGTTCTTTGCCAAAGCCAACATTCCTGGGCAGTGAATAGACTGAGTGAATCATTCAAAGTAGGTGAGAGGTCAGAAGCCTTGAAAAAAAAAACCCTAAAGCTGAAAGCTTTTCCTGTTAAATGGTGGCATTTAAAAAGACATTTACAAAAGCAGAAGCTTTGAGGAAATGAAGGATTTCTTTTTCAAAATGAAGCATCTACACGTGGATCCCACAGTCTGCTTCCTTAACTCCAACTGATTAGGCTTGGTGGTGTTCACCTTTCCTGAAAATTGATGCTGAGAAGTGTTCTGGTCCCTATCTCTACCTCTGGACAATGGCTTCTTTGGGAAACTGAATGGTACCTAGGTATAGACATACTCTTGTGGAAAGCAGGCTGGCACGCTGCCAATGTGACATGACTTTGGTAAGTATCAGACAAACTTTCATAGTGAACACTGGGCTTCTTATGTATCAGGCATTACAAAATGTCAATAAGGACCTTAAAGATTGAGGATATGGCAATTATTGCGTGCACACTGCATTACAGGTACCTATTGAATTCTTATGTATTCAAGCTAATGTGGCTATTTTATTTTATATTTTGTTCCAGTACTGGAGCTTGAACTCAGGGCTCTCCCTCAACTTCCTTGCTCATGTCTACTGTACTAACGTTTGAGTTATACCTCAAGCCTGGCTTTTTGCTGGTTAATTAGTGATGGAGTCTCCTTGGGTGGCTTCAAATCACTACTGTTCAGATCTCAACCTCATGAGTAGTGAGGATTATAGGTGTGTGCTACTGGTGCCTGGCTAAGGTGGGTATTTTAAATCCAATTTAGTGTATAAGAAAACTGAAATTTATAGAACTGAAGTCACATAGGTATTGAGGAATCAAGACAAAATTCAAAGCTGGATAGAATAGAAAGAACCATTTCTGTTACTACCAGCTAAAATATCTAAAATAAAAAAGAATAGGCAATTTATTCTCTGCTCTATGGAATATAATGTCTATCTTCATATGAGATATAAAGAACAAGCCAGGTGTCCATGGATCATGCCTGTAATTCTAGCTGCTCAGGAGACTGAGATCTGAGGAGTATAGTTTGAAGCCAGCCCAGGCCTGCAAATCCCTGAGACATGTAACTGCACAACAACAACAGCAAAGCTGGAAGTACATCTCTGCTTCAAGTGGTAGAGCGCTAGGCTTGAGCAAAATAGCTCAGAGATAGTGGCCAGGCCCTGAGTGATTCAAGCCCCAGGACCTGCACCAAAAAAAAATAAGGAAAGAAAGAAAGAAAGAAAGAGAGAAGGAAAGAGAGAGAAAGAACAAAAGAAAGAGAGAGAGAAAGAGAGTGAGAGCAAGAGAGAGCGAGAGAGCAAGAGAAAGAGAGCATGAGAGAGAGATCAAAAAGTGGTACTCAGCAGACACTATGTTGAAAATGAAATATAAAACAAGATGGAAAAATTGGGAGAGAGTGAAGGAATGGGTGACATTGTCCAAAAAAGAAATATACAAATTACCTGACATACAATGGTAACCCTTCCGGGCTGGGATAGTGGCCTAGTGGTAGAGTGCTTGCCTAGCATGCATGAAGCCCTGGGTTCGATTCCTCAGCACCACATATACAGAAAAATCCAGAAGTGGCGCTGTGGCTCAAGTGGTAGAGTGCTAGCCTTGAGTAAAAAGGAAGCCAGGGAGAGTGCTCAGGCCCTGAGTTCAAGCCCCAGGACTGGCAAAAAAGAAAAAGGTAATCCTTCTGTCTATCATCCTTATAATAACAATGAAAATTTAATAATAAAGATAAAAAGAAAAAGAAAACAAATAAAAAAAATACAATGTACTCAATCCATTCTCAAAGAACAGTATGAGTGAACAAAACCTCAGAATTGAGCCCTGTAATATACCAGGCCTAGCAGAAATTCATCCTATTTACTCCTTAAAATATCCCTTGAGATAAAGTAATGGAATCTCCAGAGGTCCTGTTGAAAATGCAGGGCTTTTGGAAGGATTGCCCTAATAGTTCAGTAATTACCCGTTATCTTATAAAGAAGGAAGAGCCTAGCTGAGGACCCAGTGGGATGGAGCCCAATGGGATAGGCCAGAGCAGTATTCAGTATAATGGAAAATTCATGGCAAGAAAAATTCTGGGAAAGCAATTCTGAGGGAAGGGAAGTTCCTGAGCAGCACGAGGGCTCCTTGGGAGTTCTGAGGTACCTAAAGCTCCAACAGGGAATACCAAGTCCCAAGCAAAGAAATGGAAGTTAAATTCATGGAAGTTCATGGCAGGGGACAGCAAGAGTAAGCACTGGGAGGAACATCTATCTAAAAGTTCTTATCTATGCCTTCAGATATAAATATTGGAGGCAATCGTGTGTGTGTGTGTGTGTGTGTGTGTGTGTGTGTGTGTGTGTTCATGTATGTGTGTATAAAATTTTTCTTTGTCATTCTTCATGTTCCCTCTCATTCCCACCATAGATGAATGTGTTGGGGAACCTGTACTTGAAAGCTCTACTTTGTGGCAATGTCCTTGGCAAACAATACACATGGACATGACCTCAGCTGATGATTCTCCAGGGAAACCTGGAGGTTTCCTTTATTTGGGGGGGGGGGAGGCGGTGCTTGGTGACTTAACACATCCTTCTGTATGGAGAAGTGATGCGTATGCATGTGCAGGAAGGGGACTGGGAAATATCTGTGAGTGGTTTTCCTCTGGTCTTTTACTACTTTGGTGGCATTTCCCATCTTCCTTTGTTCATTCCCATTTCCCTGATCATGCCTCCCTCACTTGCCCTAGACTGGTGATCCCATCTTTTGTAGTTTATTATCTTTTATCCTTTCCTTAACTCTAGTTGGTTGAAGACTGTGCCACAGTCATTTCCTCTACACCAACACTACTACCTCTTGAGCTTGACCAGGGCTCCCCTGATTCATAACAGAGGTGAAGACTGGAAGGAGTCAGGCAGACTCCAAAGTGGAGTGGTTAGCTTTGTCCAGTTAAGAAAACAATAAATGGAAGAAGGCAATCCAGTCTGGTGTATAACCTTGGAGGCAACAAAGATGCTGCAGCCAGTACTGGGTCTACAGGGAGAGAAAGAAGAAAAGAGGCTGTGAAAACTGAGCCTCTACCTTCTAGCCAGCCCAGGGACTGCACATTTGCCTGTTATCAACTCCGTACAAGCAAAGCTGAGATGTAAGCTGATCATATTCATAATTCTCAACTGTGTATTTAGCATTGACTTTTTTTTATTTAATAAGCACGTAGCCCTGTGTTGGGGATTTAGTTTGGCCCTAATGGGGGATGGGCGACAAGAGCCAGACGCCCCAGCCCTGGGGCAGTGTGGGAGGGAGCCCCTCCCACCTTCCGGCCTCAACCGGAAAAGAAGCCCCCCACCCCTGGGGGCCGAACATATGTGTGACACCGTGATAGGGTTGTCCAGCCCACAAAGTAAGTTTCATGACATCACCTGATGGGCAGCCCGGCTTAGCCAATGGCCAGTCCCCCTCCTTTCCCGCCATTACCGCTATATAAACCCCCCTCCCAATTAAATCCTTTGAGACCCATTCAACCATCCAACCATCTCCCCATTATCTTTGTCATGCGGCTCCTGACACATTATGGGGCGCCGAGGAAGGGATTTCGGCATCCCACTTCAGCTTAGAGCAGTCCGGTAAGGACATGCCTTACTCCTTCTGCCGGTATGAGGGGTAGGGCAGAGCTTCTTCCATAGAATCAAGGTTCAGGCATTTCCCTGGGAGATAGGGGGGGAAGGGGTCCTAGAGACCCCAACATTTGAGCATCTCCTCCAGAGAAGTGAGGAGAAGGGGTCCTCAGAGGCCCCGATAGCCCTGCCTATATTCTGCATGCTATCCTAAGGACTTTAAAAATGTTAACTCATTTGACTCACTATATGAAATAGGTACTTATATTATGGATTAGGATGCAGGTACTCAGGTTAGTTAAATTGCCCAAGGGTCTATGATAAGTACACCCAGAACAACATATCCTATCATACAACCTCTACTGCTAGTATGCTAATAAGAAAATGAGTGGAAGTGTACAATCATTTGACCATGACTGTTATTAGCTAGTGCTTTACTCCTGTAATACTTGCAAATGGCTTAAGCATTTGTGAAAAAATAGTGTAGTACAGTCTCATCTCTAGAAGCCTGGGTTCAAATCTTGGCTCTACTATACATTAGCTATGAGATATTGGATATATTATGTAATCTTCTCTATGTCTCAGTTTCTTCTACTGAGGCAGGGTCTTTTAGGTAACCCAGGCTGCTTTCAAACTCCTGATCCTCCTGCCTCAACCTCCCTAGGGATTACAGATGTGTCCCATCACACCCACCCTCCATTCCTTAGTATTGTGATAATAATTGTCTTTACCCCATTGATTTGGTGTCATGAAAATAAGTAATGTTTGTACAGCACTTAGCAAAATGCCTGGCATACATTAATGAATCTGTAAATATTTGTTGTCCACATTACTGCCTATCACAATTGAACTAACTTGCTTTTTTATTCTTTGGATTTTCTTTTCATTTAGCCTATCAGTCACTTATTTCCAGTGATTTCCCAGTAATATTGCCTTATACTTATTTATAGAAATATCAATATGTTTTCAGCTTGCAGGTGAGTTACTACATTTAACTTCAAGGGCTGGTGGCTCAGGTATGCTGGTTGTTTTTTCCTGTTGTTGTTATTTATTATTTTCCTTTTCTTCAGTTTTGTTTTGAAGTTCTGGGAATGGAACCCAGGGCTTTGCCTATTCTAGGTAAGTACTGTTTTACTGAGCTACTTCCCAGCCTAGTGATATAGGTATTATCCCTTTGTTAAGGATATAGGAAGTGAGGTTAAACATATGAAAGGACCAAATCCAGTTTAAATTGCCAGTCACAACAGATTTTTTCTGACCAAATTCCAGTGCTCCTCTCTCTCTCTCTCTCTCTCTCTCTCTCTCTCTCTCTCTCTCTCTCTCTCTCTCTCTCTCCCCCCCCCCTTGGGCTCTCTAACCCAGTGTCTCCTAAACTGAATTTTTGATTCCTTTCCTATTCACATTAACAGAGACTCATTTTCCCCACATGCTTCTTCACAGAATGAGAGGAACAGGCTGGCTCCCTCCTCCCTTTTCCTCTCATCTCACACCAAATGCTTTAGGGACTCATCAAAGCTTTTCTCCCATGGCTAAGAGCCAGGTTATTTCTCTTTGGGGATTTTCAAAGTATGATAAAGGTAATAGATAGAATGAGAGAATGTTTTATCTATGAATGCTGCTTTTTGTGGTAGCACTGAGACCAAATTGTGGGTTTCATTTCTAATTATTTATGCAGTGAATTTGGGCTAAAGACAAAGGTTGGCCTTTGACCTTGAGAGCTAACTAGAATGTTGGCTAATTAAGGATAATTAGGCTTGCAGGTCAGGCTTTGAGCTACACCCAAGGGCTCCTGGGAAGAAAGGGGCTTGGTTAGAGGGAAATTTTTCTATTGCTTCTCGGAAAGCAATTGGAGCTCCCTAGTATACCATTCCGGATTATCTCATTTCATTTTTTTGCCCAGAGGACATTTTTCTTTTTGTGTGCTGGTACTGGGGCTTGAACTCAGGACCTTACACTCTAGCTAAGTGCCTGTGCTCAAGACTGGTACTCTACCACTTGAGCCACAGCTTCACTTCCAACTTTTTGCTGGTTAGTTGGAGATAGAATCTTTTCATTTTGTCTACCCATGCTAGCTTCAGCTCTCAGCCTCCTGAGCAGGTAGAATTACAGGTGTGAGCCACCACCCAGCTGCATTTTCTCAAACTTCATGGATGTACAGTTGCATGTTGGTGCTGCCACACACACCCCACCTCCACTCTTTAACTAGCCATTAGCCCCTCCTGCTGCTTCCCCCTGATTTCAGATCAAAGTCCTCCCCCAAATTAGAAACGCCTCCTTCGATCCCCAAACTTGCATTGCTTCTTTGCACCTGGTTTTGTATGTGCTAAACTAGTAAACATTTTCATTAAGCTTTGTGGTGTCACTGATTATGGGCTTGTTTGTTGTGTTCCTCATGTTAATCAAATCTTTCTGGCTGCAGAAACCTTAACGTAACAGATTGAATGTAATGATAGTATTCCATGCACTGCTATAGACCCTGATACCTCTGAAATGATATTACTCTGAATGTTTGTCTTTTGCTTACCCACAGGATCGGCCTTGGATTTTTATGTAAACAAAGACTTTTGATGAAAATCCTGGGGAAATGGTGAAGTGTGGTGTCAAGTTTAAGGTTCAGGAAACTTAAGTGGATTGCATCCTAATTTATATTTTTGAATTATCATATCCTAGAATGTGTGAATATACACATATACACACATGCACCCCCCCATATACACAATGTTCAATTTCTTTTCTGTTTCATCAGTCTAGATGCCATGATCCGTGAGAAAATCTTGGCAAGAAAAGAAAAAAGTCTCCCTGTGAAGTTCACTGGCACACTCCATTACCAGTGAAAGTGTTTGGCCATAGCCCACATAGCAACTTCACCATTAGTCTGCTGCTGAGGTGCTTCCTGCACTTGCATCAAAATAGGACTTGGTTGAACTTAAAATCTCCTCCAGTTCTGAAATATAGAGAATCTTTGTTCCTTGCACACCTTCCTCTAGGGAACTGGCCCTCCAGAGTGATGTTAATAATACACTGTGGAAGGCAGATGCTGCAGAACTTTCTCCCTTCCCTTTAGTATCAAATGTCTGGGCCTAAAAGGCAGTTCGAATGTGTGACTGCCAAGTGAGTGGTTTTGGAATAGTATGTAGTATTGCTCCTCCATGTAAATTATGATTTGAAAAGGTAGCTTTACAATGAAAGGCACTGTGTATGGGACATTCTCAGGGTGATATCTTTTTGTAGGAAAGGCCATCCAGCACTGAGCAGTGACAGATGTCATACATTTTTCCAGGGCCATGACTTTGCTATTGTCTCAAGAAGGTTTGAGGAGGGAATTCTCATGGGCTGGGATGTGAGGAGGAGAAGGTAAGGAGGATTATCTACCACAAACAGCAGGATTGATTTCTCTTGGGGTCAGGGAGGAGATAGTGGCAATAATCCTAGCTTACATGTTGCATACAGGAAAAACATGTCCCAGAGGGCAACATAAACCCTCAATTATATATCCAGTGCTTGTTAGAGGACCTTTAGGCCTTTGCTTCCATTTTCCATGCTATCAGAGCACTCCCTCCTGTGCCTACAGAAGAAACATGAGGCCAGATACAAGATCCCACCAGAGAGTCAATGAACCTAGCAAAAACAAAAAGGTCTCACCCTAACCTTCTGGGTCATACAGATAAAGATTTTAGGTCTATCCCACTGTAAGACCCTTAGAGGGCCTTGCAAGTTCTGTGAACCATTCTTCATCTACAAATTATGATCTCATTGCTATGTTACAAGGACATAGGGAGGGCTACATGAAAGCCAGAGGTTTCAAAGACATATAGTCTGATGTGAGGTTTCTATGCTAGGATTTATTAAAGAAATGATCCTAGTGGAGAAGAATAGGCAGTGTGGGAGAAGCAAGACAGGACTGGGAAAGAATATAAGCAAAAGAATTTCCCAGCCTCAGTCTGACCCTGCTGTAGAGCTCTGGAAAGGATATTATACTTCTGGGTTAACCTCACTTGCAAGAAGTTAGCTCCCTATACCGTCATTGACCAAAGGCCAGGAGGTAAGTGGGGGTGATCAATCCAATTTCAATTCTCAGGCATTTCCATTTCTCTGTGTCTGAAAGATGTCCCTAGACTTGGTGTAGGCTAAGAAAAAGGCCACTGAACCTAGGAGAAGAAGTCATTGCAAAGTGAAAAGAATAAGAGGTGTGTGAGCTTAAAAAATGGCACGATCTACTCTAATGGTAAAATATTCTTATTGGCTAAGGATTACCCCAAAGATCTGAATTTTAACTAGGAACAGTGTATCTGCTCATGCCTTGAGACTTCCATTCGAGAATATAATCTTCAAGAATCTGCAAATGAATTCATAGTAAAAGCCTCAACAACAAAGGAACATTAAGGTAAGGCTAACAAAAGGAAAAGTCATTGCTCACCTTCCTTAGGAATACTGGACTAAGTCAGAGAACGCAAACACTGGTTCAGTTATAACCCCTTCAGCCCTTTGAGATCACCTTTTCTGGGTAGAGATTTATGCTATGAAATCTCACCCATCTAAGACCTCTAGGAACATGCTTGAATTTTTAAAAGTTGATCAAGTTTCATCAAAAGTTTGTTAAGCTACTTTCAGAAAAGGAAAATACATGCCACGCACCAGACACGTATCTTGAGGCCTCTCACTGGGATTGCATTTACCACCCGTGAGTCCCAGGATAGATTAGGAAGCAGAGACCAACTCTGGATTCCATACTTTTAGGAAGTAAGAGCAATTTCATGTTAGGCATTGCAATTTCATGTAAGACCAATGAAAGTGGGCTTGGCATGGGAAAATGCACGATTAGTTACATTAGTTACATTAGTCGGAGAAGGAAGATGTCAAGTTATTTTTGTTGCCAAGTGGTGTTGTCTTTCTCTTGTTCAAAATATAAGTGGTTTTGTCTCAGCTCTGCTTATGTGAATTGAGAACATCATAGTGTGGCAGTCAACAGGTCCTTTTGTCACTTTCTCTGCTTGTCAGTAGAGATTGGCATCCTTTTCTCAATGGTAGCCTTACCCAGTCAGCTCCCACAATGGCAGTACAAATTATAAGGGGTACTCTATCCATCATACCATCTGAGACATGCCATACAATCTCTGAGAATTTTTTTCCCAAAACTTAATACTAAGAAAAATGATCTTACTTAAAAAATGATAGTGTTTCTTCTTTAGGCTAGCAAGGTATAAGCAATACATCTTTCTCCCCTTATTTTCCTCTTCTTCAGTCTTTAGGATACACAGGGCTAACCTTTAAATTCCTTTAGAAATTGATCTTTTACTTATTCATGTATATCTGTTTGGATTTTTTTGAGAGAGCTCTGTGATTTATCCCAGGCTGATTTTGAAATCATGATCCTCCTCTTTCTGCCTCTTGAATTCTGGATAACATTTTCTTGATCTATACATCTACTGAGGGGCATCTGAGTTGATTCCATGTCTTGTTTATGGTAAGTAATGCTGCAATGAACATGGCTGTGCTGGTGGCTTTAATGTGGCCTGATTTGTGGTAAATTGGGTAAATGTCCAGGAATAGGATTGCTGGGTCATAGGGAAGCTCTATGTTCAGTCTTTTGAGGAATCTCCATACTGCTTTCCAGAGTGGTTGAACAAGTGCAGTGGCGTTCCCTTTTGGCCACATCCCTGCCAGCATCTGTTATTATTAGTTTTCTTGATAATGGCCATTCTAACTGGGGTGAGGTGGAATCTCAATGTTGTTTTGGTTTACATTCCTTTTATGGCAAGAGATGTTGAGCATTTCCTTATATACACTTTTCTCTTTAATCCTATTCTTCTCCTTTTGCCAGTTTACTGTTTCTCATTCTCTTTCTGTCTCTCTGTCTCTTTGTCTCTCTGTCTCTGTCTCTGTCTCTGTCTCTGTCTCTGTCTCTCTTTCTTTTTGCTAGTGCTTTGGGATAAAGGTGGGGAAGGAATGAATAAAATCCAAGTGGAGACATATTACACAGCTTGACAGTAATACAAGATGGGGTTGTGCTGTGGTTTCCAGTTACTCTATGAATGTTGCCTGACTCTTCAACTATAAGAATGAAGTATCTATTCTCTTCACTTTTCTTCCTCCCTATAACATAACACAAAGAGAGATTAAATAGGTACTATTTGGAAACTTTGTTTTTTGATGAAAGGTATTTGGGGGAGTCTAGCAGACAGACAGTAGGGGTCGCAATGGAGCTGTGTATGATGGAGTGGCCTCTCCACTCTGGAAACAGAGGATTGCTCTAAAACCCCATGGGGCTTAACCGTTGAATTCAGATGTGTATTCTTTTTGCCCTGGCTATCCAACAGAGAGCACTTTACCATGGTAGCCTGCATTGTCACTTTAGTAATTCAGTTATTTGAAGGAGGAAAAGTGGCTTTTATTTTTGTTTACTTAAAAAAAATCCATTTCAAGTACTAAAGGAACCCTGAAAAAATGGTTACAAAATGTGTTTACTTAAATATTGTGAAATAAGGATGGAAATTCGCAGTGCAGAGTATTTGTCATCTGCTCATGACTAGCAGATGGTCGCCTCCTCCTCCTCCTCTTCCTCCTCCTTTGCAAGCCACATGACTCACATCTTACAGGGTGTGCAAAATGAAATTTCAAAACTCTCCAGAGTAGAGGTGGCAGTGCCATAACTTGATGTAGGAGGAGTTTGCTGCCAAAACCTTCACCAAATGTCTCTCTTATTGGAAAGAGAAGTGTTTGGATGTCTCTTTGCACGTTCTCAGTTGGCCACATCTGAAGAGATGTGGGCTTGTGCTTTAGGGTAGGGATGAGCCTGGGTATGGGAAAGAAGTTAGGTGGTCCGCTGGTGCAGAACTGGGTAGTTCTCCTTCCAAAGTGAGGAATGTGAGATGGCCTCACCTGTTTTGGCTTGTCAGTCCCAGAATGGTGACAGATCTGCCTCCAGCCATCAACAGAACAAAGTCAGGGCTATGATCACATGCTCCAACAAAGAGGAGATTAAGGACATTTTAAAGAGAGACAAGCCATCTAAATTCAAAGGTCTTCCTTTTTCTCTTTTGTTTAATTGAAAAGAATTCTGGATATGCTTTGTTTTACCAAAAAACAAGGGCTGTATTTTAGGCAATTATGTTTGTTTAAAAAATAGAGTCCTGCCTGCTAGGTGGACTAAAGGCAAGCTTAAACATTTAGGGGAAGATTCCACATATGCATCTGCTTTCATGTGATAGGCACTTCCTACCCCTCTCAAAAAAATCCTGAATCTCCTAGTACTTATATCTTTTTGAAATCTCCTCATTTTGAGGTAAAAGACGTGTTACAGCTTATACTTGGGACACTCTGGAAGAAGCCATGGAATAAGTCTGAGCATCCTACCACCACTATGCTTTTGGAAAACCGAAGCTGTCGCATGAGGAGCTTCATGAACAGAGAAATTCCTGGCAAGCCCCTAAGCTGTTTCAGGTATCCCAGTTGATGAGCCGGATATGTGAATAAAGAAGTTATCTTGAACATCAGCCCAGTTGAGGCTCATGATGACTCCAGCTGCTGTTTGACTATAATCATCTAAAAGAACCCAAGAATCATCTAATTGGGCCCAGTAAAACTACAGAATCATGAGTGCTAATAATAAACTGGTTTAAGCTCTTATGTTTTAGGGGGTTTGATTAGACAGCAATAAATATCCTAAATGCTTTTTAACACTTCATTTTGACAGAAACAGATAGACAACAGGGGGCTAAATAGTAAATGAGTAGATTATGTTAAAACTCAGAAGTTGAAAGCAGTAATTTTTTAGAACATAAAAAAATGTATTGGATCATATTTTTCCATGATACAGGAGTCTTGAGATGAGAATACTGTTCATATTGCCTAAATGTGAGAATATAGATAACATAGTTGAAGACAACCCTTTGGTGCTATCTGAGACAGACAGAAGCATACTTTACAGAGCTAAGAAGGAGGAGAAAATCTGGCAAATATAACAGTGCAGTTGTCAGCCCTGGGGAAGGGGCACTTTTTGCTTGTTATTGGATACCTAGACATCTAAAATGTAGATAACTGGAAGATGGGCCAAAATGTCCCGATATGGCTTTTTTTGTAGTAAAGAGTACTATTAAAGAACACAAAAGACTATGAATTAGAAGACCTTAGTTGAAATAATGGCAGCATTTGCAGTTGTACCCAAGAGAAAGGCACATCTTAGTCATTTGTAAGATTAGGGTAGAGCCAATTAGGAAGGAGAAATAAGGGAGGCATAGCACAGTGTAGCAAAGAAATACAGGCCCAGGATGTGTAGATAGTAGGATTTTTAGATTCATGTGTTTTGTTGTCTAGTCAACCACAACTATAGCATTGACGCAAGCAAATTTGCTGTATTCAAAAAAGTCCCAAAGTTCAAATTGGGAGGTCTTTGTTCAGCTACTAACAGGCAATATAAACTTGGCAAGTCATTTATCCTCTCTGTATCTCAGGAAGACGTGTTGTAACTTATAAAGGGCTCTACAAAGGCAAAGCATTATTACCAATTAAAATAAAATGAGTTGTATTTTTATGAAATCTTAACTTCTTTTGGCTATAAAATCTTACAGTTCTAAACCATAGAAACAAGACAGGCTTAAATTTTTACAATTAGAGAGCTAGATTGCAGACAAGATATGTATGTAAGTGAAACTTAAGACAAAACATCTAACATCTAGGATAAACTTTCGGGAAAGACAAGGCTTTTAGTTTTATTCTTGATATATACCAAGAACTTGGAGCAATGCCAACACATGGCAGGCACAAACCAAAGTATTTGTAGGCTGTATTTATAAGCTATTCTTAAGAAACTTAGCATAAAAGTGAGCTGAAAAATAACCATTTCTGTTATAAGTCTGTCTTTTTTTTGTTTTAGAAGTTTTTCTCAGTTCTATTGTTTAGAAGATAGACACTTTCTAAACAATGTTTATTCTTGTTTCTTTCCCTCATGTTAAAGATAAAGAATCGTAGGTTCTCAATGAACATTAATTTTCTAATTTATAATTTTTATTTTACCTATTTATTGAGAAAATAGAAATAAAAAGAATACTTACCGCCTAGATTCAGTAGATACTAACATTCTACAATTCTATTTTCGTTTACATCCCCACTGATTCTTATTTTTACTAGACTATCATATTTTTGTGGGGGTATGCTTGGTCCTAGGGCTTGAACTCAAGCCCTGGGCACTGTCCCTGAGCTTTAACATTCAAGTCTGACACTCCATCACTTGAGCCACAGCTTTGCTTCTGGCTTTTGGGTGGTTCACTGGAGATAAGAATCTTGTAGATTTTCCTCCCCCCGGCTGGCTTCAAACTATGATCCTCAGATCTCAGCCTTCTAAGTAGCTAGGATTATTATATATGAGTCACTGGAACCTGTACTTATTATTATTTTTATGAACAGATTTGTCCCATTAATAAAACATAATCTACCAACTACTTTGTATTATATTTATCCTAATGTGCTTATTTGTGCTGTTTTAATTATCCAAGTTTTCAGTAAATTACTAATTCCCAAAGAACTTCCCCAAGGTGCTATTTTCCTATTCAGGTTTAAGTATCACACAGTTTTGTTTTGTTTTTTACAGAGCCTTTCTGTTGATGATACCTTTTACCTAGTTTCCTAACTGCTCTGTTTAGAAACTAATTCACACAATCTGGGTACTTGATTGCAGACATCAAATGTTGCTAGAGCTGGTTAAGTAGGAGACATGGAACAGATCCAAGATGTCTCAATGGACCAAGTAGACCACAGTTTAAAGAGACATGGGCAGCACAATACCCACAAAAAGTTATAGGATGGTCCCAAATAGTATTCTACCACTGGATGCAAATATCACCCATTTTCCTGCTGATCCTGAACAGTGGCCACGGAACTACTGCTATCATTGTCCTTGAAAGCTATTACCTTGCTTTCCTCAAAGAAGGATCTCCACAGTTTCTGCTTCTTCTTTTTGGTCTTTGAATTCTCATGTGGCTCAACCTCATTGGCTGAGTCAAAGGCAAATCTTTTTGTAGCCTAGCTGCAAAGGAAATTAGGAAAGTGGGTTTCTGACTATTTGGGCCAGATTTAGAATGAAAGATATTCCCCAAACTCAAATGTTCAACATTTACTTGATGGACACAAAGTATGGTTTGTATTTATTAAAATATTTTTCAATCTAAAGTGATTTTTGAAGGAGTTCTAACACATTATGAAAAAGAGACTGTAGCTGACATTTTTACTTTCATGCCATAAAAATTGACTAAATGATTCTCAGGTTAAATAAAGTCATAATTCTCTGGGTTAAAAGTCATATATAGTGCTTTCCTCTTACTCATCTTAGACCTTGCACCATGCTGCAGCATGTTCCCATCTTCTTTTGCCTGCCACCTTATAGATTCTCTAAAATAGTTTATAGTTTGCCATTCATTGTTGCAATATTTTCTTTTTTGTTTGTTTGCTCAAGGCCGGCCTGGTATACCACTTGAGCCACACCTTCACATCTGGCTTTTTCCTGGTTAATTGGATGTAGGAGTCGCACAGACTTTTCTACTTGAGCTGGCTTCGCATCCTTAGAACTCAGCTTCCTAAGTAGCTAGGATTATACTCATGAGCCACCGGCTCATATTTTTTTTTGTTCTTTAATTTTCTCTGATTACAAAATAGTTTTCTAAAGCATATATGCTTGCTTTCACACACACACACATTTGAGAATGATATATCATATACTATAAAAAGAAAAATCAGATCAAATTGTACATTAGTTGGTATATATTGCCTTAAGGACCTACTAAAGAATGTGCCACCAAACTTTTGAGTGATAGTTGACATATTGTCAAAAAAAAGAAAAAAAAATCAGTGTTGACCTAAAACACTGTAACAACTGTCTTGATTTTTTTAATCCAGGCTTTTTCTTTGTCTTTTCCCCATTAAAGAGGTCTGATCTTTCCTACTTACTGAGAAGTATTGACTTCAATAGTACACATTCTAGAGCATTTCTGATTTGAAGATTTTTGTACATTTTATCAATTATTAAACATTCTCTTCTAGTGAAAAAAAAGAAAATGCTCACTGATATCTGTACACTTACCCTCCTTCCCCCAGGAATTCAGTAATTACAGGTATGTTGAAATGTTCTTCTAAATGAATATAGCAAGCCATTTACTTCGGATTTTAAAAGGAGGAAAGAAAAAAAGGCAGAATAAGACATTCATTCACTTTTACAGAGTTACAAACATATTGCCGAACATTTATAATTCATGTCAAACCTCTTTAGTTTGCCCTGCATTACTCATATGTCCCTTTCTGCTATCTGCTGTGGGATCGGACTCACTCTTTCAAATTAAATTTGGGTAATAATTTTTATTTCAAATGATAGACAAAAAGGGCTGGAGATTATATAACTAAATATTGAAATGTGTTCATTATACATTATCCTAAATAATAAAATAAACATACCAGAAGGACACTCTAAAATGATTTTATGTATAAAATAAGTTAGGCTACCCTTCCCCTAAAGATTATAAACCATGAAGCCACCATGCAATCATTTCTTTCTCTCAGATAATTTTCCTCTCTGTATCACTAAAACACCAATCTTATATTACATAATACTCACTGGTACAGTCATTTAAAATTGTTAAATGCTTAAATTGTCCTTTCCTTCTTCTAAGAAACATAATTTAGTTGGTAATTCAGTGAAAAGCACTACCCAAATGTTTGGTGGCTTGTTTAGGGCTTCAGTGGAGGGAGAGAAGGCATTTTTTTAAAAAAAAAAATACTTTTTTTTTGGTTTCTGAATACAGATGAAACATTTAAGAGACTGGGGTCAAATTGAATGTCAGTGTGAAATAGGAACAGGACTAACATTATTCTGATTAATCACCTTCTGAATTTCACTAAGTGACTTTAATGATCATAAAGAGTCTGAATATTTTGCAGATTTTATTGTTAGTTTGAGGAAAAGCAGTATTAAAACCTGCCTTTCCATAAAAAATGCTAAGAGCTTTTTTTTTTTTCCAGTCCTGGGCCTTGAACTCAGGGCCTGAGCACTGTCCCTGGCTTCCTTTTTCTCAAGGCTAGCACTCTACCACTAGGCCATATCCCCAGCCCAAGAGCTTATTTTGAAACAAAAAATGGGATTTACAACCTCCAATTAACACAGAGAAGTAGGCAAGATAAAAGCAAGAACTTTAGACAGTTTGTATTCATTTTCTATTGTTGTAGAAATGAATATAGCAGCTTGAAATAATATTCATCTATTATCCTACAGCACCTAGAAGTCAAGAGACCAGTCACAGAGCAGCTTGTGTCAGGAGACAGTGACCAAGGTGCTTCCCAAGCTGTGTTCTCATCAGAGACTAGTCTAGGGAAGGACCTACTTCCAGGTCCCTCCGCTGGTTGGAAGGATTCATTTCCTTGTAGCTGAACTCACAGCAGCTCTCTCCTCTACAGTCATCTGGAGAGTGGAGAGCAAGTTTGCTCAGTGGCTTTTATACAAATAAGGTGATCACACGAAGGACATCTCAGTATATCTGTCTTATTCTGCTTATTACAAGTAACTCACCAGTCTGCACATAAGGGAAGATTATACAGGGTGTGAATATGAGAGCTATCTTAGAATTCTGCCTACTGCACAGTTGAAACAATGGTGTAGATGTGTGTGTGTGTGTGTGTGTGTGTGTGTGTGTGTGTGTGTGTGTGTTTGTGTATGTGTTGGTGCTGTTCCGGGAGCTTGAACCCAGGGCCTGGGTGCTCTCCCTGAACATTCGTGCTCAAGGCTAGTGCTTTACCACTTAAGCTACAGCTCCACTTCCAGCTTTTTTGGTGTTTAATTGAAGATAAGAGTCTCATGAACTTTCTTGCCTAGGGTGGTTTCAAACCATGATCCTTAGATCTCAGCTTCCTTGAGTAGCTAGGATTACAGGCTTGAGCCACCAGTGGCTGACTGACTGAAACAATGTTTTAACAAATGCCAGTGAAGTCCAAGGAAGAGAATTTAGCAGATAGAAATAATCTCTCTCTCTCTCTCTCTCTCTCTCTCTCTCTCTCTCTCTCTCTCTCTCTCTCTCTCAGAAATTCTTTGATTAACATGTTTGTTAGACCTTACAACTGTGAGACTAGCAAGCATGATATATGTCTTATTTTTCTTATAGTTCTTGTATTTGTAAATTGGGACTTACTCATTTGAAGACACCTGGTAAGTGGGTTTTAGTTGCCTGCAGTGTTCACATTGGGTTATTCTAAATGTTTTCCTGAACTGGATGTTAGCTGGACTGGTGTGTCTTTTCTCACCTCTAGCATGGAGGTGTTTCACAGATCTAATAAATTCACCAATTCAAGATCCCACAAGATATTTTACAAACGGTAAGATTCCATTGCTAACAATGGTAAGGAGAGGAGAGAGGTGACTCTCAATAGAGCACCTACCAAACAAACATGAAGCCCTGAGTTCAAAACCCTAATACTACTTTAAAAATTCATTCATTTATGACCCAGGAGTCTTCTATCTTCATGGCATCCATGAAATTTCATGGCATCCATGAGACTAAATTGTGAGATTGCAAGTAGAGTAACAGCTCACTTCCCAGTTCTTGACACATGTAAAGTGCACATGAAGTATTTATCAAGTCATTTTTTAGATGTATGAAGTAAAATAATTATACAATGCCAAGAATTGAATTTAAAGTATGTCAGATGAGCAAAAACACTTCTACCTTAGTTTTGAAATCCTTGATATTTGAGACATATTCAGCATTTGTACTTTGAAATACATAAATAATTTTCCACTTAAAAGGTCAGATAGCCAAAGTATTGAATAGTATAGAATACATTAAACTTTAGCTATCTCTGATGAAAAGCAGAAGCAAAATAGTTACAGAAAAAATGAATACTCACTGAAATATTATGCCAGCATTCTAAACCACATAAAACTTGTCCAAAAGCTGATGAAAAAAACTACCATCTCAGCATATTTGAATTGCTGTAAATTTACTAAATGGTTAAATTAGCTACATTGTTAAAGAATTTGGGTAACTGGCAAATGTTTCCCTCACTAACTGACCCTGACCAATGGGAAATGAAATTTTGAAGAAGGTTCAGAGAACTCCGGGTGTATAAGAGGTGGGAACAGAAGTTAAGCCCCTAACCACATGGCTTAATCAAGAGCACCAGGCTGAGGTCCCACAAAATTTCATAGACACATGTTGATTACTCTCAGTTGTTCTTTTTGCATAAAAGCTGGCACAGAATAATGTGTTTAGCAAACATAATCAATCATATTTATTAGAGGCTCTTGTGATTCAGAACTGCGGCTTTACTAACCTGGATTCAAGATTGTGCTTTACAATTTCTATACTGTTATTGAGCCTCAACTTCAACTTCTTAAAAGTAGAGGTTGTCAGATTACATATTTCTCAAGGATGGTGTGGGAACTGACTCAAATAGCCTAAAATGATACTTTCCACATCGAGAATGCTTAATAACCTTAGAAACATATTACCAAGAAAGTGTTTTGAATTTTAACTTCAAAGTACTTTATCAAATATACTTACTCACGTTTATGCCATGGTAACAATTTTGTGTGTGTGTGCTGGTTTTGAGGACTTGAACACATGGCCTCACACTCTCACTTGCCTTTTTTCCTCAAGGCTGGTGCTCTGCTTGAGCCATAGATCCACTTCTGGCATTTTGCTGGTTAATCGAAGATAAGCGTCTCTGAGGATTTTTCTGCCCTGGCTAGCTTTGAACTGAAATCCTCAGATCTCAGCATCCTGAGTAGTTAAGATTACAAACATGAGGCACCTGTCTGGTTGCCTGGTAAATTCTTATCCTTTCCCTTTTCCTTCTTCTTCTCTTCCTTCTGCTTTTTGATGATGTCCTGGAGGCTTGAACTCTGGGCCTGAGCACTATCCTTGAGCACTTTTACTTAAGGCTATCACTCTACCACTTGACCCACCACTCTACTTCCAGCTTTTTGCTGGCTAATTGGAGATAATATTCTCACAGAGTTTTCTCAGTTGGCTTTAAACTGTGATCCTTAGATCTCAGCCTCCTGAGTACCTAGGATTAAAGACATGAGCCACTAGTGCCCAGCTCCTGGTAACTCTTGATTTACACATTTGACAAGGGGAACACAAGGATATAGCATATTGTAAAGGTGTGGGTTAGATGGGGGGGAGTTCCACTGGACCCAGTGGCTCACATCTGTAATAGTAACAGCTCAGTAGACTGAGACCTATACAATAGAAGTTCAAAGCCAGAAAAGTCTGTGAAACTCTATCTCCAATTAACCAGAGAAAGTACGGTGGAGGCATGGCTCAAGTGGCAGAACACCAGCAATGAGAAAACTGAGCAAATTTGAGGCCCTGTGTTCAAAATACACAAAACAATTGACAGCATTGATGCTTCAGAGGATCCACATACTTTGTAAAGGTTTAAGTTTTGACAGAACAACAGATTTTGTAAAAACTGTGCTTTAATTAATAACCTCTATGCATTCAAAGGAAATAATTCTGTTCATTATTTTGGGTACATTTGTGTTTAATTAACATTGGCATAACTGAAATTACCATGGTGAAACTCTTTTGTATAATTCATAAACACTAAAACTTACATGATATGAAGGCAAAACAGGTTCTTTTGGGGGTGAGTATTGGTAGGAAGATGAGTGTAAGATTAGCCAGGAAGGAAACCCACAGAGAAGAGTTTATTAGGGGGAGAGCAAACTGCCAGCCCACACAAGATGGACACATGGGGAGACAGAGGAGAAGGAAGAAGAGAAAAAGAGAAAGAGAGGGTAAGCGAGAAAAGGAAAGAGAGAAGGAGAGAAAAGGAATGAGAGTAGGGAATTCTGTTAAGCCAGGTTACATAGGAAAAGGTGGGAGATATGGCCAGGTGGATTGGATGTGACCTCAGAGAAAGGGGAGATAACTGCCTCCAGGTGTGCCAGTTACCTAGATAATGTAGGTACTGTCCAAAGAGTTAAACAGGTGGGAGGCATCTACACAGAGCCCTCCTGGGGATGGGCCTTACAATGAGGGCAAAAACAGAAAGGGTACTTTGAATGCATGTATGAAAATAGAGCAATAAAACTTGTCAAAATCATTTTAAGAGAGAAAAAGAGTGGGGGTGAAACTGATCAAAGGACATTGTATGCATGTATAGAAATATCATAATGGAAGCACCTTTACATAACTAAGAGTGCTAATAAAAATGGTTAAAAAAAAAGAGCTAGGTGCCAGTGGCTGAGGCCTGTAATACTAGCTACTCAGGAGGCTGAGATTTGAAGACTGCAGTGCAAAACCAGACAGAAAATTCTGTGAGACTCTTCTCTACAATTAACCACCAAAAAACAGAAAGTGGCAGTATGGCTCAAAGTGGTAGAGCACTAGCCTTGAGCAAAAGAGCTTGGGGACAGCATCCAGGTCCTGAGTTCAAGCCACAAGGCCAACACAAAAGAAAGAGAAAATCTGGTGCTATAGAAAATATTTGAGGTCCAAGCAGTTATTACTGCATATCTTCTTTATAAGTTACCTTTTTCTTTTTCAAAATTTAGATATATGGTCATTAATGTTCACCTAGAATGAGTCTGCTTTACTTGATAAACTGAGTACTATAAAACCAAATAGGGGCTGGGGATATATCCTAGTGGCAAGACTGCTTGCCTCGCATACATGAAGCCCTGGGTTCCATTCCCCAGCACCACATATATAGAAAATGGCTAGAAGTGGCGCTGTGGCTCAAGTGGCAGAGTGCTAGCCTTGAGCAAAAGGAAGCCAGGGACAGTGCTCAGGCCCTGAGTTCAAGGCCCAGGACTGGCCACAAAAAAACAACAAATAAACAATGTGACTCAATATCCATGGAAGTAATCATAGTATCTTTATTGTTATCATTTTTAAATACAAAATACTTTGAAGCTGAAAACTTGTAGAAACTGTGGTAAATCCAAGTATTATTATTATTATTGTTACTTCAGTTATCACTATTACCAGATGCAATTTATTGAGCATTTACTATATGATAGGGACCTAGCTTATGTTTAGTGACAATTGAAGTCTCATAACACTTTTATGATATAAGAATTCTGACTACCTTTTTGATAATGAGAAAATAAGGTTACCAAGTTGGTGTGATTTGCTGAAAAGTAGCCAGTTTTTTTAAACATAGGATACTGGATCCATCTCTCTGTGCTTCATGGAGACAGAAACAACCATGGCCCTAGATTAGTATTCTAGATACATTCTAGGAGTGATCTGAGTTAAACCAGGATCTAGTCATGAAAAAAGGAAGCAGTAGATAGAAGAATTGGGAGGATGTCTGTATCCAATATCAGGAATATACTTCCAGGCCCAGTATTATTTCAAATGTTGATTGGTGATAGATAGTTAATGCTATTAACATATGTGTAACACAATCAGTAGAAAAGAGGAGAGCATCCTGTCGCTAGGGGTTCTATTGAAGGAGAGTAGAGCCACCTAATGGTGGCTACTCAGGATTATGAAATCTGATGATTACAGCTCAAAGCCAGCTAGGGCAGGAAAGTCTGTGAGACTCTTACCTTCAATTAACCAAAAAGCAGGAAGTGGAGTTTTAGGTCAAGTGGTAAAATGTTAGCCTTGAGCATAAAAAATAACCCCCAGGGACAACACCCAGACCCTTAGTTCAACCCCAGAAAAAGCACAAAAGAAATTGGAAAGGCAAGATGAGAGGGTTGTCTGTAGTCCCAGGACCTGCACCAAAAAGAGGGAAAGAAGGAAAGAAGGAAGGAAGGAAAGAAAGAAAGAAAGAAAGAAAGAAAGAAAGAAAGAAAGAAAGAAAGAAAGAAAGAAAGAAAGAAAGAAAGAAAGAAAGGAAGGAAGGAAGGAAGGAAGGAAGGAAGGAAGGAAGGAAGGAAGGAGAAAGAAAGAATTTCCTAGGTCTTGTCATTAAGATTAGCCATTTCTAAATTTTTCCATTTTTCTTACAAATGGGGCAATGCCATTGTTTCTGAAAGAAGCATAGAATTCCATTGTGTATATGTACCATAATTTCTTGATCGATTCATCTACTGAAGGGCATCTGGGTTGGTTGCATATTTTGGCAATGGTAAATAATGCTGTGATGAACATGGTTGTCCTGGTAGCATTAGTTTGGCCTTGTTTGTGATCCTTTGGGTAAGTGCCCAGAAGTGAGATTGCTGGAATGGAAGGAAAGGGGAACATTAAAACGGTGAGTCAAAGGGTAAAAGGCAAAGCAATGCAACAGCAATACTTACAAGACAACGTTTTATAAACTAACTGTATAACGGGGGGAGGGGGGTTGAGAGGAGGGTAGGTGGGAGAAAAATGAGGGAAATGGTATCAAGTCGGACAAGAAATGTACTCACTACCTAATGCATGTAACTGTAACCCCTCTGTACTACACATTGACAATAAATAAATTTTTTAAAAGATTAGCCATTTTTAGAATGAAGTTACAGGTACTCAGGGAGACAAACAGGTAAGCATTATATGAGTTAGGGTTCATTTCAACAGTAAGAGTCAGAAAGCCTTGTGAATAGTAGCTTAAGCATACAAGATTTATTCTATCAAGTCAAATAACAGGTTTTGCTCAGGAAAACAGTAACAGGCCAAATTTAGCAATATACAAATAGAATTATGTACTGACCATGTGGCATTTATGCTGGTAATTCAAGGGTGATTTCCAATACTAAAATCCATTAATATAATGCACCATATCAATTGAATAAAAGCCTAAACCACAAGATGATCTCAATAGACCCAAGTAAAAGCAGCTAATAAAATCCAGTACCCATTCACATTAAAAGCACTCAACAAGGACCAAGGGCATGGCTAAAGTGGTAGAGTGCTTGCCTAGCAAGAAGGCGATGAGTTCAGTCCCTAATGCTACACACCCATACACATAGCCCACAAACCTCAGTGAAGCAGGAATAGAGAACATATTCAAAAAACCAAAAACCCCATAGCAAATGCTGTCCTTCATAACAAAAGATCAAATAATTTCCCCTCTAAGCTAAAGAACAAGAAAATGGTGGTCATTTTTGCTACAATTATCTTTTCCTAAGTATGTACTAGTGATTCTAGTCAGAATATTTAGGCACTAAAGGAGAAGTAAAAGGCCTCCAAATTGGAGAGGAAGGAAAAAAGATACCTCGTTTTACAGATGACATGGCCTTTTGTGTATAGGAAATCATAAGGAATTCACTGAAAAATGGATCAGAGCTAACAAGTTCAGCATATTGCAGAATAGAAGATCAATATACAATGATTAAGCATTCAATACATTTTGCTATAAAAATATACAGAGATGAAATTAAGAACACAACCAAGGTATGAAATACATAGGAATAAATTTAGCAAAAGAAGTGTAAGACTTGTCATTTATAAATATAAAGGATTATCACAGTACTGTTTTAGTATTTTTAAAATTTTATTTTTACCTTTTAGTTAGACAAAAGAGTTGCCATTCAACAAAGTAGAATATGAATGCAATCAAATTTGATCAATGTCACCCATTGTCCTCCATCTCTCCCAACCCCACTTTTTACCTTTGTTTTCTTAATTTTGCAGAATAGGCATTGAATTTATGACTGCATTTCCACCCTCTTTCTCTCTTCATTAATCTACCACTCTCCCCTTGATTTGACTCCCATTTTCCTGGTGTTTATTTTGTTGGACTACAACTTAGCCTTTCTAAAGAATTACAACGTTTGAGTTTTCCCCTGAATCTATCATACGTTGGACATTACACTAGTATACACTTAAATGCCATCTAAAAGATTACAATGGAATCAGCCCAGATGCACCTCAGTGGACAAATGGATCCAGAAAATGTGGTATAAGTATACAATGGAATTTCATTCATCCATTAAAAAAGAATGATATTACATCATTTGCAAAGAAATAGAAGGACCTGGAAAAAATCACGTTAAATGAAACAAGTCAAGCCAAAAGGGACAAAGGACATATGTTTTTTTTTAATTAAATTTTATTGACAAGGTGCTTTCAGAGGGGGTACAGTACCATAATAAGGTAGTGAGTACATTTCTTGCCTTATTTGTTACACCCCTCTCATTTTTCTTTCTCTTCCCTAGTTCAGATAAGCATATATACAATATCCAGTGTACCAAAAATCATATATAGTGACCACAGGGGGTATGCCAAAGAAAATTCATCTAGAACATTAAACATAAAGACAACAATAAAATCGTCCAGTTTCCATCTCTTAGGATATATGTTTCTCTCATATATGGAAGCTAGAAATAATCTATAAATATGTGAAATACGTTTTTAAAGTTTGAAATATGCCAGGCATGGTGATATATACCTGTAATCCCAGCACTTGGAAGATTGAGGCAGGGGGATTATTATTAATTTGAGGTCAGTCTGAGCTACATAGTAAGATCCTGTCTTAAAATAAACAAACAAGGTCTATGGATGTAGTGCAGTAGTAGAGCACTTGCTATCATTTATAAGGACCAGGGTCTGATCCCTGGCACTGAAAATCAAAGTTCCAAGTAAGGAGAAAGACATTCCATGTTCAGAGATTTAAAGACTTAACATTACTCAAGATAGCATTATACTCAAAATTGATCTGCAGATTAAATGCAAGTTCTGTTGAAGCACAACTGAATTCTTAGTAGAAGTTAACAACAAACTGACCTAGAAATTGATATGGAAATTCACGGAACCAAACTTACCAGTAACTCTTTGAGAAAAAAGTTAGAAAACTCACATACAGCAGCGATACTCACAAGACAATATGTTGGAAATAAACTGTACAACTTGGGGGTGGGGGTTGGCAGGGAGGGAAAGTGGGAAAAATGAAGGAGTAGGTAACAAATTGGACAAGAAATGTACTCACTACCTTATGTATGTAACTGTAACCCCTCTGTACATCACCGTAACAATAAAATTAAATAAAAAAACTACCCCCAAAATTTCTAATTTCAAAACTTACTTGAAGGCTACAGTAATCAAGACAGTGTAATGTGACAGTGGATAGATAAGCAGCTCAATGGAATGGAAATGGAAGTACAGAAACAAAGACAGGTTTTTAATTTTTTGACAGTAGTTCAATGGAGAATGATGAGTTTTTATAACAAAAATGGTTATGAGATAACTGAATATTGGTAAGTGAAAATGGAATTTGGACTTCTTCCTCATAACACATTCAAATATTAATTCATTTCAAATATTAATTTAATTTAAAAGTTAAAACTATTAACTTCTTAGACCAAAAGGTGAGTAAATCTTCATGACCTTAAGTTTAGCCAGGATTTATTGTTATAACACAAAATATATAAGAAATCAAAGGATAAAATAAATAAATTAGACTTCATCAAAACTTAAAAATGTATCCTATCAAGAAAGTGGAAGGACAGCCCACAGAATAGGATATAATATTGGCAAATAATATCTCAGAAGGGATTTGAGTCAAGAATATGTAAAGAACTCTAACATTTCAATAATAACAAAAAGTAACTGATTTCAAAAGGAAACAAATGGCCTGAATGGACACTCTTATAAAGAAGATATGCAAATGGTCAACAAGCACATACTCGACACTTGCAGTCATCAGAAAATATAAATTGAAAACAGTGAGCTATATCTTTGTAGTCAATAGAACAGGCATTAGTGGAAAATAATTAAGCTTTGGTGAAGTTTAAAAAAAATTCCTTGTGTACCTTATACACTACCCTGCTGATGGGAATGAAAAATGCTAAAACCAGAGAACAGTCTGGTGGTTCTCAAAAAATAAGCATAGAGGGCTGGGAATGTGGCCTAGTGGTAGAGTGCTTGCCTGGCATACATAAAGCTCCAGCTCCACATATATAGAAAAATCCATAAGTGGTGCTGTGGCTTAAGAGCTAGAGTGCTAGCCTTGAAAAAAAATGAAGCCAGGGACAGTGCTCAGGCCCTGAGTCCCAAACCCCAGGACTGGCAAAAATAATAATAATAAGCATAGGTTACTATCTTACTAAGTAATTTCTTTACTGGGTATTTGCCCAGGGAAAATAAAAATACATACCTCTACAAAAATTTACAAAGATGTTCACAATAACACTATCCATAAGAGTTAAAAGTTGAAATCAACTAGACTTTCAGTATATATATTATTGTATATAAATATGAAGAGGCACTTAGGAATTGCACATTTGTGATTCTCTCCTAAGAGTATCCTCTTTTGTTCCCACTGTATGTGAGGAATCTAGAATCCTGTGTATTTTATCATATCCCAGTGGCTTTTAGATCTAATTTCCACATATCAGGGAGAACATGCGCTGTTTGTCTATCTGATCTTGATTTACCTCACTTAACATGATTTGAAAAACATTTTCTTTTAAAATGTGTGGATGGTGTGGTATGTGAAATATATCTCAACAAAATTGTCATCAGACAAACAAAACCCAAAAGGATATTGGAAGTGAGAGGGGTCATTTGGTTCTGGTATAGCAGGTTTCCAGGAGGTAATATAAATTGGTAGAAAAACAACTGCAATGATCAGGGAAGGAGGTACGGCTCTGATCCCACAAAACATGAAGAGTAAAGGTAAAAGCCAGACCACTGAAAGGCTATGGTGTTGGTCAGAATGGAGACTAGAAAATAAATCATCTTCTGGTAAACAAACAATGACAGAAATGGACACTATCAGAGTCCTGGTAGAAGTCTTTAAGAATTCATAGCCATAAGTCTTTCTGGTATGAGGCTGAGGATCATCTTTATACTTTTTATGTCATTGAAGAAGTTTAGGCAAAAAATGAACATAAACTGTCTCTGAATTGATACTCCCATTATACCACACATAGCAGAAATAAAGAAAATTTCTCTGAAAATCTACAATCAATCCAAGATCCCTGTGACTATCATAGATATTGCCTTCTCAACATGAGTTCAAAAGCCAAAGGATCAGAGGATACATTGTGTTGATTACAAAAAGGAGTTCAAGCTGCTTTTCTAGATGGTTAAGGAGCTTTGATTTCTGTGGATTTTGTGGCAGGTGGTAAGGACAGAGAGAACAAGAGCCCAGGTGTAAAAACTGAAAGATTCTTTTTTAAATTTAATTTTGTTGTCAAGGTGATGTACAGAGGGGTTAGAGTTACGTAATTAAGGTAGTGAGTACATTGTCAAACTTGTTTCCTCCTCCCTCCTTTTTCTCCCACTTTCCCTCTCCCCTACTCCCCCCAAGTTGTACAGTTCATTTCCAACATGTTGTCTTGTAAATTTCACTGTTGCATTGCTTCATCCTTTGTCCTTTGTCTCACCATTCTTGAGAATTTTCACTTTGAGCATCTTTTGAGATGCTATTTCATAAAGAAGCAATAGAACTAGCTTTGTCTGTTGGAAAGCTAACTGTAGTGGCAATAAGGACATGAATGAGCATAAGGATGAGATTGGTCCCCAAGAAAGGCAAGGGAAAGGAGGTGAAAGGAGAAAGATGTATGATAGAAGATCCTAGCAAGTGGAATGAAATCTGGAAGTGGACTCATGAGGGATCCAGCTTTAAGAGTTATGTCTAATGACAGATTGCATATACCTATGTAAGTGTGATGTTTCAGATGGCTCTGAGGTTCATTACAGAGGTAATTCAACTGCCACTCTACTAGGAGACATAAAAGGCAGTGCAGAAGCAACAATTCATGAGGGTGTAATTTTGCTAGACATAATGAAGTTAATTTAGAAGTCATTAACAGAAAGATAACATATAAATAAAACTATATTTGTCCAGGAGCTGGTGGCTCATATCTATAATCTTAGCTACTCAGAAGGCTGAGATCTGAGGACCAATGTTCAAAGCTATCCTGAGCAAGAAAGTTGATGAAATTCTTATCTCCAGTTAACCACTGAAAGGCTGAAAGTGGAAGAGCACTAGCCTTGAGTGAAAAGATAAGGAACAGGCAGTGCCCAGGTCCTAAGTACCCCACTACAAACACAAAACAAACAAACAATCAAACAAACAAAACACTATGTTTGGAAAAGTAAGAAATAATGCTTCATAGTTACTGCTGGTCAGTGGAAAAATTAGAAAATAATTGAAATGGAATACAAACTATAACGAAAAGTTGAGATACATTTTAAAGTAACATGTAGAGTAAAAGACCTTTGAATGCATATCTTAAGAAATCTGGAAATTGATAGAAAAATAGGCACAAATAAATTATTACAAAAGGGAAAAATAAAAATGAAGCCAATATTGGGGCCAGGCATAGTGTTGCATATCTGTAATTCCAGCTATTCAGGAAGCTGCGATAGGAGGTCAGCCACTGGCAAAAAGACTGACACCCTACCAGAAAAATAATGAATACAAAAAGGGCTGAAAGTGTGGTTTAAGTGGTAGAGTGCTTGTCTAACAAGCAAGACATTCCATGTTCAATCCCCATTATGACCAAAAATAACAAATTAAAAAGATTAAGGCCAAAATTCATGGAATAGGAAAAAACTGTACAGAACAACAAACCCCAAAAATGAATTTTAATAAGACATAAAATTCCCAGACCTCTAAATGAGATGATGCTAGGAATAAACAAGCTACAAGTTACAATGTATAAGGCAAAACTAGATTAACTGAGCAAAATGAAAATTATAGCAGATATTTCAAAAGCCCTCTCAACAATTCCAACTAAATGAGAATCAACTAGGATCTAGAGCTGAATGATGCAATTAACCTGTGGTATAAAATAAACTTCAATAAATACTAACATTGAAATCATGCCTAGAATTACACTAAAAATTCAGTTTCAGAAGCCTGGCACCAATGGTGCACGCCTGTACTCCTATATATTCAGGAGGCTGAGCTCTGATTTGATCACAGTTCAAAGCCAGTACCAGCAGCAAAGTTTATAAAACTCTGATTTCCAATTATCCACCAATAAATTTGGAAGTGGAGCTGTGGCTGTAGTGTAGAGTGCTAGCCTTGAGCCCCAAAGCTCAGGGACAGCACTCAGGATCTGAATACAAGCTCCAAGACCAACACACATGTGTGTGTGCGCGCACACACACACACACCCCTTCCCCAAAAGAAATGTTCTTCCCAGATGTTTTGACTAAAGATATCCACCAAACATTCAATAAAGATTAATTGCCAATTTTACATAATCTTTCCCAGAAAAAGAAGAGGGAGTATACCATTAAACTGATACCAAAGGTGCCCTGGACACAGGCCGTTAATTTAATCCCAAACTGATCTCTTCCAAAGCCTGGCTTTCTACTTTATCCTAACTTAGCTGGGTAAATCAACTTAATTAGAAGGGAAAAAAATAGGAAAATGGTTAACATTGTAAGTACAATTTTCTCAGATGATTAGACACTTTTTCTTTTGAAATGAATAAATAAGAGGGAGAGAGGGGCAGAATAATAATGGCACAGATTTTACTTTTAAAAGTTTGAATAAAATTAGCATAATTTCCCTTTTATTAAGCGACAGTAGATAGAAAGCACATTATAGACACTGTAGGTGGAGAGGTGGGTGGACACATAGGAGGGGAAATGAGAGAACATTGAAAATGCAGCTGAAATAATGAGCATGTAAGATGAAGTACAGCAGCAAGCATCAGGCTGGTGGATGGAAGTGTCCCATCTCTGATCACAGACAAAGGAGCTAGAGCACAAAAAATAAGAGGAAACCATTCATTTGGACTAGGATACCAGGGTAGCCTAGAGGAATGGAGCTGTCTTTCCAGCTCCATTAGTCTGGATGGAATGACCACAGAGAACACTATTTTGCTTGGGGTTAAAAACTATACATTGTTCTTCAAGAAAAGGAAACACAGTATCATTCATGAAAAATACCTCATTTTTATCCATACTAGCCCTGTATAAACTACAAAAAGTGAAGCATTCATGGCTTATGATTGTAACCATAGCTATTCAAGAGGCTGAGATCTGAAGGCCATGGTTTGAAGCCAGCCCAGGCAGGAAAGTCCAATTAATCAGTGGAAAGCCAGAAGTGGAACTGTGGCTAAAATGGTAGCGTGCCAGCCTTGAGTGACAAAGCCAAGCAAGAGCATGAGGCTATGAGTTCAAGCCCCCCCCCCCCCCCACGAAGCTACACAGTTGATCTACACCACTTCCTTCCATTGGATGGGTAGTAAGCTTACTGAATATCAATATTCATTTTGTTCTTTCCACTCAAAGCTTGTCCAACACAACCCTCCACATGCACCCTCCTTGCCCCATTTATTTTACAAATGGAGAAATAAAGGCTTAATGAGGTTATGCAAAGTGCTTTTTAAAAAATCTTAAAGCCTCAGGAGGAAAATAATAATATCTCCATATGGAATTTCTATGGAAAATATTATGTCTCTTGTCATATATCAGAGAATGAATCAACAACTTAATAGGATTAAGGCAACTGATTTGAAATTTTAAAGGCTATTTGCCAATGTATAAATAAAGCTGAATTTGGAATCTTCGAGCCTAACCTATGCCAGGCATACTATTTAAGTGCTGCCTATCTGGAAAGATCAGGAAATTGTTCACATAATATTTTCTTTCCCCAAAGCCTAGACAGTTAATTCACAGGTCTTAGTTCCAAAATGGGTCCAGAAATAACTTCCAGTTTGCTTTCTGTATATGTTCCATGCAGTGTTCCACTCTGTAATCTCACTCCAGACCCAGTAACTTTTTCATGTTTTTTTAAAGTTTTGTTTTTTAATTACCATTGAGTAGCTGTACAAAGGGGTTTCAAGTCAGCATAACAGTTTATAAGTACAAGGCATCTTGATCAACATCATCCCTTTCAAAATTCTCACCCATCCCTCCCCGACTCATCCCTTCAATCACTCTTCTTAATTTTGTAGGCTATACTCTGGATTTTTGACTGCATTCTCCCCACTTCTCCTCACCTGTCTGTTCCTTTTCCCTTGACTCCACCTCATCCCTTTTGAGTACTCCCTTCCTGGTGTTTTATTGTGTTGAACTTTGCCTTTGTGATTCTAAGGAATAACATTATTTTATTTTTTTGAAATTTTTTCTATTATCAAACTGATGTACAGAAAGGTTACAGTTTCATACATTAGGCATTGGACACATTTCTTGTACTGTTTGTTACCTCCTCCCTTATTTCCCTCTCCCTCTCCCCCTTCCCCTCTCCCCCTTCCCCTCTCCCCCCATGAGTTGTTCAGTTGGTTTACACCAAACAGTTTTGCAAGTATTGCTTTTGTAGTCGTTTGTCTTTTTATCCTGTGTCTCTCGATTTTGATATTCCCTTTCACTTTCCTAGTTCTAATACCAGTATACACTGTTTCCAGTGTACTCAGATAAGATACAGTGATAGTGCAGGTACAACCACTGGAAGGGGATACAAGAGGATCATCAACAATAGAAGCTATTGTTTCACATGGCATGTTGAAAGTAATTACAACAGTGATTTAACAGTCATTTCCATAACATGGAGTTCATTTCACCTTATGTGTTCATCACCTTATGTGTTCATAAGGGCATAGCTATTGGGCTCTTGTTATCCTCTGCTGTGAATAGCCTAAATCTGTGCTAATTATTCCCTATGAGGGAGATCATAGAGTCCATGTTTCTTTGGGTCTGGCTCACTTCACTTAGTATAATTTTTTCCAAGTTCTTCCATTTCCTTACGAATGGGGCAATGCCATTCTTTCTGATAGAGGCATAAAATTCCATTGTGTATATGTACCACATTTTCCTGATCCATTCATCTACTGAGGGGCATCTGGGTTGGTTCCATATTTTAGCTATGACAAATAGAATTGAAAACCCAGAAATGAACCCATAGAACTATGCCTACTTAATCTTTGATAAAGGAGGCAAAAAAAAAAAAAGGATGGAAGAAAGATAGCCTCTTTAACAAATGGTGCTGGCAAAACTGGTTCAACACATGCAACAAACTAAAACTAGATCCTTATATATCACCCTGCACCAAAATCAATTCCAAATGTATCAAAGACCTCAAAATTAAAACAGATACCCTCAAAACACTAAAAGAAGGAGTAGGAGAAACACTTGGGCTCCTTGGCACAGGACGGAACTTCCTTAACAAAGACCCAGAAAGGCTACAAATCAAAGAAAGTTTGGACAAATGGGACTGCATCAAACTGCAGAGCTTCTGCAGGGCAAAGGACATAGCTCACAAGATAAACAGAAAGCCTACAGACTGGGAGAAGATCTTTACCGGCCATTCAACGGACAAAGGCCTCATATCTAAAATATATGCAGAACTAAAAAAATTACCTTCCTCCAAAACAAAACCGCAAAGAACCAATAGCCCCCTCACCAAGTGGGCTAAAGACTTATAAAGAGACTTCTCTAATGAGGAAATGAGAATGTCCAAGAGACATATGAAAAAGTGCTCTACATCACTGGCCATAAAAGAAATGCAAATCAAAACAACATTGAGATTCCATCTCACCCCAGTAAGAATGTCCTATATCAAGAAAACTAACAAGAACAAATGTTGGAGGTGATGTGGCCAAAAGGGAACCCTACTTCATTGTTGGTGGGAATGTAAACTGGTTCAGCCACTCTGGCAAGCGGTATGGAGATTCCTCAGAAGGCTAAACATAGAACTCCCCTATGACCCAGCAGCCCCACTTTTGGGCATCTACCCCAACGACCACAAAAAAGAACATACTAAAGCCACCAGCACAACAATGTTCATGGAAGCACAATTTGTCATAGAATTACACTATTTTAATTCACCCTTGAATCTATCATATTTCAGTTAACAAATTTGTATGCATTTGCATCCCACTCCAAGTATTTATAAATTTATAAGCTAACTCTAGCTTCCACATATGAAAGAAAACATGCATCCTTTGTCTCCATGGGCCTGACTTAACATCATTTTTTCTGTTATTTCCATTTCTTTACAAATTGTATATATCATTCTTTCTGATGGATGAGTAAAATTCCACTGTGTATATATACACCACATTTCCTTGATCCATTTGTCCATTGAGGGGCATTTAGGCTGATTCCATACCTTGGCTACATCAGACACATCTTGTTGGGCAGTTCCACATCTTACATTTCTCAAGTTCTTGAATAAGACCAGGTAGGTCTAAGATGTTTTAGGAGCCACAGTTATATGTCATCAGGGCACTGTTAGCATTAAGCTCATTTCTTTTATTTTCCACAAATTCTGTGATATGAGTAAGTGTCAAGAGTCCTTTGTAATTACTGTTTTGTAATCTGGGGCAAAGCTGAGGCAGGTTCTCCGCACTTCTCCACTCCATGACGATCATTTAGAGGCTACAGAGCTGTTCAGAAATCTTGACTTCACTCTCTTTCATTCTATTCATGTTCTCTCTTCACATGTTCATTCTCTGGAACATTTCTTGAGATTTCTCCAGCTCTGTGGCAAATCTAGTGAATTGATTTTAATTAGTTCTTCTCAAGGTCCAGTCAAATTAGCCTCCTTTGCAGTCTCAGCAAGTTCAGCTCATTCCCTTTAACAACCTCTATTCAGATTCATTCATCCCTTTAAACTTCTGCTCCCTGTCCTCAATCATCATCATGCTTTCTCACTCACTAGGCAATGTGCTTTTAGCTACTTCACATTTTTTCCTCCGTGTGTTGAGTATTTCCTGTACCA
This sequence comes from Perognathus longimembris pacificus, assembly GCF_023159225.1. NCBI lineage: Eukaryota > Metazoa > Chordata > Mammalia > Rodentia > Heteromyidae > Perognathus > Perognathus longimembris. The sequence goes on along the minus strand of NC_063188.1, from coordinate 81,467,798 downwards.
ACTTCCTGTTATCCTTAGTATTCTCTTGTATTCCATACATCAACTGATGTTGGTGCTCTTGGGACCAGAAGTACTTTCTACAAAGTGTGATTTGGTCATCATTACAGAGCAGCTTGCATGGTTCCAGGTATACTTCACAATAGGCATCTTCTGTCATGTGGTGTTGTGACTGGATGCTGAATCATTTGGACATCCTGGTTGAAGTTTTAACTGTTTTTTTCTTTTCAATTTTTTTTTTTTTTTGCCACTCCTGGGGCTTGAACTCAGGGTCTGAGCACTTTCCATGAGCTTCTTTTGCTCAAGGCTAGCACTCCACACTTGAGCCACAGTGCCACTTCTGGCTTTTTCTATACATGTGGTGCTGAGGAATTGAACCCAGGGCTTCATGTATGCCAGGCAAGCACTCTTCCATTAAGCCATATGTTTCCAGCCAATGAGTCCATTTTTTTCTGAACAGTCTTATCCCCTCCCTCATTTTCTCCCACTTCCCACCCCACAACTCCTCTCCCTCTCAAGTTGTAAAGTTCATTTCCAGCATAGTGTCTAGTGATATCACTGTTGCCTCAGGTCACCCTTTGTCCCACCAGTTCTGAGATTCCCTTTCCCTTCCACAATTCAGATAAACTTATATACAAGACAAAACGTACAGAAATAAAAAAAAAACAGTGACAACAGGGCATAAAACAAAGGAAATAAAAGAAAGAAAAAAAGAAATAATTGCTAACAGTACATTATAAAAACCTTTTGTTTCCATTTCTTGGAGTTCATTTTGATGAGCTTCATTTTATACGGTCAGACACACCTAGCTATTGGGCTAAGAATATCATAGACATGCTCTACAAATGAGGAAACCATGCAGCCTGTGTTTCTTTAGGTATGTATATGTTTTTCCAAGTCTTTCCATTTTCTTTTCTTTCATTGTTGTTGTTTTTTAAAGTCAGTCATGAGGCTTGAACTCTGGGCCTGGGTACTGTTCCTAAGCTCTTCAGCTCAAGGCTAGGGCTCTACCACTTGAGCCACAGCACCACTTCTGGTTTTCTGGTGGTTAATTGGAGATAAGCGTCTCACAGACTTTCTAGCCCAAGCTGCCTTTGAACTGCAATCCTCAGATCTCACCCTCCTGAGTAGCTAGGATTACAGGCATGAGCCTGGCTTGTCTTTTCATTGTCTTACAAATGGAGCAATGTCATTCTTTCTGGTGGAAGCATAAAATTCTACTGTGTCTATATACCACATTTTCTTGATCTAAATCCAGCATCACTCATGGTTTTCATTCAAATCTGGTGTTCCTTGAGCCATAGCTACACATCTGGCTTCTTGGTGTTAACTTGGAATTAAGAGTCTCATGGACTTTCCTGCCCTGGCTGGCTTTAAACACAATACTTTGAACCTTTGAACTCAGCCTCCTGAGTTGCTAGGATTACAGCATGAGCTACAACTATCCAATTGAAAGAAGTTTGGATTTTCTAGTAAATATGTAGCACAAATGTTTAACAATGGAAATCGGATCACTCTTATCCAAGAAGAAGGCACATTCTCTAGAAACATAATTCTTTGTTTGATCTTTCCTAGAACATCCCACCTAGAGGAAACAGATTTGTATCCATTAGGTCCAATATTCTTTCTAATGCAACAAAGCAAATAAATGAACAGTAAGTAAGATTTTCTCTTAAAATGAAGTAAAATAATGTATTTTGTTCATATGTTCACTACCTATGATGAACAATCTTTTCTTGGCAAAAATCTTAATCAATGTAGACTGTTAAAACAAAATACAATCAACTGAGTAAAATATAAATAAAACTTTGAAGGCTGAAATATCCAAAATCAAAGCACTAGGCTTTATATAGTCTGATGGAAGGTGGGGGCTGTTCTTCATTGCGTAATCTGTCTGTCCTCACATGGAAGAAGGGATAAGCAATCATCTTCCTTTGACCTGTTTTGTAAGTGTATTAATTCCATTCATGAGAATCCTGCTCCATGACCTGATAAGTTCAATGCCCCACCATTTCCTACTCTTGCTTTAGGGATTTAATATCAGCAGATGAAGAGGAAACACCAAAATTCAGACCATAACAACATCATAAAACTATCAAATTTCAACCTTATTTATGCAGATTGCTTCCTCACCAGTGTTTCTGGAGTTCTGGTTGTGCTCAGAATAACTCACCTGATATTGCACTTCTCTTGACCCCTAGTCTATTGACATTTCACCCATTTATGCTTTGTATCAGCACATTATTTCCTTCCTTCATAACACTTTGTGAACCTGAAATTATTGTACATATTTGTCTACTTATTGATATTAAATTCTGTTTGAGCTGAAACAAGGCGATGACTGTGCTGCTCAGGAGGATCTTCTGCACTCCAAGTAACTACTTGCTTCTAGCCCATCGTTGGTACTCCTAACTATTTGTAGAAAGAGGAAGTAATCCCAGAAGGCTAGGTCATCATCAGGATTTCACCATTTATGGGTAGTTCTTCAGGATCACAATTTAATAACACATGTGACCCAAAGCATCAACAGCCACCCAGATTTAGTATATTAACTGAGACAGAGGTTGTCTTGGCTATAAACAGAGATTTCTTCACTCTTCCAATTTTCACTTTTTCTGTAGTTTTACACTTAAAATTCATTCATGTCTTGGTAGAAGTGGTACTGAGTCAACCCTGAACCTAGGACTCATACTTTAAGAGCCTTTTTATGTTTCATCAAGAACTGAGCTATATTGAAAGAACTGAGCTGCCAATTGGGCTTAAGAAAATAAGTTCAAAATATAAAACTCCCCTATAACCCAGCAGCCCCACTTTTGGGTATCTATCCAAAAGACCACAAACAAAATCACAGTAAAGCCACCAGCACAACAATGTTCATTGCAGCACAATTTGTCATAGCTAGAATCTGGAACTAACCCAGATGCCCCTCAGTAGACGAATGGATCAGGAAAATGTGGTACATATACACAATGGAATTTTATGCCTCTATCAGAAAGAATGACATTGCCCCATTTGTAAGGAAATGGAAGGACTTGGAAAAATTATACTAAGTGAAGTGAGCCAGACCCAAAGAAACACGGACTCTATGGTCTCCCTTATTGGGAATAATTAGTACAGGTTTAGGTATGTCATAGCAGAGGATCACACAAGCCCAATAGCTATACCCTTATGAACACATAAGATGATGCTAAGTGAAATGAACTCCATGTTAAGGAAACGATTGTTATATCACAATTGTAAATAATTTCAACGTCCCATGTGTATCTGTAGCTTCTATTATTGAAGATGTTCTTGTATCACCTTCCTGTGGTTGTACCTACACTAACTCTGTAATCTTATCTGAGTATATTGGAAACCATGTATACTGGTATTAGAACTAGGAAATTGAAAGGGAATACCAAAATTGAGAGACACAGGGTAAAAAAAGACAAACAACTACAAAAGCAATACTTGCAAAACTGTTTGGTGTAAGTGAACTGAACACCTCATGGGGGGGAAAGGGAAAGGGGGAGGAGGGGGGGTATGAGGGACAAGGTAACAAGTAGTACAAGAAATGTATCCAATGCCTAACTTATGAAACTGTAACCTCTCTGTAAACCAGTTTGATAATAACAATTTGAAAAAAAATAAAATAAATGCACTTGGGAGTCTTGCTACAAATTATGTTGAATAAAAAATGATATGCTATGACATAAAAAACAGAAAATAAGTTCAAATGGAATTCTGAGTCAGAGCAGACAAGAATGTCTTCAAAGCTTCCTAATAAGGTGGTCTTGTTTAAGAGGAATCTTGGTCAAGGGCCACAATAGTCTTCTAAGCCAGGCACCAGTGGTTTATACCTATAATCCTAGCTATTTAGGAGGCTGATATCTGAGGATGGCAGTTAGAATTCATACTGCACAGGAAAGTCTGTGAGACTCTTATCTCCAATTAATAACCAAAAGCTGGAAGTGGAACTGTGGCCCAAGTGGTAGAGCTCTAGCCTTGAGCAAAAGTACCAACGGACAGGCCCAGACCCTGAGTTCAAGCCCCAGACAGACATAAAAGAAAAAGACCCTTCTGAATGGAAAACATTGATCAAAGAATACAATGTGTGTAAGAACACAACTGGCTAGAGTGGCTGAGTCCTTGACTATGATTTCCTTCTGAAGCTCGAATGCTTAGCCTGTAAGTACCACCATGGCCAGCTAACTGTCATCTAACTTTTTCATGATATCTATCTCAGTGGATGCAAACTTTATCTTATTGTTTTTTCATAGATGCCTTTGTAGTAGCTAATAAAAATCTCATTCTTATTCCTATTTTGCAAGGTTTTTATATAATTACAATTGAGTATTGGATTTTATTAAATGTATTTCCTATCCCCTTGGTTGATATTCTCTAGTCAATTAAATACTCACCATGCTTTCTTTTACTTCTTTCATCATGACTTTCTTTGAACATATTTATTACAGTTGCTTTGAAGTACTTGTCTACCAAATGCAGTACGTGACAGGTCTTACGAGCAGTTTCTAATGTTCTCTTTTCTCCAAATGTGTGTATAATCTTTCTTTGCCTGTTTTATAATTTTGGGTTGGGATGTGGGCATCATAGAGAAATGTATCTTTTTAGTTCTTACCACTAAGATAGCACATTTCAGGGTTGCTTTTTATTTTTTTTACTGATTTTTTGTGATAATAGGATTATGTTAGTGAATTCTAATTCCTCCATCTCTAGCATGAAGTCTCCTATGTTGCTTTTCAGAGACACAGTGAGATTCATGACAGTGAGTTTGGTGAAGCTTTCTTTTTCATCTCTTCTTTCCTTGAAAAAAAATGTAGGTGTCCAGATGTTAAACCCCACTTGCTGCCAATTTATTACTCTATTTTTTAACAATACATAGCCATACATTGCTTCATAGACTAATCCAACCCAAAGCAGGTCATTTGAAGGGATAAATCCTAACAGTGCTTAATAGAGGGCTTCTTCCCAGTTGTCTGTTTCCCTGTCTATCTCCAACAAGCTATTCAGTCTACATCTTGCCCATATTGTCAATGATTACACCAATTTCTTTCTCATCATGTCTTTCATCATGCCTTCCATTGTTTTTGAAAGTGCTGTTAGTGCTGAGTTCCTCAACACTACATTGAAAATGAAGTTCATTCCTTAGGATTAATAATTTAGCACATTGTGTTCTCCAATCTGCTTCTTGCCCTTGAGACATAACTCTCATGACTGGAGCAGGAAAATTGCACACCCTCATTTTAGGGGCTTCATAATTGGGGAGGGATAACAGTCCTAGGTCTCTCCTTGCTTTGACTCTGTCAGTAGGAAAGCCCATGATTGGTGGCAAGGACAATTGAACCCTAGTATTTTCAGCATTGCTGCAATCTAATCAGTTCTGGCTCCAGCCTATATTCCCCTCTATTCCACCATTAAATAGCTGTGGAAGAAAGAAGCCCCACCATTTGGCCACACTCTTCTGGATGTCAATCCCAGTATCAGGTAACTACATGCAGATTAAAATATTGATTCTTGTCTTACCTAAGAAGATGTTCTTCCAATTGGAGATTAGAGAGAAGTAGCTCTATATTAATGGCTGCACCAGGATCCATTATAGTTTCCATTTTGCTGAACTGAGACCAGAAGGTAGACACAGGTCTTGAATCAAATAATTCAGGCCCCTATACTTTTTTACTAAATTCAGTAGATATTTTTTATCTGCTACATGCCCTGAGAACAATCTGTGGAGACTTTAAATGGTTATTTTCAAAATAATTTCACTGGTAAAGAGATCTATGGAGCCCTTCATGCTGTCATGCCTGAAGTAGAATTCCAGCAGTTGTCTTAAAAAAGTTAAATATACATCCACCATATGGCTTAGCCATTCCACATCTAGCTATCTATCCAAGAGGAAAGAATGCATACATCTTTACAAAGATAAATGTTCTTATCAACCTAATTTGTCATACTCCAAGCCCAGTGTAGAGGGGCATGCCTATAATATTAGCATTTGGGGAGGACTGGAAGATGGCGCTGACACAGTAGGGAGGCACCCCGACTTGCCCCATCTAAATAGTGAGCTGGGAACTCCAACACCCAACACCCCATCAAGAACCCAGCAAAACCAGCAGCCAGAAGCAGTGGAGAAATGCAGGAAAACAAAAAGGAGCAAAAAAGAAGAGCCGAAAACCTACACAGAGCTGGAGAATCTCCGGGGCACCCTCCCCCCACCAGCCGACCCTGGCGCAAACAGGGCCAGGCTGGGAAAGGGGAACCTGGAGAACGGCAGACAGGCTGCCTGGAGCGCAGAACTCAGATAGCGGGAGACCCCACGGTCACTAGGCAAGGTGCAGACCAAGACACACTACGGCAGTGACGAGAAATTCGGGTCCACACCGGGTTCAGACAGACGGCGGCTGGGGAACCCAGCGCGGCAGAAGGAGGGAACCGGGGACGCCACCACGACACTTCGCCACCCCTGAAGGACCAATGGCTGCGCGGGACACACACGCAATCCAGGACCAGTGAGTCCCCCATTACCCCCTCACCCAACGGGAGACCAGCTATCAGAGACCCAAGCCCTACAAAGAAGCTAGATCTCCCTCCTTCCCCCTCCCCATTCCGAGGGAACAAAGAACCCCCAAATCAGGCGGGAAGCTCCCATCAGGCACTGGGAAATCAGTTTAGCAGGGGAAGGGCAGAGCAGCCCCAAGGCCACACAGGTTCCTGAACTGGCCGCACCAGCCCCACCCCCTTCCCAACAGGGGCCGGGGGACAGCCGGCAGTGCAAGCCCCAACCGAGGCACCTGGACCTCGCGGACTTTTACAACTAAAATCACCGGCTCTGGTGGGCAATACCAGCACAGCAGGGTCACCTGGGCCTGACCACGTCCCCCCCTTGCAGCGGAGGTGAGGTCTGAGGGTGCTAACCCACGCCCGGACAGTCGATCTCACTGGGCCCCACACATACCGCCACCCCCAAAGGACTCGCGGGAGGGCGCAAACACAACCCAACAACCAGGGGCTCACTCTGGGAGGCACACCCCGCTAAAGTGGACGGGGCCACGCCTGTTGTAGTGGGCGCACAGAGCACAGGAGAGCAGGGCCCCCGGCCACAGCGCCCGCTCTGGTAGGCATACCCCGCACTGGTGGGCAGGGCCACAGCGGCAGCACCTGCTCCTGTAGACGCGCCTACACAGGAGGGAGGGCAGAGCTACAAACCAAACCTGAGAAGCCAGCCACAGATTTCCAGATGCACAAATCACAAAGAAACATAACACAGTTCATCAAAGAGCAAGCCAACTCGCCAGCTCCAAAAAGCAGCACGACTGAAGAGGAGATGGAGATTACAAAAGCAAATGAGGCCATGTTAACAGGAATGATGGAAAGCGTCAGAAATGAAATCAGAAAACAATTCCAGGAGTTTAGAGTGGAAATCTTGAAGGACACCCAAGAAGCCAAGAAAGAAATGGAAGCAAAAATGGATACAATGCAAGCCTCCTTTAAAGAAATGGAAGCAAAAATGGATACAATGCAAGCCTCCTTTAAAGAGAATCTTAACATCCTGAGAATTGAAATGCATGAAAAAGTAGATTTAAAATACAACTCTTTGAAGGAAGAAATTTCCACGATCAGAGCTGATATGACAACCATAAATAGCTCTCTGACATCCATAAGCTCCACAATTGAAAACATAACACAAAGAGTGGACCATATGGAATCCAGAATCTCTCGCCTGGACGATGAAGCAGCCGACAACAACCAGAAAATGACCACACTCCAAGAAACGGTGAAGCTTCAGGGCAGACTAATCCAGGAACTAATGGACAAAGACAAGAGATATAATCTGCGCATAATTGGGATAGAAGAAGGAGCCAAATACCAGAGCAGAGGGCGTAAACATGTTCTTAATAAAGTTGTTGCAGAAAACTTCCCCAATCTCACAGGGGACCCCATCCAGGTAACTGAAGCCTATAGGACACCTGGCAGGCCAGACCCCAGAAAAGCCAGCCCAAGGGACATAATATTCAAGACTTCAGACCTCAAGATTAAAGATCAAATTCTGAATTCAGCCAAAGCGAAGAAAGAAATTTTCCACAATGGGAAGAGGATTCGAATAACAGCTGACTTATCGACACAAACTTACCAAGCACGAAGTGAGTGGAAGAACACCATCCAAGTACTTAAGGCTAACAATATGCAACCTCGGATCAAATATCCAGCGAAACTGGAGTTCACATTCGAAGGGAAAACCAGATCTTCCCACACCAAAGAGGATCTAAAGGAGTATGTGAATAAAAAACCAGCCCTACAGCGAATTCGAAGAGGGGAGCCCCACCCAACAGAGATCATACAAGACACACAGACAGAATCAGAAAGAAACTACAATAGCCAAAATCCAACAGAAAAAACAGCTCACTAAAGACAAGAAAAAAAAAAGAGGAAAAAACAGCCCAACAAGAAAATGGAAGGAGAAAAAACACCCTTATCCTTGATCTCTTTAAATATAAATGGTTTAAACTCTCTGATAAAGAGGAGCAGACTGGCTGAATGGATTCGCAAACAAAAAGTTTACATCTGCTGTCTACAAGAGACCCACTTTACAACAAGGGACAAAAACAGGCTCCGAATGAAAGGATGGAGCAAGATCTACCAAGCAAATGCACTTACCAAAACGGCAGGTGTAGCCATCCTGATCTCAGACAAGCTGGACTTTGCATTAAAATCAACTCAAAAAGACAAAGAAGGACACTACATATTAATACAAGGAAAAATCCAGAATCAAGACATCACGGTGATAAATATATACTCACCGAACAAAAGAGGCCCTACATATGTCAAGCAAATTCTCACAGAATTACAGAACAAGATAGACGCAAACACAATCATAGTGGGTGACTTTAACACCCCACTCTGTCCAAGAGCCAGATCCAAAACCCAGAGGATTAGCAAGGGAGCTGAGGACCTAAGTAAAACCATTTCCCAAATGGATCTGACAGACCTATATAGAATCTTCCAACCTACAGAGACCCAATACACCTTCTTTTCAGTAGCCCATGGATCATATTCCAAAATAGACCACGTCATAGCCCACACAAAGAACCTCAGCAAATACAAAAGTATTCACATCATCCCATGTATTATATCTGATCACAGTGGATTAAAAGTAACCCTCAACAACAAAGGATACCACAGAGGCTATACACACTCTTGGAGGCTAAACCCCACACTGCTATCCAACACTTGGGCCACAGACCAAATTAAAGATGAAATCAACGAATTCATAAGCCGCAATGACAATGAAAACACATCACAAAGAAACCTATGGGACACAGCTAAGGCAGTACTGAGAGGCAAGATCATTGCCCTTAGCACTCACATTAAAAGAATGGAAGCAGAGCAGGTGAATAACCTCACGATGAAACTAAAACAACTGGAGAAACAAGAAATGACAGAATCTAAAATGACTAGGAGAGAGATCACAAAGATTAAAGAAGAGATAAATCTGATTGAAAATAGAAAGACCATTCAACAAATAAATAAGACTAAAAGCTGGTTCTTTGAGAAAATAAACAAAATTGACAGACCCCTTGCAAGACTTACAAAAAAAAGAAGAGAAGAGACTCATATATGTAAAATCAAGGACTCCACCGGAAAAATTACAACAAGTACACATGATATTCAAACAATCATAAGGAGCTATTTCCAAAACCTCTACTCAGCAAAAAACAATAATTTTACAGAAATGGATCAATTCTTAGAGAAGTACAAACTGCCCAAACTGAACCAAGAAGAAATAAATCAACTAAATAAACCAATAACTTACAGCGAGATACAGGGGGTGATCAAGAGCCTCCCAACAAAGAAAAGCCCAGGCCCAGATGGATTCACCAATGAATTATACAAAACCTTTAGTGATGAGCTAATACCAATACTCCTCACTCTTCTGCGAAATAGAAACAGAAGGAGAAATCCCAAACTCATTCTACGAAGCCAACATCATACTCATTTCCAAACCAGGCAAAGACCCAACAAAAAAAGAGAACTACAGACCAATATCACTAATGAACACAGACGCAAAGCTCCTCAATAAAATATTAGCTAACAGGATCCAGAAACTGATCAAGAAAATCACACATCATGACCAAGTAGGCTTCATCCCACAGTCACAAGGATGGTTCAACATCCGTAAATCAATCAACGTAATTCACCACATAAACAGATCTAAAATTGAGAATTACATTGTTATCTCAGTCGATGCCCAAAAAGCCTTTGACACAATACAACATCCATACTTATTAAAAGCTTTGGAGAGAACAGGAATAGATGGAACATTCCTCAAAACAATAAAAGCCATATACCACAGACAAACTGCTAATATAATATTAAATGGAGAGAAACTTAAATCATTCCCCTTAAACTCATGAACAAGACAAGGATGCCCACTCTCCCCACTTCTTTTCAACATAGTGCTGGAATCCCTAGCCATAGCAATAAGGCAAGAGGAGGACATCAAAGGGATCCACATCGACAAGGAAAAAATCAAGTTATCCCTACTTGCAGACTACATGATCTTATATCTGAAGGACCCAAAAAACTCAGTACCCAAACTCCTACACCTAATAAACCAATTTGGCAAATTAGCAGGATACAAAATCAATCCACAAAAGTCAGCAGCTTTTCTGTACACCAGCAATATACAAACAGAAAAGGAAATTATGGAAATAATTCCATTTACAGTAGCCAAAAAAAGAATAAAGTACCTAGGGATCAACTTAACCAAGGATGTGACGGACCTATTTAATGAAAATTATAAAAATGCAATAAGGGAAATCAAAGAATACACAAGGAGATGGAAAGACCTCCCATGCTCATAGGTAGGCAGAATCAATATAGTGAAAATGGCCATATTGCCCAAATTGTTATACAAATTCAATGCAATACCTATCAAAATCCCAGCCATATTCTTCACTGAAATAGAGAAACCAATCCATAAATTCATATGGAACAGCAAAAAACCTAGACTAGCCAAAGCAAATCTAGGCAAAAAAAGCAGTGCAGGAGGTATCACAATACCCGACTTCAAGCTCTACTACAAGGCCATCATAACAAAAATAGCCTGGTATTGGTATAAAAACAGATCGGAAGACCAATGGATTAGAATTGAAGACCCAGAAATAAAACCGCACTCTTACAGCCAACTGATATTCGACAAAGGAGCTAAAGACATACAATGGAATAAACATAGCCTCTTCAACTACTGGTGCTTGGAGAACTGGGCAGCCATATGCAGAAAACTCAAAGTAGACCCAAGCCTATCACCATGCACCAAGATCAACTCAAAATGGATCAAGGACCTCAATATCAGACCTGAATCCTTGAAAGTACTGAAGGACAGAGTAGGAAAGACGCTAGAACTTATAGGCACAGGAAGGAACTTCCTGAATAGAGTCCCAGGGGCACAACAAATAGGGTTAAAGACTCGACAAATGGGACTACTACAAATTAAAAAGTTTCTGCACAGCTAAGGACATAGCCACCAAAATAGAAAGACAGCCAACGATATGGGAAAAGATATTTACCAGCACAGCAACAGACAAAGGCCTGATATCTGTCATCTACAGAGAACTCAAAAAACTAAGCCCCTCCAAGCCCAATAAACCTATTAGGAAATGGGCAGAGGAGCTAAAGAGAGTCTTCATAAGAGAAGAGATAAAAATAGCAAAGAAACACATGAGGAAATGCTCAACATCCCTGGTGGTAAAGGAAATGCAAATAAAAACAACCCTGAGATACCACCTCACCCCAGTTAGAATGGCCTATACTCTGAACTCAGGCAACAACAAATGCTGGAGGGGGTGCAGGGAAAGAGGAACCCTTCTCCATTGTTGCTGGGAGTGGAAATTAGTACAACCACTTTGGAGAACAGTATGGAGGTTTCTCAAAAAGCTCAATATAGAGCTACCCTATGACCCGGCCATACCACTCCTAGGCATCTATCGTAAACAGCAAACCCCAAGATATCAAAAAGACATTTGTACTTCCATGTTTATCGCGGCACAATTCACAATAACCAAAATATGAAACAACCCAGATGCCCCTCCACAGACGAATGGATCCAAAAAATATGGTACTTATACGCAATGGAATACTACATAGCGATTAGGAATGGTGAAATAATGTTATTCGCAGGGAAATGGTCAGAACTCGAACAAATAATGTTGAGCGAGACAAGCCTAGAACACAGAAAACAAAGGGGAGTGATCTCCCTGATATATGACTTTTAACAAAGGGAGAGGGAGAGACAGTAGATACCAAGTCTGGGAATACTGTATATGTTCTTGATACATTGTATGTTGTATATATGTCTACCTGACCTAGAGAAGGGATAGAAAAACAGGACGTAAGATATCATAAGAAATGTACACACTGCCCTACTATGTAACTGTACCCTTTTTGCACAACACCTTGTAAAAAAATGTTCAATTAATAAACAAAAAAAATCAAAAAAAAATATTAGCATTTGGGAGGGTGAGGCAGGAGCATGGAGAGTTTGGGGTTAGCCTAGATTGTGCAGTGGGCTGGCCTTAGGTACATAACAAGACCTTGACTCAAAAATAAATATTATAATACTCCAAATTACAAATAACAAATATTCATCTCTGAATGAATAGATAAATAAACATGATATAACCATTTATTAGAGTACTACATGACAATAAAGTTGAGTGAACTATTGATACACCAGTAGCATGAGTTAATCTCAAAACAAACTGAGTGGAAGAAATTTGATTATTCAGAAAATACTACCTAATGACTTTGATATAAACTTGTAGAAAAATGTAAACTGATCCTCATTGACGGAAAGTACTGGAGATGGACTATGCTGAAAGGGCAGGAGGTAGTGATTACAAAAGAGCATGTGCAGACTTTGCTGGGTGCTAGACATATGCATTATCTTCATTATAATGATTATTTCCCAGGCTCACAGGTGTCAAGTATATCAGACGGTGCATTTTAAATATGTGAAGTTAATTGTACATTAGTTATATCTCAATTAAACTGTTCGAAATATAGTCTGCCTTCTCTTATTAATCATCCCTGGTTCTGTTGAGATTTTTTTTTTTTTTTTTTTTTTTTTGCCAGTACTGGGGCTTGGACTCAGGGCCGGAACACTGTCCCTGGCTGCTCTTTTTTTTTTTTTTCTCAAGGCTAGCATTGTACCTCTTGAGCCACAGCACCACTTCTGGCTTTTTCTATCTATGAGAGCTTCATTAATGCGAAGCAAGCACTCTACCACTAGGCCACATCCTCAGCCCCTCAGCCCTGGTTCTGAAGAGAGGAACAGCAAATTTCTTGTGACTTTGCAACATGCTCATTTCCAAAAGCAACTTTGTGGTGGACTGTCGGACTACATAAATTGTGGGGGACACTCGGCTCTGCGCGCTGACCAGGTGCTAATGATAGGCTGGTGAGCATGTCCATCACAGTGATGTCATGGAACTTCCCGCAGAGGGGGAGATTACAGTCCCCCAAGGACTGGTCCCCGGCATCATTACGAGACATGTGCTCCCAGACGAGAGTGGGGGCTGGTTTGGCTCCCTCTTCCGGGGGAGGTTCCAGACCATGGGAGAAGGTAGGGGTGGGTAACAGCCAGCAGTCCCAGGTCTTAAAGGTATAGCCATCCCCGACAGTGGACCACCCAAACTACTGAGCTCTTCCTTTCCCCTCACATTGGTGCTTGGTTCACCTCGTCATATAAACTCAGCTGGGTATTGATATATTATATTTTATTTCTCTATTTGTTTCTTCATCCGTTCAACAAACATTTATCAGACACCTGCTTAATGCCATTGGCACTAAGTTCTAAAAGGAAAAAAAGAAGGAAAAATAATTCCTGGTAAGAAGGAACTCCTAGTCTAATAACAGGAACAACACATCCATGCTTTGTTGAATGGCTGCTCCTTTGTACAACTAATTAAAGGTAATAACATTATTTTTAAAGAAAAAAGTGCATCTATGAACACTGACATAGGTCTTAAGAAATACAGAAGTTTATACAATGCCTGACGGTCAGAGAAGCAATCTGTATTGATGATTTGGGGGTTGTATTTCCTTACTATTCTGTTATCCTAGTCTGGTAAGCAAAGCTTGATTTCCTTCTGGGGAAATTGTCTTTCTCCATTGTGTTCTGTTTCAGTGAAATTATAAATGCTTGTGCCTTCTTTAACCAACACTTGTTATTTTACATTTTTTCAAGTATAGCCAGTATAATAGGCATGAGGTAATATCTTACTGTGGTTTAGATTTGCATTTCCCAAATGACTAGTTATGTGGAGTATCTGCATCTTTGGAGAAATGTCTTTTGCCCATTTTGACTGGTTATTATAAAGTTGTAAGAGTTTTTTATGTATTCTGAATACTAAACTCTTAGCAGATATATGATTTGCAAGCATATATTACCCAGTCTGCAAGTCATCTTTTCACTCTCTTGGTAGTATCATTTGACAGTTAAAAAAAAATTGAAGATGTCCAATTTATTTAGTTTGTCATTTGCTGCTCATTCTTTTGGTGTTATACCTAAAAAAACACTTCCTATAACTAGATGCATGATCATTTAGCCCTTGTTTCTTCTGTTATGTTTGGGCACTTGGTACATTGTATATGATACAAGCTATTGGTCCATGTCTACATTTTCACATGCAAATTACCAGTTGTTATAGTATTGTTTGTTGAAGACTCCATCATTTTCCTAATAGTCTTGGGAAGAATCTTGATACTATTGTTGAAAATCACTTGACCATAGATGCATTGGTTATTTTGGGACTCTCAATTCTTCTCCAAAGGTCTATATTTATTACACTGTTTTGAATACTGTAAAGTTTGAAACTAGACTTTGTTATTCTTTTCCTAGATTGTTTCAGGTATTTGGTACTTCTTGTACTGTCATGTGAATTTGAGAATTGGATTTTACACTCTGTGGAAATGTACTGAAAGTTGTAAAGAGATTGCACTGAATCTGTAGAGAGGCAGATTTTAAGATAGGTTGGAGTTGATTTTGAACATGATGAATTTGTGGTGCTTATAACATTTAAAAGAGACATGTCAAAGGAATAAGGCATGTGTTCAAGAGCATTTAGAGAGAGGTGTGGTAGAAAGGTAGACTTAGAATATTCTGAGTACCACAAGACAATATGTTGGAAATTAACTGTACAACTGGGGGTTGGGAAGTGGGGAGGAGGGATGGTGGGAGAAAAATGAAGGAGGAGGTAACAAGTTTGATAAGAAATATACTCACTATCTTATGTATGTAAATTTAACCCTTCTGTACATCACCTTGACAATAAAATTAAATTTAAAAAAATATTCTGAGTAATAGCAATGTATGAGTGTATATGAATATATGAATCTTTGGGAAGTGGCATGTAGAAGAAAAGGAAAATCTTTGGATCAAACATTAATAAGGGCATTAGTCAACTCTGTTAGCACAATAAAACCCCTGAGATAATTAACTTATGAAGAAAAAAATGGGTATCTAGATTTTGGTTCTGGAGGTTCCATTCCAATATAGTTGTCCCCACGGCTTTGGGCTTCTGGGAAGAGGTATCAGAAACACATGTCAAAGCAGTTTATACCACAAGCAGAGAAGTAGAGAAAGATGCAGTATCCCCTAATTCTTTTTGAGGTCCATCCTCATAAAGGTCCTACCATCTCCCAACAGCATCATTCTGGGGACCAAATCTAACATATAGAACTTTAGAGAATACTTAACAAAGCCCAGCAAAGAGCATATGAAATTAATGTGTGTGGGAGGAATAACAAAGTAAGAAAGAAAAGAATGGTTACCTAGGAGCCAAGGGAGAAACTAGATGTAATACAGTTTTTCTGCAGCAAAGTGTTCATGAGATAAGTGAAAAACAATCAACGGACTTGGTAGTTATAGGCTTTGAAAAAGACAGTATGTATAGATTATAGGTAGGGCAATTTGGAGCATGTAAGAAGTGACAAAGGTGTAGAGGGGGGACACAAGTCTAGACTGTTGTTTTGTATTTTCATGGTAGTGAAAAGACAAGGTTAGTGAAAGAGAAGAACAAAGTGTAATTGAGAGATTTACAGGCCATAGAAAAGGACTCTGAAGAGAAGAAAAGTCAAATACATAAAGGAAAGATAGTAATATGTAGGATAAAAGCATGGATTGGTAGAAAATGAGAGGAGACGTGGAAAAGCTACCTGGAGAAGGAGAAAGGATATCCTTCACAGTGGATTATCTTGTCTTTCAGTATGAATGATCAAACTTCATAGTAATTATAGATAAAAATAACTCACAACTATATGGAAAAATATGGAAGTTCAATACCTGGTAGTCTTTATGTGTGAAATAGGAGGTAAGGTCACCTTATGAGAGGATAGCATGAATTGAGTGGAGAAACGGAGATTAACAACTGGAGCAGACATTCACTTAGAAGAATGGAAGAGGATGCTAGTGAGATAAATAAATGTATGCATGATGCTCAAGGATCAAAGGAAGGTAGAGATCACATATCTGCAGTGACCTTAATCCATTTAAGGATGTGGTTTTCTGTAGTAGTATTCAATCCAGGGTAGATACACCAAAAATGATAACAGGGTTTACTTAAGGTTTACAAGCATTGAAGAGGTATAATAGAAGGACAATGGACTTTAAGTGTAGAAGTACCATGGCTGAGTGCAGTGGAGTTAAAGTTGCATAGACAAGAAAACAAAGACCAAAGTCTCATGGCTTAGGAATAAAATGGCTTTGACATCACTGTGCAAAGTTAAAGAACTGAAATAAGCGAGAGAAAAGGCTAGAAAGATAGAAGGATAAGATTCAGACTGGTCTGGTAGAATACAAGAGTTCAAAAGTGAAGATATATTCCAAGTGACACCAGGGTACAGAGTATGAAAATCACAATGGTCACTGAGGTAAGTTGTAGGAAGAAGATTTTGATATTGAAACCCTTTTTTCAGAAAACTCATGAGCTAGAGTGCTCTCTGGCTTCAGGTAGATACAGAGGCTACCTAGCTTGAAGGCAGGTCACAAAGAAAAGAAAGAGTGAACTAACATCTAAACCCCTTAATGAAGAAAGAGGGAAAGGTAGGGGAGCTCAAAGACAAAAGATAAAGGCTAGAATTATATGTAGTTGGCATAAAAATTTTTATTGTAGAGTTGAGATATGCAGGGGTTACAGTTACATGAATCAGGTAATAAGTATAATTCTTTTGGAGCCATGTCTCCCCTTCGGTTACTCTTTTCCAGTTTTTCCCTCCCTTCCCTGCCCACTAGATATCCAGTTCATTTTCCACATAGTGTCTAGTGAATATCATTGTTGCATTTTTCATCCTTGTTCCACCTTTCACGCGTTCTCCCTTACTCTCCCAAATACAAACAAAGTAACAAACAAAACAAAAGGCAAAGAAAACATAAACAGCTACAATGGCAACTAAAGCATGTCCCTTGTTTCCTTTTATTGGAGTTCATTTCACAGAATATTATTTTATATGATCATCTGTACATAGCTATTGAGCCTTTGTCCACCACTCCTACATTGGCATAAATCTTAACGAAAGATGGAGAAATAATATTCCAACAGTTGTCTTGAGGAGACAGGAGATCCTGATCGAACCACAGTTCAAGATATATGGGTGTCAAAGAATCAGACTGTCCTATGAAACTTGTCAGAATTGTTGAGCTCTAGGAAGAGACTATAGATCTTTCTGTGAAGTAGCCCAGGACAATAGTGCATTATTTAGAATGGAGTGAGGGTTTCTATGAAAAAGAGAAAAGATCATTAGTGTAAGAAATGCCACACAGCTTAAATTTTTTTTATTTAACCATTACATGAATCCAGCAAGGTAGCTGTTATCTCTCTTTTACACATGCATAAAACTGACCCTGAGGGTCTACTAAAACTTTAAAGTTATCTGAAACAATTGACTGATTTGGTTTTGGGTCTGACTTCAAGAATAACTAAAAAAAAAACAGACTGGAATGAGAGGATGTAAAAAAGAAGGTGCCAGGAAAGCTCATTTCTGGGAAAGGGGTCTCTGATTATAGGTTGGAAGAACTTATGAATTTAAACAACAGTAAGAATTTATGAATGCACATAGGGTTCTCAGTGACAGTTACTTTATCAGCATCAGCTGCCTGTCCTCAAATTTCAAAGGAAATACAGCTAGTATGGATGGGAGGGTTTTGTTGTTGTTGTTGTTGTTGTTGTTCTCTCAGAAAGAGGATGAGGAAGTGTGGTGGTAAAGTAAGATTAGTTTTAGAGAGACAATAGCTTAGACCTGATCATTAGAATATATTCAAGGCTTCTCAAAAGTGGCCTCAGTTGTTACTACATTTAAGCGATCAAACCATGGGGCTTACTGGAGAAGAGCATCCAGACAAGCAATTATTAAAGAAGCTTTTTATTTGGAAGTACACTTGGGAATTGCTTGCTCCATGTCATCAATGGAATACTAGGAGTTCACTTTTGATCATAGCTTTTGACAAAATTAGACCTTCATTATAGAGTAAACAGAGATAATTAAGTAGGGATCTGTTACCTGAAAGCTGGAAACATAACAGCCATGGTGAGACAAGAAGTGATTCTTTCTTTGGGTTATTTTCTCTCCTCCCTTCCTGCTTCCTACTATCACTCATGCCCCACCCACAGCCTTCTGCTTTCTATGTTCTTTGCCAGCTCTAGTGAGAGCATTGTTGGTGTTCAGATTCCATCTGATCTTTCTTACCATTTCTGTACGCTCTACCACTGGTTTGGGTGTGCTGTTTCTTCCAAGATCACAACCACAAGTCTTTCTCTCTCTTTCTGTCTCTGTCTGTCTGTCTGTCTGTCTGTCTGTCTGTCTGTCTCTCTCCTTCAAATACTTGAAGATAATGTGGGAATATGAAAGTTCTGTTTCCTTGCCAATGGTTTGGCCAGCTTGGAGATATAACTTACATAGCAGAGTTCCCATTAGGTATCAAAATGAATCTTCCATCCACAGGACTTTGCCTTCACTTGCCTTCTGGTTTGGCTTTCTCCTCTTTTCCATCCTGCTTTTTCCAGGGCCTACCTAGTGTTTTCAGGAAGCACTTTTTAAATAACCCATGTGTGCATGAATTCTCAATGTAGGGTCTGCTTCTAGTGAACTCAGCTTATTAGGGCATCAGATGAGTACTCAAGGGAAGGTCATTGTGAAATTAAGTGGAAAAATGTATTTGTAAAAGAAAAAAGCAAAAAAGTAAAAATAAAACAAAAACATATGCCTAGCCATTTAAGTACTATAATAAAGTATGGATGAATCTGTTTATAATATAAGAATTAGGAAAGCTTTCCTAATTGTTGGCTTAAAATTAGAAGGCAATAAAACAAAAATATCAATAATTCAACTACATAAAAATAAAATTTTTGTGACTTCCAAGGAATGTAGGGAGGGGGAAATAGGGAGATATTGGTCCAAATGTACAATGTTCCAGTTATAAAAGCTGAATCATTTCTGGAAACAACATACATACATCAATATGACTGTAGGTAACAATACTATATCACATAGTTGAAATTGCCAGAATATGTGTTCTCACCAAAAGGAAGACAAGGTAGCTATATGAAATCACAAATATTCTAATTAGCTTGAAATGGCAGTCATTCCATAATGTGCACACAGATGAAATCATCAAGTTGTGTATCTTAAATATATATATAATTTGTTTTTGCAATTTTATCTAAATAAAGCTAGCAAATATTTGCTTTAAATTGCCATAAATTGAGCTGTGTGCCAGTGGTTCATTCCTATAATCCTAGATGCTCAGGAAACTGAGACAAGAGGATCATGGTTTGAAGTCAGCCCAGGCAGAAAAGTCTTTAAGACTCTTATTGCCCATTAACCACCAAAAAGCCAGAAGTAGAGCTGTGGCTCCAGGGGTAAAATGGTCACTGAAAAAGCCAAGGAACAGTGACCAGGTCCTGAGTTCATAAGAAAATTGCCACAAGTTGAAAAAATGACAAAGTAAAATACATTTGCAATTTACATCACAAATAGAAGACTAATTTCCCTGATATACAGGATGTCATTAAAAATTGATAAGAAAAATACCAAGAGCCCAATAGAAGAATGGGAAAACAATATAAGAAAAGGAAATGGCCCTTAAGCATGTGAAAATATACTTAAAAGTACTCATAATAGAAATATTAAGTTGTCATAATTCAAGTATATTTTATTTTCATTGCATTAGCAAAAATGAAATAGTTGAAATAGTTGAAATGAAATAGTTGAAAAATGAAAAGTACTCAGTGGGCAAGGCTGGGCAGAAACATACTCTCAGGTATTTCTGGTGACCAGTGCAAAATGGCCCCATTTATTTTGAGGGGAATTTGGAAACATCTAAGAAAATGAAATACACATTTATTCTTTTACTAAGCAATATTGAAGAAACACTTGCACTGAAATAAAATGCTATGTATGTAAGCTTAGTGGTCATTCTTTATTGATAATAACAAAAGACTGAAAACAATGCCAAGTCTGTTCATATGGACTGGATACATTTGGGACATGAAAGTAGGTGCAAATAACTGTGAATTCACAGCCATATATAAATGCTCCTTAACTAACAATGGGCTTACATCACAATAAACCCATCGTACCCTGAAAACCTTACAATTTATAAATGTGTTTAAGGAATGCATCTTTTCCCTTATAGGTAGAATCTAGATTTAGCCTATAAACTTACATTGGGTGGTATGCAAGTGTATATAGATGTATTAACTGAAATATGGTAGATTCAAGGGTGATCTCAAATAGTGTAATTCCTTAGAAAGCTAAAATCAAAGTTCAGCAAAATAAAGCACCAGAAATTGAGTACTCAAAAGAGGTTGGGTGGGCTCAAGGGAAGATGGGCAGAGGAATGCAGAGGAGAAGAGGGGCGATGCAGCTGGGGCAGGGAGGGAGATGCAGTCAAGAATCCAATGTAGGGGCTGGGAATGTGACTTAGTGGTAGAGTACTTGCCTAGCATGCATGAAGCCCTGGGTTCGATTCCTCAGCACCACATAACCAGAAAAAGCCAGAAGTGTCACTGTGGCTCAAGAGGTAGAATGCTACTCTTGAGCAAAAAGCAGCCAAGGACAGTGCTCAGGCCTTGAGTCCAAACCCCAGGACTGGCCAAAAACAAAACAAAACAAGAATCCAATGTATATACTACAAAATTAAGAAGTGGTAGGTAGGGGTGAATTAAAAGGAATGGCATTGATAAGAATATATCATATTCATAAACTGCTTTTAAAAATGCAACTCCTTTGTACAGCTATTTAAAGATAATAATAAAAAGTAAAAAACAAGTCATATAAATTTGATTTCCTCAAAATACAAAAAACACTTGATTTCAAATAAAATAAAAATGTATTTAGCACCTCCAGCTTAATGAATACTTTAGCTTAGCCAAGCCTACTTTAATCATGCTCTGAGCACTTACATTAGCTCCCTATTGTACATTGTGAGAGCATATCACGCTGCATATAACTAACCCTGGAAAGGATCAAATTCAAAAGTGAAAATACAATTTCTTCAGACTATATTGCTTTCTACGCCATTGTAAAGTCACTAGGTTGAGCCCTCATAAGTTGTAGACTAATATATACACAATAATATGAATAACAATATATAACATATATGTATGTATTCATATATGTATACATACATGTAATAACATTACACACACACACACACACACACACACACACACGCATTACCATGCTAAAAGTGTGACTCAAGAGGTAGAGTAACCTTCCTCTTAAACATAAGGCTCTGAGTTCAAACTCTATTACCTCCCCCAAAATGCATAAGCTTACATATATCTACACATATAAGCTTATATTTGCAAACAAAAAAAGGAATACAGAAAGAGAGATTAGAAACTAGTAAGATTGCAGCTCTGGAGGTATGGATGAATGGAAGAGTATCAAGACTGAACTGATACTTCTGAGTCTGCCTTTCTGTAGAGGTCTCATTTTTAGGCATATTATTTCTAGCAACTGTTGAACACAATCCTCTAATACTCAGTATTGTTTGTGGTATATATTCTAAAAATATTAAACTTTAATAGGTTTACAGTTACTTTTGTTCATATATATTATAGGAAAAGTAATTTGAGGCTGAGCTTGAAAAAGAAAATGGTTGCATGTTACTGTAAAGCAGGAAATACAGAAGAATCTCTAAGCACATAGTGATACTCAAATAGAGGAAAGAATGGAAAAAAAAGGAGGAAAGGAGGAAGAGAGGTGGGGAAAGAAGTAGGTAAGCTCTCCTTTACATCAGTCAATATAAGTGTAGAAAGAATGATATAATTAGAAAACCTACTATTTCACTTCTTGTGTAATAATCCAGTCAGGTAAAGATCATCAGTAGAGGCTTAAAAAATTAGGTGAATGTTTGCTAGGGAAAATGGTACTCTCACAATAACAACATGTCACCTACATATTTCTCATTAGCTGAGTAAATAAAAATTTGACTTTCTAATGTGAGGAACTGATTGTAACTACCTTAACTCAAAGACCAACTTATAATCAATAGAGGGACAACTTGACATTAATGTCCTTTTTACGTGCTGAAATACAAGGTACATAGCATTCCATGAATTCTTAAGAAAAGATATTCAAATGCCTGTGCCTTGCACCTATAATCCTTGCTACTGAGGAGGCTGAGATCTGAAGATAGTGATTCAAAGCTAGCCTGGGCAGAAAAGTCAGAGAACATCTTATCTCTACTTAACCACCAAAGTGCTAGAAGCAGAGCTATGGCTCAAGTGGTAGAGTGCTAGCTTTGATCATAAAAGGTCAGAGATAGTGCCCAGGCCCTGAGTTCAAGACTCAGGATTGGCAAAAAAAAAAAAGGAAAGGAAAAGGAAAATAAATATTTCATCAAACCTGTTACCTTGAATTTTATCAATATATAATCTAGTTTACAGATAAAAGGCAAAATAGATAAATAATCAAATGTAGAAGCTGAACTCCAACTTGAGTTTGTTGGTCTCTGGATCAGGGTAGAGGTTGGCACTTTAAAAAAAAGATTTTATTTTCTAATTTTTTTATTATCTGTATGTAGTTGTATAAAGGACTTGGCATTCAACAAAGCAGTTTATGAATACAGTGCATCTTAAGCAATGTCACCTCTTCCAACATTTTCACGCACCCACTCCTCTCACTCCTCGTCTTCCCTCATGGTTTGTTTGTTAGTGTATCATGGGGCTTGAACTCTGGGCCTGGGTGCTGTTCCTGAGTTCTTCAACTCAAGGCTAGTACCCTAACCATTTGAGCCACAGCACCACTTTCTGTTTTCTGGTGCTTAATTGGAGATATAGTCTCACAAACTTTCTGCTCAGGCTGGCTTTGAACCTCGATCCTCAGATCTCAGCCTCCTGATTAACTAGGGTTCTTAATTATTAGGTTCTGTATAGGATTTTTTTTTGCCACTTAACAAAGCTCCTATGTCAGTTGTGAAGGCAGATCCTCTATAGTGATACTGACCAGCCATACTCCAAAAGGAGAGGGGAGGAGAAAGTTACTAGTGATACAGTAGGCAGGGCTATTGCTTCTCAAGAAAAGGCAGAGGGTATGTAATTTAGGGGCACAGTTCTCATCTAGTATGGGCAGGATTCTAGGTTCCAGCCCCAGAACCAGGAGAGGAGGTAAAAAGAATAAAAACAGGATGAGTGCAAGACAGGCCACAGCCCTTTCTCTCCAGCCAGCAGCATTGGGCTTTTACAGCCACCCCATTAACACATCATTAAGAAGAGTTGTTCATTGTACAGGAGTGAGTGTTTCCCAGAAAAATGAATTATTTCTGTCCCCTTAAAAATTCATAAATACTGCCCAGAATGTCCCAGGTTTCCTGTAATGTAGATTATGAATTCCAGATATTCAAGTGACAATGTCCAATCACCATTCTTTCCACTAAGAGAAATAAAATAGTAACACTAAATAATGCTGATTCTTTGGTGATGTACCCAGTTGAGAGAAGGTAGAATACTGAATTGAGTCTACAATCTCTTAAGATCGTGACTAAAATATCCCTATATGGTTTTAAAACTTGGAATATGTCTATATTTTTAAAGTTTTTATTATAAAAATGATGTACAGAGAGGTTACAGTTTCATACGTTAGGCATTGGATACATTTCTTGTACTGTTTGTTACCTTGTCCCTCATACCCCCCTCCCCCCTCCCCCTTTCCCCCCCTGAGGTGTTCAGTTCACTTACACCAAACAGTTTTGCAAGTATTGCTTTTGTTGTTGTTTCTCTTATTTTACCCTTTGTCTCTCAATTTTTGTATTCCCTTTGAATTTCCCAATTCTAATACCAGTACACACTGTTTCCCATACACTCAGATAAGATTACAGAGATAGTGTAGATACAATCACAAGAAGGTGATACACGAACATCATCAATAGTAGAAACTACAGATACACATGGGATGTTGAAAGTAGTTACAACTTTGATATAACAATCATTTCCATAAAATGGAGTTCATTTCACTTAGCATCATCTTATGTGATCATAAGGGTATAGCTATTGGGCTTTTGTGATCCTCTGCTGTGACTTGCCTAAACCTGTGCTAATTATTCCCAATAAGGGAGACCATAGAGTCCATGTTTCTTTGGGTCTGGCTCACTTCACTTAGTATAATTTTTCCAAGTCCTTCCATTTCCTTACAAATGGGGCAATGTCATTCTTTCTGATAGAGGCATAAAATTCCATTGTGTATATATATACCACATTTTCCTGATCCATTCGTCTACTGAGGGGCATCTGGGTTGGTTCCAGATTCTCGCTATGACAAATTGCGCTGCAATGAACATTGTTGTGCTGGTGGCTTTACTGTGATTTTGTTTGTGGTTTTTTGGATAAATACCCAAAAGTGGGGTTGCTGGGTCATAGGGGAGTTCTACATTTAGCCTTCTGAGGAATCTCCATACTGCTTGCCAGAGTGGCTGAACCAGTTTACATTCCCACCAACAATGAAGTAGGGTTCCCTTTTGGCCACATCCCCTCCAACAACTGTTATTGTTAGTTTTCTTGATATATGACATTCTTACTGGGGTGAGATGGAATCTCAATGTTGTTTTGATTTGCATTTATTTTATGGCCAGTGATGTAGAGCACTTTTTCATATGTCTCTTGGCCATTCTCATTTCCTCATCAGAGAAGTCTCTTTGTAGGTCTTTAGCCCACTTGATGAGTGGGCTATTAGTTCTTTGCGGTTTTGTTTTGGAGGAAGGTAATTTTTTTAGTTCTGCATATATTTTAGGAAAACCATTTTGATTATTGTTTGGGATTTTTATTTTCTTGTTAAAATAGGAAAGCTGAAAGAGTTTGCTGTAATAGAGAATGTGGGGTGAGGATGGTTGACTTCTGTTCCTGAACTGGTGTTTCTTTATAGCTATAAAGTTACTTTTATTTGCATCTTTATATTGTTACTTTATATGCATTAAGATGCATAGGATGGAAATTGATATTTATTGGATACCTACTATGTACCAGGCATTGCATCATTTCATTCAATCCAGAATTTGGGTCATTACAAACTTGGAGAAAAAAGAAAAGAAATAAAATACTAAGGATTTTTTTTTTATTTTAGAAAGGAATAATATTGATGTTGGGTTAAGGTTTGGGCTTTTTTGTGAATACAAATTCTAGACTCATACAATGCATTGAAATATGGATTTTGTTTTGCATTTTCCCAGACTTCTAAACATCAGCATTCCTTTTGGCTATTTTTGTCAATAATAATTTATTACCGCAACTATTTTCATGCTTTTATGGTTACTTCTTTTCACTGACTAGAATACTTCTTATTTCAATGGAGCTGATTATGACATTTTTTTCACTTAAAGATAGAATGAAAGCTTTGTAGAAAATTTGGCAAAATTATGGAGAAAAACACTTAAAAATCTCATCGTATTCTGACAACACTGATTTTCAGCTCCTATTCAGAACCATCAATTTTTACACAGTTTCAATGAAATATATATACAGCTAGAGGTTTTTATTTACCTTCTAAATAAGTTATCGTGACACTATGTATTTTTCAGTATTATCACTTTAATAACTGATGATTTTTCATTGAGTAGGTATCCTATAATTTCATGTAGCATGAGTCACCCATTGAACAGTTAGTGTTCTCTACATTTCATCATTAGGAAAATGGAATGAGAAGTTTCTTTGAATGTATGGCATTTCCTTTCTTTTTGGATTATTTCCTTAGGATATATTCATAGTAGGATCTGAGCACTTTTTAAAGCTGTTCTCATTTCTTCTCAATTTGCTGATTTCGTCAGAGTACATTTAATCTCCTTTATTACTTAAAACATTGTATCATTTAATATGCAATTCTATCTCCTATTTGATTCTGTGTGTGTGTGTGTGTGTGTGTGTGTGTGTGTGTGTGTGTGTGTGTGTGTGTGTAAGTGACTGCTGGAGCTTGAATTCAGGGCCTGGAGCTTGAATTCAGGCAGACATGAACCACTGGTGCTAGTGTCCTATTTGTTTTTTTTTTATTTCCCTGTTTTCAATTGCATTCAAGATTGAATAATCCATTTAATGTGTATTTGTCAAAGAAATGAATTATTCTGTGAATATTTCTTTTTCCTTTTTATCTATTGATTGATCCATGTTGTCACTTTGAGCTAGTTTCTATTGCTTTGCTTTAAAGCCAGAATTCCTGAAAATTCCTGAAAATGATTGCCTAAAACATTTCTTGGTTGTTAGTTTTGATTGTCAAAATGATGCTTTTGATGTTTGTGTTTGAGACTCTGCTGTGATTTCCTCTAATGATTTCATGTTGTAAAGTTATATCTCCTCTACAAACCTAAAAACTCATCTATATGCTTCCATATAACTTAATCCATTTATAATTAATTTTGAAGAATTCTGTGAAGTGCATTTTTAATTATATTTCTAAATTGACAATCATTATCTTAACTACAATGTTATATTATCTACAATCAGACCTACTTCTGGATTTTCTGTTCTTTTCCATTGGCCAATATCTTATTTTCCTCTATTACTCTATGCTCTACATTTTATCCTTACTTATAAATAGGCACTTTGATTATCTCTGTAATTGGGTCTGTAATAGTGTATAATTTTGATTGTGTCTGTAATAGAGTATAATAGCTCAGGTTACCAAAAGACTGGGTGACTTTAAAAGAAATGTATTTTTTCCCTCACAATTTTAGGGTCTCAGAACTACAAAGTGCCAGACAATTCTCTTCAGCACGAGTACTTTTCCTGTCTTGCAGACAGCCAGCTTCTTACTATATATAGCCTCACAAAGAGTAAATATTCTAGTGTCTTTCTTTGTAAAGACACAACCCGTGGGATAAGGGCCCTACTCTTGTGCCTTCATTTAATCATAATTACTTCCTTACTTCAAATACAATCACATTGAGGGTTAGGATTTCAGCATATAAATTAGTAGTATATAATTCTTTCATACCAGGATCATTATTTCCTAATAAATATTCAGTCCAATTAAGCTCCTGATCCTTTATTTCTATGCCCCCATGTACTTTAATAATCAGCCACAATCTCCCCCTGACTATCTTAGTCACCATCCTGGCTCTCCTCAGGCTGTCTGCTGTTTGTCCAGATTATGGCACTATTATACCCCAACTCTACTGATCTGCCTCCATCCTCCTTTGCCAGTGTTAGCTTATATATATTTCCTGACATCTTCATTCTGAGAGACCCTGAGTGATTCTGGTTCTCTCATCCTTTCTTGCTTCCTTTTTTTTTGGTGCTAATCCTGGGGCTTGAACTCAATGCTTTGGTGCTGTCTCTGAGCTTTCTTTTTGCTCAAACCTGGTGTTCTACCACTTGAGCCACAGCTCCACTTCCAGCTTTTTGGTGATTA
The DNA here is from genome assembly GCF_023159225.1 of Perognathus longimembris pacificus. Classification (NCBI taxonomy): domain Eukaryota; kingdom Metazoa; phylum Chordata; class Mammalia; order Rodentia; family Heteromyidae; genus Perognathus; species Perognathus longimembris. Next base: position 81,439,910 of record NC_063188.1, on the reverse strand, counting down.
ATTGGAGATAATGGTCTCACAGTCTTTCCTGCCTGAACTGGCTTTGATCCATGATCCTTAGATATCAGCCTCCTGAGTAGTTAGGGTTGCAGGCATGAGCCACAGGCTTATGGATTCCTGGATTCCTTTTATTACATTCAGTGAGAAGCTTCACTGGACTGTTATAAAACCAGCTTCCAACACTCTGTATGTTTCAAATTTCTTATCGATTGGCTTCACAATTTGCCACCAGTGACCCACTGACTCATAATGTAGGACTTTTGGCATCTTTATTGTTATTTACAATGGTTAGAGCAAATGTAATGTAAGTCAGATTTCTTAAATTAGAACCTTAAAATAGGATTTCCCATATGTAAGAGATTGCTAAAGATCAATGTTTTGCATGCAATATTCTTTTTCTGTGTCCTCAACAGTGCTCTCTTATTTTGGATACCGGGAAGACTGATGTTCTTACTATTTAGCTTAAAACTAACTGGGCAAAAATGAAATAACTCAGTGTTGCATCATGGTGACAAAGACACTTTATTCGAGCTCTAGATGCTTCCTCAAAGTTCTAAGGTAAAGCATGATCCTGTCTTGGAATGACATTTCTTCCCAAAGTAATTCACTCCCAGAAAACATTCTTTTGCCTTTGGCTTTTCATATAAGGTATCTCCTAAAACAGCAATTGATCCAGGCACAAGTGGCTCACACCTATAATCCTTAGCTACTCAGGAGGCTGAGATCTGAAGATCACAGTTCAAAGCCAGCCCAGGCAAGAAAGACAATGCATGAGACTCTTATCTACTATTAACCACAAAATAATCCAGAAGTAGAGCTGTGGATCAAGTGATAGAGCACTAGCCTTAAACAAAAAAGCTCAGAGACAGTCTAGGTCCCTGAGTTCAAGCCTCAGGACTAGTGCGCACGCACAAGCACACACACACACACACACACACCAGGAATTGAGACTGTGATTACTCAGCTTTCTAAGCTTGTTTTAGGTGTCCCTCATACCTAACACTGGTACATAGTAAATGCTCTGCAAGTATGAAGCAGGCACTCTAGTTTTTTGTGTTTTTTTTTTGTTTTTTTTTTTTGGCCAGTCCGGGCTTGGACTCAGGGCCTGAGCACTGTCCCTGGCTTCTTCCCGCTCAAGGCTAGCACTCTGCCACTCGAGTCACAGCGCCACTTCTGGCCATTTTCTGTATATGTGGTGCTGGGGAATCGAACCCAGGGCCTCATGTATATGAAGCAGGCACTCTTGCCACTAGGCCATATCCCCAGCCCTCTGCAAGTATTTATGTAAGGCAAGAAAGAAGAACTGGACTTAAACCTGAGGGCTGACATCAGCTTCTAATTTCACATATTGGAAGATTTGTTGTTTTCATGCATATGTGGCTCCTTCATCTGTGATGAACAAACATGTTATTTAAGGAGTAACAGCTTAAGTCTCAGGGAGATTCCTTCAGTGATTCAGCAAAAAAACCTTTACTAAAATATCTCTGCCTAAAATGCAGAAGGGAGAGACCTTTATACAATCTCCTAGACTACAAGTATTTAATGCAGTTCTAAAGATTGGAGGTAACAATTCACTTCATTAAATCTAGGGGACAGTGGCTCTGGGTGTTTAGTAAAGGACATGCTGATATTGGTATTGGGTTTCCATTTTTAAAGGTGGAATGTCCTTAACAGTCATGAAAATAATAGTGATTGGTGTAAATTTTTGTGCCTTATCACCCTCATTTGATCTTAAAAAGTAATAAGATTAATAAACTCTCACTTATCTTTTTTCACTAGGACTTCTGACTCCTGACTAAGCACTTACTTTTTAAAATAGCCATTATTTTGGCATACCACTTAAAATTCTAACTCTAGGAGCAGAAATACAGGAGTGTCAATTCACATCAGTTTCTTACTTTGAGAGATTTCTGTTTTATCTTCTCTACCATCTGGAATAGCCATCTTGTACCTTTCTTTTTCCTCTTTCTTCTTTTCCTCCTTTTCTTCCTCCTCCTCCCCCCCCCCCACTCTGTTTTCCTTAGACTGCTGATTCAGGTGGTATTCTGTTATTTGAATAGTGTTTCCGGCCCAGCTTTTTGCTGATGATTTTGGATCTAGAGTCTTATGAACTTATCTGCCTGGGTTGGCTTCAAACAGTGATCTCTGGATCTCAGATTTCTGAGTAGGATTATATACATGAGCTATCAGTGCCCAGCTATCTACTTTGCTTCTCACATTTATAAGTCATCTTTTATTCTCTGGCTATACTTTTTCATTTCTCTTGTCTTCAATTGCTGTTGAATTCAAGACAGAAGTCTACTCAAAAAGTATTTAAAAAAACTTTTCTGGCCAAAGAAGCATATTATTGTTAGCAAAGCAATCCATGCAAGCCACCTAATAGATTGTTAAACATTCCCAGTGCTTGGTTCAAGACTCTTGAGAACTAGACAGGTCCTTTATCCTAAGAGGAGAGACAGACCTGAGATTGGGGAAGTGTATGCAAATTTTACTGATTTTTTTATATGTTGATTTTTGTGTCCTGAAACTGTACTGAGTTTATTTAATGTGTTCTAACAGGTTTGGGGAACATTTTTAAATCTTAAAGTAGTTGTACACAAGAGTTGCCATTAAACAAAGTATTTTATGAATACAATGCATTATGATGACTGTCAGCCTTTTTAGCATTCTTACACACATAGGATTTTTTGTATCTAAAATATTTTTTGTGTATAAAGATAACTTCTTCCTCTCCAGTTTGGATGCCTTTTATTTCTTTCTCTTGCCTAATTCCCGTGGCTAGGAATCCTAGTACTATATTTAATAGAAGTCATGGGAGTGGTCATAACTGCTTTATTTCTAACTTTAGAAAGCTTTGAACTTCCCCCCTTGAGTATGTTAATTATGGCTTGTGCTAAGTTATTTTTTTCTTCTTGTATTCTATTTTTGAGAGTTTTTTTTTATCATGAAGGGGTATTAAATTTTGTCAATTATTTTTGCCAGTCCTGGGGTTTGGACTCAAGGCCTGAGCACTGTCCCTGGCTTCTTTTTGCTCAAGGCTAGCACTCTACCACTTGAGCCACAGCTCCACTTCTGTTTTTTCCTATATAAGCAGTGCTGAGGAATCAAACCCAGGGATTCATGCATGCTAGGCGAGCACTCCACCACTAAGCCACATTCCCAGCCCATCAAATGTTTTTTTGTATTCACTATAGTAATGTTTTTTCTGTTTATATAATGCATCATATTTACTGCTTTATATATGTTGAACCACCCTTGTTCCTTGAGAATGAGTACCATTTGATCCTAGTGAATGATTTTTAATTTTTCAATATGCTGTTGAACTCACTCTGCTAATATTTGTTGAGGAATTTTCCATTTATGTTCATCAGAGATCATGGCCCATAAGTTTTCTTTGCTGATGTTGTTTTTTTTTCTTCTTTTTTGTAGTATTTTTATCTGACATTGGTGTGAGGGTAATCATTCTGGCCTCATAAAATTAACTTAGAAGTGTCTCCTCCTTTTCAATTTTTTATTGCAAGAGTTTGAGAAGAATTGCTAGTAGTAGTTCTTTCTAAAACTCTCAGAATTCAATGGTCAAGAAAATCAGGTCCTAGGCTTTTCTTTGATGGCAGTGTGTATATTACTGATTTTATTTCCTTACCTATTATTGGTCTAATCAGATTTTCTATGTCTTCATAATTCAATTTGAGTAGGTAGGTTGTATGTATCAAAGAGTTAATCTATTTTATCATCCAATTTTTCAGCATATAATTTTTCATAATAGTTTTGTGCTTCTTTAGGTTTCTATAGTATGAATTGTAATGTCCCTTTTCATTTCTGATTTCATTTGCTTAATTTCTCTATTTTGGTCTTAGTTTGGCTAACCATTTGTTGATTTTGTTTACCTGGTCAGCAAACCAATTCTTAGTTTTGTTGATTTTTTTCCTATGGGTTTCCTAATCTCTAATTTATTTCTTCTTTGATCATTCTTATAAGTATCCTTGCCTCTTCACTCACAAACCCTGTGAAATGTATACCAAAACAAGTTTCTCACTTGTGGACATTAAAAGTCATAGAGAGAAGAGAAAGAGGTGAAGCATGATGGCAGAATCAGTCTCTGTAATGATCATTCCCATGGGGAGACACCAATTTGAACAACTACTCTCCCAAGAAAATACTTCCACAACAGCTATGGAAACCAGATAAAAAATACAGTATATGATTGTATCACAATCAAAGAAAAAAAAACAAAGTAAAATAGAAAAGATTGTTACTCATCACTAGGATGCAAGGATAGTTCAGCATATGAACATCAATAAATATGATGCATGGTATTAACAGAACAAAATTCACATGTTGTTTGAATATATGTAAGAAATCATTTGAGGTAGGAAGATGGCGCCATCACAATAGGGAGGCACCCCAACTCTCTCCAACAGAATAGTGAGCCTGGAACTCCAACACCCAACACCCCAGCAAGAGACCAGCAAAACCAACAACCCGAACAAACAGAGAAACACAGGAAACAAAAAAGAACAAAAAACGAAGAGCCTATAACCTGCACAGGGCCGAGAAATCTCTGGGGTAACCTCCCCTCCCCTCCCACTGAACCCAGCCCAAACAGGGTCAGGCTGGGAAAGGGGACCCGGCACCAGTAAATGGGACTGCAGACCATCAGCAACTAGAGAAGCAACAGCCGAAAAGTCACGCCAGGAGTACAGAGCCCAGACAGCAGGAGCTCCATGGGCCCCAGACTGAGCTCAGACCAACTGAGACAGACAGCAGCACAGGACCGGAGGTGGGGGACTGAATGGCCAGGAACAGACAACAACAGCAGCAAGGGAACCAGGTGGCACAGATGGGGAGAGCTGGACAAGGAGAGCCGGGACCATCACCACCAAATGACCAATCTTGTCACATCCCAGCACCCCAGCCCTGAATAGCCCACAGCAGCACAGGACACTCACACAATCCAGGACCAGTAAGTTCCCCACTAACCCCCTCCCCACAATGGGAGACCAACTCTAGCAGAGACCCAAACCTTACAAAGAAGATAGAGCTCCCTCCCTCCCCCGCCCTACCCCAAGGGAACAAAGGAGCCCCATATCTGTTGGCTCTAGGACCCTACAGCCTCTTGTAGGACACGGGAGCTAGAAGAGGTGGAGCAGCGCCCAACAAAGTGACCAGGAAACACCTTAGACAGGCATCCCCCAAAACCCCAGCTGGGGAGCCTGAACCTGTCCACACCAGGCCCCCCCCAACAGGGCCCCAGGGACTGGTAGGCATTGGAACACCATCTGAGGCACCCTGGTCTGCATGGACTTTTTGAACAACAATCACAGGCTTGCTGGGGTGCAATACCAGCCCGGCAGGGATACCTGGGCCCAAACACACGACCCCTCACCGAACAAAAGTGGCCCTACATATGTCAAACAAATTCTCACAGATCTACAGAACAAGATAGACCCAAACACAGTCATAGTGGGAGACTTTAATACCCCACTCTCTCCAAGAGACAGATCCAACACCCAGAATTAGTAAGGGAGCTGAGGACCTAAGTAACACCATATCCCAAATGGATCTGACATATCTATACAGAATCTTCCACCCTACAGAGACCCAATACACCTTCTTCTCAGCAGCCCATGGAACATACTCCAAAATAGACCATGTCATATCCCACACAAAGAACCTCAGCAAATACAAAAGTATTGATGTCATCCCATGTATTATATCTGAGCACAGTGGAATAAAGGTAACCCTCAATAAAGGATACCACAGAAGTGATACATATACTTGGAGGCTAAGCCCTCACTGTTATCTAACACTTGGGTCACAGACCAAATTAAGGATGAAATTAACAAATTCATAAGCCACAACAACAATGAAAATACATCACAAAGAAACCTATGGGATACAGCTAAGGCAGTACTGAGGGACAAGATCTTTGCCCTCAGTACTCACATTAAAAGAATGGAAGCAGAACAGGTGAATAACCTCACCATGAAACTAAAACATCTGGAGAAACAAGAAATAATCGAATCTAAAATGACTAGGAGGAGAGAGATCACAAAGATTAAGGAAGAGATAAATCTGATTGAAAACAGAAAGCCCATTCAACAAATAAATAAAACTAAAAGCTGGTTCTTTGAGGAAATAAATAAAATTCACAAACCCCTCGCAAGACTCACAAAAAAAAAAGAAGAAACTCATATCGGTAAAATCAGGGACTCCACTGGAAAAATTACAACAAATACACACAATATTCAAAATATCATAAGGAACTATTTCCAGAATCTCTACTCACTAAAAACAATAATTTTACAGAAATGGATCAATTCTTAGAGAAGTATAAACTGCCCAAACTAACCAAGAAGAAATACATCAACTAATAAGCCAATAACTTACAGCGAGATACAGGGGGTAATCAAGAACCTCCCAATAAAGAAAAGCCCAGGCCCAGATGGATTCACCAATGAATTCTATAAAACCTTTGGTGATGAGCTAATACCAATACTCCTCAAACTCTTGCGTGAAATAGAAACAGAGGGAGAAATCCCAAACTCATTTTATGAAGCTAATATTATACTCATCCCCAAACCAGGCAAAAACCCAACAGAAAAAGAGACCTACAGACCAATATCACTAATGAACACAGACGCAAAGCTCCTCAATAAAATATTAGCTAACAGGATACAGAAACTGCTCAAGAAAATTATACGGGGCTGGGGATATAGCCTAGTGGCAAGAGTGCCTGCCTCGGTATACCCGAGGCCCTAGGTTCGATTCCCCAGCACCACATATACAGAAAACGGCCAGAAGCGGCGCTGTGGCTCAAGTGGCAGAGTGCTAGCCTTGAGCGGGAAGAAGCCAGGGACAGTGCTTAGGCCCTGAGTCCAAGGCCCAGGACCGGCCAAAAAAAAGGAAAAAGAAAATTATACATCATGACCAAATAGGCTTCATCCCACAGACACAAGGATGGTTCAGCATCCGTAAATCTATTAATGTAATTCACCACATAAACAGAACTAAAATCAAGAATCACTTTGTTATCTCAGTCGCTGCCCAAAAAGCCTTTGACAAAATACAACATCCATACTTATTAAAAGCTCTGGAGCGAACAGGAATAGAAGAACATTCCTGAAAACAATAAAAGCCATATACAACAGACCAACTGCTAATATCATATTAAATGGAGAGAAACTAAAATAATTCCCCCTAAACTCAGGAACAAGACAAGGATGCCCACTCTCCCCACTTCTTTTCAGCAAAGTGCTGGAATCCCTAGCCATAGCAATAAGGCAAGAGGAGGACATCAAAGGGATCCACATTGGTAAGGAAGAAATCAAACTATCCCTATTCGCATATGACATGATCTTATATCTGAAGGACCCAAAAAACTCAGTCCCCAAACTCCTACACCTAATAAACCATTTTGGCAAAGTAGCAGGATACAAAATCAATCCACAATAGTCAGAAGCTTTTCTGTACACCAGCAATGTATAAGCAGAAAAGGAAATTATGGAAATAATACCATTTACAATAGCTAAAAAAAGGAATAAATTACCTAGGCATCAACCTAACTAAAGACGTGAAGGACCTACTTAATGAAAACTGTAAAAATCTAAAAAGGAAAATCAAAGAAGACACAAGGAGATGGAAAGACCTCCCATGCTCATGGGTAGGCAGAATCAATATAGTAAAAATGGCCATATTACCCAAATTGTTATACAAATTCAATGCAATTCCCATCAAGATCCCAGCTACATTCTTCACTGAAATAGAGAAAACAACCCATAAATTTATATGGAACAGCAAAAGACCTAGAATAGCCAAAGCAATTCTAGGCAAAAGAACCAGCACAGGAGGTATCACAATACCAGACTTCAAGCTCTATTATAGAACCATCCTAACAAAAACAGCCTGGTATAGGTATAAAAACAGACCTGAAGACCAATGGAAAAGAATTGAAGTCCCAGAAATAAAACCGCACTCAAAATGGATTAAGGACCTCAACATCAGACCTGAATTTTTGAAACTACTGAAAGACAGAGTAGGAAAGATGCTAGAACTTACAGGCACAGGTAGGAACTTCTGAATAGAGTCCCAGGGGCACAACAGATAGGGGAGAGACACGACAAAAGGGACTACTACAAAATAAAAAGCTTCTGCACAGCTAAAGACATAGCCACCAAACTAGAAAGACAGCCAACCATATGGGAAAGGATCTTTACCAGCACAGCAACAGACAAAGGCCTAATATCCATCATCTAAAGAGAACTCAAAATCTAAGCCCCTTCAAGCCCAGTAAACCAATTAGGAAATGGGCAAAGGAGCCAAAGAGAGACTTCACAAGAGAAGAGATAAAAATGGCAAAGAAACATATGAGGAAATGTTCAACATCCCTGGCAGTAAAGCAAATGCAAATAAAACAACCCTGAAATACCAATTCACTCCAGTTAGAATGGCCTGTACTCTAAACTCAGGCAACAACAAATGCTGGAGGGGATGCGGGGAAAAAGGAACCCTTCTCCATTGTTGGTGGGAGTACAAATTAATACAACCACTTTGGAGAACAGTAGGGAGGTTTCTCAAAAAGCTCAACATAGACCTACCCTAAGACCTAGCCATACCACTCCTAGGCATCTATCCTGAACAACAGGTCCCTAGATATCAAAAAGACATCTGCACTTCCATGTTTAACGCTGCACAATTCACAATAGCCAAAGTATGGAAACAACCCAGATGCCTCTCCACAGATGAATGGATCCAAAAAATATGGTACCTATACACTATGGAATACTATATACCGATTAGAAATGTTGAAATATTGTTATTCGCAAGGAAATGGTCAGAACTTGAACAAATAATGTTGAGCTAGACAAGCCTAGAACACAGAAAACAAAGGGCATGATCTCCTTGATATATGACTGTTAAGGTGGGGGGAGGGGGAGACAGTAGAGACCAGGTCTGCGAAACCAAAAACTTCTTGTCAAATGGTATTTCCCACAGGTTTGGGTCAGCGACCCTACATTATGTAACTAAAACCAAACAACTACTCAACATATAGAGGTCAAAAATAGACCTCTCAGTGGATCACAGTAGCCCAAAAGCTATGTATGTATGTTCATATAAGACAAGGATAAGCAAACTCTATTGTTGATGTTACATTTAAAGTACTAAGTGAATTTCCTTTGGCGTAGACCACGTGGATACTGTATATGTTTTTGGTACACTGCATATTGTATATATGTCTACCTAATCTAGGGAAGGGAAAGAAAAACAGGGTGTAAGATATCACAAGAAATGTACACACTGCCCTATTATGTAACTGTACCCCTTTTGCACAACACCGTGTCAATTTTTTTTTAATTAATAAATAAAAAATAAATAAAAAGAGAAATCATTTGCCAAAATTCAATATCTTGCCAGGCTCTGGTGGCTCACACCTGTAATCCTAGCTACTCAGGAGTCTGAGATCTGAAGAACTCAGTTAGTAGCCTCTTGGGGCAGGGAAGTCCATGAAATTCTTATCTCCAACCTTATCTCCAATCTTATCTCTTAACCACCAGAAAACTGGAAGTGGTGCTGTGGTTCAAAGTGGTAGAGTGCTATCCTTGAGTAAAAAGGGACAGCACCCAGCCCCTGAGTTCAAGCCCCATGACCAACAAGAACAAAAAAATCAAACATCTTTTCACTATTATAATAACTTTGAACAAATTAGAAGGACTGTATCTCAGTACATTAAATACTATATATGACAGTCCCACAATGAATACAACTTTGGTTGTTTCTTTAGGTTTTTTGAGATCATTTTCAGAAAGGTATTTTTAAGGACCACCCCTGGGAGGGCTCCATGCAGATTCCCCCCACCTGTTTAAGTCTGTGCCCAGTACCTGTGTTACCTAGGTAACTGGCACACCTGGAGAAAGTTACCTCCCCCTCTCTGAGGTCACATCCAGTCCACCTGGTCATATTTTCCACCTTTCCCTATATGATCTGGCTCAATACGAGTCTTTGCTCTCTCTCCTTTTCTCCCTTTTTCTCCTTTTTTCTTTTTCCTTCTCCTCTGTCTCCCCACACCTCCATCTTGTGCAAGCTTGCAGTCTCCCCTCTCCCCAATAAACTCTTTTATGTCTGAACCATGTGGCGGGTTTCCTTTCCAATGGTCCTTACAGTATTGCTATAAACTTCCCTCTGAGAACCACTTTAGCTATATTCCATAGGCTTTGTTATGTTTCCATTTTTGTTTGTCTCATAAAATCTTTTAAGTTTTCATTTTAATTTATTCATTAACCCATTGGTTATTCAAGATCATATTGTTCAATTTCTGTGTATTTCTTAATTTTCTAAAACTTCCTGTTACTGACTTCTAATTTGATACCATTGCGGTTTGGAAAAGATACTTGATATGATTTCAATCTTAAAAATTGAAAGGAAAATTATTCCAGAAAACCACAGACCATAGACAAAGTCATGTAGAGCAAAAGAGTTTTGGAAGGCCAAGTTCCCACAGAGGAGTAAAGGAAAATGGCGCCAGAGCTCTCTCTCAGGGGGTCTTTATACCTTCTCGTAACTAAGGTGGGAGGTGCTCTGCCTGCAACTCCGGTGTCATCAGCCAAGGGCGGAGTCACAGTGCCAAAGGGCAGATCTTATGTCTGGGCCGGGGGCATTTTATAAGCTTACGAAAATTGTTTAAGATGTAGAGTTTTTGCTTGCAACTATGGCAGCTCCTGTTCAAGTCCAGGGAAAGTCCTGTGCCTAGTCCCCATCTGTGTTATGCAGCCAGGGGTTATGGGAGGGGTGACGTGGTAATTTTAAATTGTCCTTCCTATGCTCTTCAAAGAATATTCTATTATAGTGTGTTACAGTCAAATACTGTATTCTTTTACCTAGGGTCTTAGCTCTTATAAAGGCATTTTTTGTGTGAAGAATTGTTTAAATTGATGTTTTTGGGCGATGGGGGCGGCAGTTACCAGAGAAACAGATTCTCCCATCTTCCTTTGCCTTTATCTCGTCTATCTGTGTTTTTAAAATATCCAGACCATAAATGGAAAAACTTTATCTGCTACAAATGTCACAGGATTTGTGAGATGAGACCCCCTTGGTGCTCAAAAGAGGCAAATAGAACTTACACTTCTAAGTAAACACACAAGAGGCCCCACATACTTGACTCTTTCCTTAAAGGAAATAGAACCGCAAATTCTTACTTAGTCTTTAAAAAAAATAATGTAAGCATCAATAAAGGCCAATAGCATAGTGTTAAAGCTTAGATTTATGATTCTCTAACTACCTGGCATGTATAAGGGGTGACAGTTTTGATCTCCAGGATAGATGGACAGCACATACTTTAATATGGATTATTTATGTAAAGATACATCAAATGTATTTGTCCAAATCAAATATGTAACTGAATAGGGAGAGAATGGAATGAGATCATACTGGCTCAGAGTTTTTGTTAATGTCTCTTAAGTTTTGGTCAAACCCTCCAAAGGCATAGCACACTACCCTGCAAGCTGTGATGAAATGTAGACAAACTGGTCTGTCCATCTCTGCAACACACTTAAGAAGACTAGAAAGTCACTAGTGTGATCTTTGAAGGAAATTTATAGAAAAGGAGATAAAACATGGTATTTTCTCCTCTTGTGAGCAAACATGGAGTTTTCTCCCACCTATACAAATTTGGAGTCGCAAGATAAGCAATTGATAAGAGATTGCTTCCTAAAAGAGAACCAGACACTCTCATAGGCATGCCTAATGCAGTTTTCAAAGTATTTGAAACAGTGCACCATGCTAATAAATTATTCACAACTTATTCTCTGTAAGTTAAGGGGAGGATCTAATTTGAAGCATTTTCTGATTTTAGTGCTGTAAATGTTCCCATTACGGCCAATTTCTAGTTACAAGATTGCAATCACTGATGTGAAGGTAAGAGCTGTGTATAATCACTTCTCAGCTTCATAACATCACTAATTCCATGTGAGCACCATTTTGTTATAGTAATGGTCTATAACGAACCACATTTTTCTCATCTGTGCCCTTTTATAGATTCCTACCACACTAACTCTGGAATTAATTATGTGACTTTCTTTCAGAAAAGGGAAGTTAACAAGGACAGTACAGCAAAGGGTCAGAAAATGCTTTCATTTTGGAGGTTTTCCATCTGTAAATTCACTTTATTGAAAGAAACCTGAGATAGTCTACTGGAGGATGAGAGAGTCCAGTACTTGGAAACATGTGGTTTAGCCAATATGTAACACTATAGCCAGACATGTAATTAAGGACATCTTAGACTATCCAGATTCATTCATTCTACCAGATGACTGCAGATATGAGTTACCCATAGGCTAGAGCCGTAGAAAACCCACACATTGAAGCCCATTAGGTCAGCCCAATTGATGACCCATAGAAATGTAGGTGAATATAGTGGGTGTTGCTTTATCCTACTAAGTTCTGGAGTGTTGCAACCTAACAAGTTTGTACACAGTAATAAGTTATCTGCAGCAGCAAAATAACTCCAAAAGAAACTAGGTTGTGGATGAGTTCCCTGGAAGCAGGAAATGAAGGAGTATTAGAAGAGATCTGCCAGAAAACATATTGCCTACATCTAAAGGAAAGTATAATGAGGCAGTTTTCACCAATGTACTTCATGAAAGAGGTTTGGTACCTTACATCAGACTGGGATGCCTAATAAAATAGTGGGAATTTAATAGTCAAGAAAAAACATGAGGTCTTTCCATCTCCTGCTGTCCTCTTTGATTTCTCTTTTTAGATTTTTATAGTTCTCATTAGATAGGTCATTTATGTAAAGACCTCCCATGCTCATGGGTAGGCAGAGTCAATATAGTGAAAATGGCCATATTGCTCAAAATGTTATACAAATTCAATGCAATGCCCATCAAAATCCCAGCTATATTCTTCACTTAAATAGAGAAAACAACCCATAAATTTATATGGAACAGCAAAAGACCTAGAATAGCCAAAGCAATTCTAGGCAAAAGAAGCAGTGCAGGAGGTATCACAATACCAGACTTCAAGCTCTATTATAGAGCCATCCTAACAAAAACAGCCTGGTATTGGTATAAAAACAGACTTGAAGACCAATGGAATAGAATTGAAGATCCAGAAATAAAACTGCACTCTTATAGTCAGCTGATATTCGACAAAGGAGCTAAAGACATACAATGGAATAAACATAGCCTCTTCAACTACTGGTGCTGGGAAAACTGGACAGCCATATGCAGAAAACTCAAATTAGACCCTAGTCTATCACCATGCATCAAGATCAACTCAAAATGGATCAAGGACCTCAACATCAGACATGAATCCTTGAAACTACTGAAGGACAGAGTGAGAGAGACACTAGAACTTATAAGCACAGGTAGGAACTTCCTGAACATAGTTCCAGGGGCACAACAGATAGTGGAGAGACTTGACAAATGGGACTACTACAAAATAAAAAGTTTCTGCACAGCTAAAGACATAGCCATTAAACTAGAAAGACAGCCAACCATACGGGAAAGGATCTTTACCAGCACAGCAACAGACAAAGGCCTAATATCCATCATCTACAGGGAACTCAAGAAACTAACCCCCTCCAAACCCAGTAAACCAATTATGAAATGGGAAAAGAAGCTAAAGAGAGACTTCACAGGAGAAGAAATAAAAATGGCAAAGAAATCTATGAGGAAATGTTCAACATCCCTGGCAGTAAAGCAAATGCAAATAAAACAACCCTGAGATACCATCTCACTCCAGTTAGAATGGCCTGTACTCTGAATTCAGGCAACAGCAAATGCTGGAGGGGATGTGGAGAAAGAGGAACCCTTCTCCACTGTTGGTGGGAGTGCAAACTAGTACAACCACTTTGGAGAAAAGTATGGAGGTTCCTAAAATAATTCAGCATACACATACCCTACCCAGCCATACCAACAACAGGATCCAGGGTACCACAAAGACATCTGCACATCCATGTTTATCACTGCACAATTCACAATAGCCAAAATATGGAAACAACCCAGATGCCCCACTACAGATGAATGGATCCAAAAATGGGATACCTGTACACATGGAATACTACATAGCGATTAGAAATGATAAAATATTGGTATTCACAGGGAAATGGTCAGAACTTGAACAAATAATGTTGAGCGAGACAAGCTTAGAACACAGAGAACAAAGGGGCATGGTCTCCTTGATATATGACTGTTGGAGTGGGGGTGTGAGGAGAACATTAGAGACCAGGTCTGCAAAATAACAAACTTCTTTTCAAATGATTTTTCCACATGTTGGGGTCAGCAACTTTACATTATGTATCTAAAACCAAAAAACTACTAAACAAACATTAAAAAGGTCTAGGATAGACCTATCAGTGGATCACAATAGCTCAACAGCTATGTATATATGATTATATAAGATGATGATAAGCAAAAACAACTCCAAGAGGACACAGGAGGATTCTGTTGTCGTCATTGTGTTTAATGTTGGCATACCCTACGTGGCTACTGCATATGATTTTAGTACACTGGATATTGTATATATGCCTACCTGAACTAGGGAAGGGAAAGAAAAATGAGGGTGTAACAGATATGACAAGAAATGTACTCACTACCTTATTATGTAACTGTATCCCCTTTGCACAACACCTTGTCAATAAAATTTAATTTAAAAAAGAAAAAACATGAACAGCATCAATTCTTAACCAATTTAAAGAGGAATTCTATTCCTCTTTAGAGAAGTCACTAGTAGTAGTAAAGCAAAACTGTCTGTAGCTTGTATAGTATTCAATCCAGCCAATTCCCTAACATTTTCTACATTTTCATTTCAAGAGCTTTGAAATAATACTGTGTGAATAATGAATGGTTTAGGAACTCAACAAAAATTAAATGCTGCTATTTTATCCATCTGTCCATTCATTCATTCATTTATTCATTCCATAAACATGAATTGAAAATTATTTTCTGCCAGACAACTTGTGAGAACTAAGAACTCAGCTATTTCTACCTTTATAGGACTTTCTAGGTAGTACTACCATTTTGCACTCAAAGTCTCACACCTGTTAGGCAGACATTCTACCACTTGAGCCATATATCCAGCCCCAGAACTTTCATTCTAGTTCTGAGCCAAAATGATTTCAGATAGATGACCAGGAAAGGTTGCTCCACAGAAATGACATTTATAGACAACTGTCCTGTTGATTAGAAGATAAGTTCTCCTAGATGATTACTCTTTATGGTGTTGAGGGTGGGGGAGATCCCCACAGAAATGCTTTCAAGTGAATCAATGAGCCTTACAAGTTAACAGTGCTCTAGGTCCAGCCTTTAACCTAACATTCAGTGTTGATTTAGACACCAACACACATTCTGCTCTAGTAAAGGGTAAGACAGTGCAATTATAACCAGAGGAAATATCAACTAGCCAATTAAGTGGTGAGTGAATGGGCTTGTATGATCCTTTCGAAAAATAAAGTTCCATGCTGGGACAGCATTGTTTTATCTTTAGAATTTTAGATAAATCTGATTTTAACTCATTATAACAGTATGGACTCTAATTGGCCAGTAACATTACAAAAATCTTTTGTTGGAGCAAAAGCCTCCTAGTGATAATGACAGGAGTATAGAAAATCTCTCTTCTGAAATTAACCTTCAGTATAATAGATCTCTGGCACTGAATGGTGCCCAATCGATTTATGGGTAGATTTCAACAGTTCACATAATGAACTTCACTTTGGTGAACTTCATTTCACACAGCTATTTGAGCACCTGGCAAAAGCAAACTTTTTTAAGTCATTATTTTACATTGTTGGCTCTAAGAGGCTCTGCCTTGTGAATTCCTCATCATCTTAATCCCAAATACAATTACTAGGAACTGGTATTACAAGTTTTTACTGTAAATTTTGACTAATCTTAGGTTTTAGAAGAAGGGGATAAACGCCAAGTATCTAAAACTTAGTCATTTAAATACACAAATATATGAACACACTGTATTCACCTTTTAATAGCATGCTGGAGCCCGTTGATACCAACTCACAAGAGCTGATTAGTAAAGTTTGTGTAATATTACATGTCAATTGAAGGTCACATGTATAACTTGGTCATATAGTAAGTATTTATGGAACTAAACAAACATTACAAATCAGGACTTATTTGTCCAAGATATCCACTTATAATACACTCACGAACATACCACTGGCTATGGTCCTAGATGATTCAAGAAGGCATTGAAAAATGTTCAATAATTGGAAGAAAATCATTTGATCTTCAATGCTCTTTTCAAATAAGACATTTTTTACATTTTGCTACTTTTTTATTTTGAAATGATTACAGATTTATAGAAAGTTGCAAAAATATTACAGAAGGTCCTTCAACCTCCTATAGTTTTATCCTACATAATTTAAGTAAACTACCAAAATCAGAAATAGGTTGTATTATCTATTTAGAGATATTTGTGCCATTTTCTGGATCATATGGTAAGTTCATATTTGGTTAAGAAAGAGCCAAACTATTTTCCAGAACACTTGTGTCCTTTTACATTCTTACTAGAATCCTTCGCATCCTTTTCTACATTTGTAATTAGCACCATTTTAGCTCTCATAATACAAGTGGAGGGGTAGCTCTTTGTGCTGTCAATTGTGCTTCCCTAAGAACTGGTGATATTGTATTTGTTATTCATATGTGCAATTTGTAAAATGTCTTATGTCTTTCTCCCACTTCCAATCAGACTGAATTGCCTTTTATTTTTGGTTGTTGAGTTTAGAGAGGTTGTTTTTTAAAATCCTAGATACTAGCTCATTGGCAGAAATACAGTTAGGATATAATTTTCTTTCAATTTGTAGCTTCTTGTTGCATCCTCTTACCAAAGTCTCCCACAGAGCAAAGATTTTCAATTTTCAGAAGATGTAATTTATCAAGTTTTTTCTCTTTCTGGGTTATCTTTTCGGTATCTGGTCTAAGAACATTTTGCCTAGACCTTGACCCTGAAGTTTCATTCTGATCTTCTTCTAAAAGAGCTATAACTTTTCATTTTACATTGAGAGGTACTTTTTTTTTGGGGGGGTGATTTTCTTGGGGGGTACTTTTTGAACAAGTTATGAGTCTTATGTCAAGGCTTGTTTTTGTTTGTGGATATACAATTGCCTCAGCAACATTTATTGAAAAGACTATTCATTTTCTGTTGAATTTATTTTGAAACATTTTCAAAAAGTAACTTGTGTATACTTGTATAGGAGAATTTCCCAGTTTCCTATTTTGTTTTTATTCATCTCTGTGTCATTTTCTCTAATATAGAATTTTGACTGGTACAACTATACAGTAAACCACACTGCCAGGTAAATTGGGATTCTTTCTGTGTTCTTTCTTTTTTGTTAAGCACTGGGGTTTGAACTAAGAATCTTGTGCTCTGCCGCTTGAGTCATATACCCAGCCTTTTATGATTCAGTTATTTTTCAGATATGGTTTTGTGCTTATGCCAAGAATGGCCTGAACCATGATCTTCCTATGTACAGGCACTTGCTACCATGTCCATTTTTTATTAGTTAAGATAAGGCCTCACCAACTTTTTTCCCAGGCTGACCTCATACCTCTTTCCAATCTCTACTCCCTGAGTAGCCTGAGTTGTAGATATGAGCCATCATACCTGGCATCTTTATTTTGAAAAATTGTTTATTCTAGTTATCTTAGTTTTTCATAAAATACTAAAAATAATCTCTTATTTATCTACAGAAAATCTTGCTAATATTTTGGTAAGAATTGTCAACTTTGGGATAACTGATACCTTCTACAACGTTGAGTCTTCTAAAACTTGTATATGCTATCATCCCAGTTTATTTGTACCTTTAGTAACTTTCATCAGCACTTTGTAGTTTTCAACAGGAAAGTCCTATACAAATACTAATTTGTTAGTTTTATATGTGTGTGTTTATCAGTGTAGCTTTATTTTGAGTGATTGAAAATGACATTGTATCTTTAATTTTGACTTCAATGTATCCATTGGTAGTACATAGGAAAATGATTAGTGTTAATCTTATATTCTATAGGGTTGCTGGACTCATTTGTTTATTCCTATAATTTAGCAGCAATTTGGTTATTGTTCCCACTTAATCCCTTCCAATCTATAAAAATTCTTTACTCTTTCCTCATCTTCAATATCTTTGACACTTTTAAAGATGTTAATCACTTATTTCATCAAATGTTCCTCCATTTAGATTGTTATAGTATTTTCTCATGATTGCAATGAGACAGTTATATTTGGCTTTATATAAAAAGTTTCAATAACCTCCAGTTGCACTAAGAATAAAATCAAATGTAATATACCAAGCCTGAAATAAATCTGGTCCTGAATTTTTGTTCACAATTCACCTTAAGTCATTTTGATCTTTCCAAAGAGAAGGCTATAGTTTGAGTTTCCCAGGAAATAGGATTTAACATGAAGTGTCTTGAGGAAAGAATCTTGATTAAGGAGGGGCATAAAGGGAAGAAGCATGAAGAGAAATCAATCTACAATAGTGGCTCAATGACAGACCTGGTTGACTCTTCAGGAAGTTTTGTAGCTATAAATGGCCTTGCTCTGTTGTCTCTCTTGGAAAATAGTAAGCTAACCCTTATATTCCCATATAAAGCCATCTCTGTATATTGCCTGTCTTGGGAAAAATGTGACCTTAGAAACATAGTTCTCTGCTGTGGAAGGGAGGCCCTGAAGGTGGTGAAACTAAGGGCTGCAAGTTGTCTGCTTTTAGCATTACCAGCAGCTGGGACAACTCATTTGAAGAAGGGAGAATCTTAGTGGCACATTGCATGATTCCAAGACACTGTCTTGTAGTATGAGTTCCTTTTTTCCCTCTAGAAAATTTCTCATACTTTGTGAAAATGGTTCCAGGTACTTGAAGAGTGGGGTTAAGACAGATGGGGAAGAATGATGGAATGGGTGACATTGGTCAAGATGCATTGTATTCACAAACTGATGTGCTGCGTAACTACTAAAAGATAATCTTTTTTAAAAGAAAAAAAGAGGGTTGGGAATCTGGCTTGGTGGTAGAGTCTTTGCCTTGCATGCATGAAACCCTGGGTTTGATTCCTTAGTACCACACACACAGAAAAAGCCAGAAGTGGCTCTGTGGCTCAAGTGGTAGAGTGCTAGCCTTGAGCAAAAGAAGCTCAGGGATAGTGCCCAGGCTCTGAGTTCAAGCCCCAGGACTGGCAAAAAAAAATTACATACTTGTATTTCTATCTAGTATGTTTCTCTGTGACCTTCAGGTTAAGTTGCTGATCCCCATCATTCAGGAATCAGCTCAAATACTAGTACCCATATGAATCTGTCCAAAATTCCTTCTTTCTATGGCTTATGTTATGATATCTGTTTATTAATTTACTGTCATCTCATCCCATGAGGCTGATAGTTCCATAAAAGGATTACATTTGATTTACTTCTTTTAAACCACTTAGAATGGGATCTAGTCCATAAGTGTGGCTTCAATTAATTCTCTGAAAAATGTATGACTAACAGATTTATAAATTAAAATATAGTAAAACTGAGAATTTTTTGGACAAAACTTCAAAGAATAATAAATGATCCCTGGTGCATGGTATGCTACCATCTTTTTAACTACAGGATCTGAGGATTGGAAAACACAGTGAGTGATTCCGAAGTCAGAGAAAATCAAACATGTACCTGAAGATGTGTCTTAGCCTGGAATGCTATGTTGAAACACTGCAGTTTAAGGGACTTAAACTATATAAGTTCCCTTTACTATAGTTCTTGGGGCTGGAAATACAATAGTTGGGTTTACATATGACTTCCATCTAACTTTATATATATATATATGTATATATGAATGTATGTATGTACATGTACATATATATATATGACTTTATATATGACTTCCATATAACTGTGTTCTCACATAGAAGGGAGAGAGGGGGAAATGTTGTCTCTACTTCTAAAGGTATTAATTTGGTAGCTTAGTGACAAAATGCAATCCCAGTACCGAAAAAGAAAAATGCAGTTTAAAAAAGTATAAAAATTCTATCATGCAGGCCCCACCCTTATGACTTCATCTAAACCAAATTAATTCCCAAAGCTCCATCTCTTCATGCCAGCACATTGGAAAATTAGGGCTTCAAAATGTGAATTTTGGAGAGAAAAAATCTAGTGCAAAGCAAGATGGAACACATTTTTGTTGTGTTTGTTTAAAATACTAAGATGTATTATCTTTCTACCACCTTAGGTACTTTTACACTGTTTGTTTAAAAGACCTAAAATGTCAGCATCTGATTAGCTCTCAAGAAATGATTTCACCATATATTATAAAGTTCGAAATATGGACACATTTCCCTTCAGACAACATGTATTGTTGGTTCTTGTGTATTATCAACACTTCAATCTTTGAGAGATATTTTGAAATGTTCCTGTATGCTTAAAATTCTCCTGGGGATTTGGTTATAATATGATTTCTTGGCACTTGTAAAATGGTGGATTCCTAATGGGAACCTACCTTCTTTAGCCAGAGCCTCAAACAGTTGTACTGCTGATAACTAAGGATTATAATTTACATAGTACTTGACTAGGTAAGTTAGTAATAAATTAGTTCATCACTTTGAGTGTCACTCTATGGTCTCCATCTATAGCATGACAGAGGGCAACACAGCATATAGAGGAGATCTGGTGGGTACTTACAGCTGTGCTAGGTTCTGAAATCAACAGGTGAAGAGGGAAGGAGTTTTTAACAGTGAAAAATCTACTACCCTCACTTGACAAATGTGTACAATGTATCCTGTGCAGCCTCCTTTTCTAACCTAGATGCCATCACTTCATCATGCACTCATTCTCCTCTAAAATGAAAAAGGAACATTATATACTTACAACAGTTCTGACACCAAATATATGGGAATTTTCCCCACACCAACCAATTCTCCAAATCTCCAGATTCGTTAGGCTGTCCTACCATTTGATGTTGACCTTATTGGCAAAAAGCAAAGTCCCAGTAGCCCGCCTCCAATTGTAGTGGGCTCTCAAGCAGGTGGACTTGCCACACAAGACTCCATTACAGGCAGCAGTTTATTGTACTAGCACAGACACTGCAGCCAGACCCAGGTCTTCCAAAGCTGAGTAACAAGAATAAAGGGCTGGTACCCTCTTACCTAGTATATGTTTACATGGTAGTTCATTGACTAACTTTCAAGGCTGCAACATTTTCCCTGAGGTTGTGTGCTTTCTTTGCCTGCAGGATTCAGGCCTCCTCCACCTCCCCACCCCCAGTTTCAGCCCAACTCCTTTTCATCCCGCTCATCACAATTTCAGATACCAATCTGAAGCCCTTAGTTTTCTCTTGGACTTCTGACCAATTGGCTGTCAGTTGAGGGTTCGCATAAGCTCCTCCTCATTTTTTATCATTTCCTATAATTAATTGCTCACAAAACTCAAGGACATGTTTCTTGTATTTACTGGCTTATTCTAATAAATATTATAAGGGATACAGAAACAAAGCAAGATAAAGAGGTATTATAGTAAAGATTATAGGAGGAGGTATAGAATTTCCATGTTCTTTTTAGGTATGTTACTATTTCAGCATCTTGCTGTTGTTTGTGCTAGTCCTGGGGCTTTAACTCAGGGCATGGGCACTGTCTCTGAGATTTTTTTTTGCTCAAGACTAGTAGTGCTCTAAACACTTGAGCCAAAGCACCACTTTTGGCATTAGTTTTTCTTTTATTTTGCCAGTCCTGGGTCATGAACTCAGGGCCTGAGCACTGTCCCTGGCTTCTTTTTACTCAAGGCTAGCACTCTATCACTTGAGCCACAGCGCCACTTCTGGCTTTTTCTGTTCATGTGGTACTGAGGAATTGAACCCAGGACTTCATGTATGAGAGACGAGCACTCTACCACTAGGCCATATTCCAGCCCCTAGTTTTTAGTTTTTCTTTTTTAGTTTAGTTTTTATGAAAGCTTTATGAAATAAGCATGACTGGTCAAGTCATTGGCCATTGGTGATTAACTTAAATATCAAACTCTAGTCTTTCCCCCAGAGGTTGGGAAACAGGAATAAAAGTTCCAGTGTTCTAAATGAGCCTTTGTCTGTGTAGTGAACTATCTCCTATCCTGAGGACATCTGGGAACCCCAGCAGCTGTTATCTCATTAACATGCACAAATGCTCCTAACTCTAAAGATTCCAGAAGTGTTTATGTCAGGAACCAAGGACTGTGATCAAATGTTGCAAAAAAAAAAACCGCTCCATTTGCTTTTTATCAATCATAAAGATTACAAGGGTCTTAGGTAGTCTGTGTCTAGGACTGGGGACAGAGACCAAGTCAATGTTTCTGATTTTGTCTTGCCCTTTCTCCAGGTGAAAAATTGGCATTGGAGCCTATTAAAACCTACAGAAATCTTGATTTGCCAAATGCCCTTCCAGGTAATTACCTGTTTCTTAACTTGGTCCAAATGTTTGCAGCATTCTGTAAGCATCATTTCCATTTCATAAAGAAGAATCATCACATTGCTCAAGATACATTGTATTCATAACTGCTTTGTTAAATGGCAACTACTTTGCACAACTACTTTAATTTAAAAATAAATAAAAAAGAAGGATTATGAGAGGAAGAAATGGTGCAAAATGATTTTGCTTGGCCTAGGGGATGATCTACTGGGCATCTCTGGAAGATTCAGGATAAAATGGTGAGTGTCATCGAGAGGGTAATCTAACAACCTTAAGTAAATAAATAGAGCAGTGAAATGTGGTTCATTTTGATAATCTGGTATAAACCAACCTAGAATAACCTAGGCTCTTAAAATAGATGGTACATTGAGAAAATAATTTTTATCTGCATAGTGAGCATCTATATTCAACAGGCTTCAGTTCACTATTTCTCCCAAGAGTATTCACAATGCAGAGGCAAGTTCTGCTATGTTAAGATTGCAATTTAATTCTTAGAAAGTAGTGTGTGTGTGTGTGTGTGTGTGTGTGTGTGTGTGTGTGTGCAAGTGGGCACACACAAGCACATGCTCCGATATGGAACTTAAAACTCAGAGACTTGTACTCTTGCTTAAGGGTTTTGCTTAAGGCTAACAGGTAAACTATTCCCCAACTTCTGGGATTTTGCTGGCTAATTAGAGATGAGATTTTTATTCAGATTGTCTGCATATATCAAACCGATCCTCAAATTTCAGCTCCCTAAGTAGCTAGGATGACAGGCATAAGCCACCAGAGCCTGACTTCTTAGAAATTTTAAAAGAAACACAGTTGCCAATATGTGCATTGTGGAGGACTAGAACAAATGAAATAATTGACTTCTGTTTTACTTTGCAATGTATTGTGTTTCTTACTATTCTTCAAGAATAAACAAACATTTGAAAAATCTACTGGAATTTATTAGTGGAGTTGACAGTGGAAAGATGAAATTACTTACCTTCTCCTTTAATTATATTAACAATTGAAAAGGCATATTATTTCTTTTAATGGGTAAAACAGGGACAAGTTAGTATAAATCAGTCAAAGAAATGGAGGGAGATTGTGTGTGTGTGTGTGTGTGTGTGTGTGTGTGTGTGATAGGGTTTGAACTCTGGGCGTGGGCACTCTCTCTGAGCTCTTCAGCTCAAGGCTAGCACTCTGTTCCTTGAGCACAGTGTCACTTCCAGTTTTCTGGTGGTTAATTGGAGGTAAGAGTCTCACTGACTTTCCTGCTCAGGCTGGCTTTGAACCGCAATCCTCAGATCTCAGTCTCTTGTGTAGGTAGGATTACAGGCATGAGCCACTAGCGCCTGGCTAAGGGGAGACAGCTTAAAAATAAATCTATTCATTTATTTCAAAATTTGCAAAATTAATCTCTTTTGTACAATGTGAGATTATTATTTGATAAGTGGAAATTTTATTTTTTATTTTAAAATTGTTATTATAAAGGTGATGCATATGGGGATTACCATTTCCTATGTCAGGTAATGAGTACATTTTTTCTTGGACAAGGTCACCCCTTCTTTCACTTTCTTGAAGGGGAGAAAATTTTAAAAATAAATACCCATAAATATCCGCATCTCAAATATTTTTCATCTCATTTTAATGGAAGGGAAGAGAAAATCAACTTTACTTTCCACCTTTTTCTGTGATTTCAGTGAAGGTTGAAAATTAATAAATGAGCAATTGACCAGGTTTTCTTTTATGATGAGAGAACAGTGTTTTTTTGGTTGTTTTTTTTTAAAGAAAAGAAACTATTGTTTAAAATATCTTTCTCTTGTAAGAGGAGCAAATGAAAAATAATCCACTGATGAAACTATGTCAGCAACAGTTGTTTGTCAAGCCTGGGACTTTTTAAAAACAAGTACACAATTCCTCATGTAATGTAAACTTTGCATTTTTCTGTTTTCAGGTCAAACTCCCTAGAGTTTGAGGTCGAATTTTGATGGAGCACCCAGATGTCCTCAGCTGTTATGAAGAATACTTGCTTACATATTTTTCCCTGCATATTTCTCCAATTATATTGGCAATTCCTTTAGTTATTAACATAGAAGAAAGAGGTGGATTAGTAGTTGACCCATCATTCACTGTAATTGGAGGCCAATAGCGCTTTTTTGTGTGCTAGTACTGGGTCTTAATCTCAGGATCTGGGCCCTGTGACTTAGGGGTTTTTTTCCTCTCAGTTCCACTTTCAGCTTTTAGCTGGTTAATTGGAGATAAAAGTCTCATGGACTTTCCTGCCCAGACTAGGTTTAAACTGTTATTCTCTGAACTCAGGATTACAGGCATGATCCATCTGTACCCAGCTACAATATTACTTTGTTGGGGTCAAAGGCTTTCAGCTTTATTGTATATTTTTTCATAAAGAAGCAATTGTTTTGCTCATAGCTCATGAAACAATACCAAAAGCAATGACAGTTATAAGAATTGACATATATTGAACATCTGTTACCCCCACTCCACATGAGCATGAGCATACATGTGCATATGAAGACACAAATATACATGCACACACACACACACACACACACACACACATCATTTGCCTCTTCTCTGTACCATACTTCTCATCACTATATCACATACACTTTTCTTCTCTCTCATTTTGAAAAATTGCCAATGAAATCTGTCGAAGTCTACAGAAGTCTTAGAGGTATGTTGGTTAGATGGGAAATGTCCTTACAGGTTTGAACTGTGGCTCTGAGGGCTTCCCAGAGTGTCCTAAATGCTTGCAGCATCATGTAGGGGACCCAGCAAGGGTGGAAATGTGCCAATGATTTGCTTGGAGTTTGAGGTGGTGGGGGCATAGGTAAACCAAACAAAATTTCCTGTTAGAGATCTATCATCCCTCATAAACCACAGGAGCAGAATATAACACAACCTTATGAATGAAAAGAATGTGGAAATATCATAAGGACTGAAAAGTCCAAGTACATACCAATTTCCAGTATAGGAAACTTCCTGAGGCCTAGAAACTATTGATGTGTGTCCCATCAAAATTTTTTACGATGGGAAAAAATAAAAGTGCTCTTGCCTATTGTTAATTGCCAGAATTTTTGTGTCAAGTTTTCTTTGATGCAAGAGCTTCTTGGGAGGTTTACACATGAATGGAGAGAAAAATCAAGAAAGAGTGTTATTTATTATCTGTTGTAATTCTCCCAGTGATAACATATTCCAAACTCCTTAGAGAAATCAACTGTAAGGTTTAGAGAGGATGAATTCCAAAGCAGTTAATTTTTTTTATCTTTCATCTAACCAGCTCCTTCTAGATAAAATGACCGTGGAAACCTCTGAATGAGACAAGCTCGCTGTCATTGTTCACTATAGCTATAGTGACTATAGATTGGTACAGCATTTCTAGCAAATCCTGAGTTGAATTCCATGGGTGCTATTGGTAAACTGAGGGATTGTCTAAACCAGCTAGGCAATTCAGACAATGGTTCTAGATTTGTTTTTAGGTTAGTTATTTTGTAGAATTGATTAAGTGAACAGGCTCAGTTAGGCTGAGAGGGGAGAGGTTCCAAGCTTGCCTAAAAGAAAATACTGGAACATACTCTCAAAACTGGATGAAAATCAACAACTTTTAATAATGAATCTATATAACTTGGATTTCTTCAATATAGCTTTTTTTCCCTTTTCCAGAAAGAGTATGTTTATATTCAGCTCTGAAATTTACTAGCTCTGTGATCTTGAGCACATTTTTTCATTTCCCCTCTACAAAATGGGATGATAATAATATCTGTTTATTATGTTTTGTGACAACCTACAAAAGAAAATTTTAACACTTAGCACTGTATAAAACTTAGCTTTAGGAGTTGTGTATGGCTCAGTGGTACAGTGCTTGCCTAACATTCATGAGGCTCGGAATTTGATCTTCAGGGCCTTCTCCTCCAAAAAAGAGTTATCTTTTCCTTTAAGATAAAATTAAATAGCCAGTTTTCCACACTGTTTTATAACTGCAAACCAAGAGCAGCAATACTTCAAGAATAGCAGTGTTGTATTTCATAAACGTTTATTTTAAGTTTATCACAAAAACTGAGAAGAAATGAGTTCCCATATATC
The DNA here is from genome assembly GCF_023159225.1 of Perognathus longimembris pacificus. Lineage (NCBI taxonomy): Eukaryota > Metazoa > Chordata > Mammalia > Rodentia > Heteromyidae > Perognathus > Perognathus longimembris. The sequence continues at coordinate 81,413,430 of NC_063188.1, read as the reverse complement.
TAGTATTCTCTCTCTGTGTCTCTCTGTGTGTCTCTGTCTCTCTCTGTCTCTCCTCTCCTCTCCTCTCTCCTCTAGGGATAGAACTCAGGGCCTAATAGATGCTAGTCTCTCTCTGTGTCTCTCTCTCACACACACAAGTCTTCCAACCCTATTAGCAGTTACATCTGACTAGTACATTTGTTACAACTGAAGAATTTACATCAACACATCATGATCACATTATCATGTAATATACATAGTTTATGTAGGGATAACTTGTGGATTTCTTTGTGGATTTTGACAAATTGATATTGGCAAGTCTCCATTGTTATAGTATCACATGGATTCTTTTCAGCACCATTAATTCCATCCTCTTTCCTCCTTTCCCCCTGGTACCACTGGTCTTCTTACTATTTCCATAGATTTTCTTTTTCCAGGATGTCAGTATAACTAGAATCACTCTGCTTGTAGCCTTGATTGCCTTCTTTTACATAGTTACTGCGTGTCTTTTTATAACTTGATAGCTGATTTCCTGTGAGTGTTCAATAGTACTCCATTGACTGGATGTGCAGCAGTTTATTAATTCACCTACCAAGAGACATTTTGTTACTTCCCAGTTTGAGGGATTATGTATAAAAGTATTGTAAACAACTTTGTGTACATTTAAATGAAAATTAATTCAAAGGGAATCATAGAGAGCTAAATCCATAAAACAATTGGAAGAAAGTAGTAAATCTCATAATCTTGGGTAAAAGAAAGTCCTTTTAAACATAACACCCAAAAGCACAAGTGATAAAAGAAAATAATATTCATTGGACTTCATTCAAATTAAAAACATTTGAGCTTCAGCAGACTCTATAAAGAAAACAAAAAGATAACTCAAATAATACAATGTATCTGTAAATAATGTATCCAAAATATCATGATATTTAAAATAAATGAAGAAATCTCATAATATTACATTAAAAATGAAATGAAATAAAACATGAGCAAGGGCTCTGAATAGGTATTTCTTTTTTGAAGGTAAACTAATGACTAATATATATTCAAGATCATTAGTCATTACTGAAATGTGAATCAACATAACAATGAGGCCAGGCACTTGTGGCCCATGCCTGTAGGCTGAGACCAGGAGGATCAAGATTCAAAAAGAGTGGGGGCAGAAAAGTTCACAAGATTCTTATCTTCAATTAATCATCAAAAAGTTGGGTGGGAGAAATGCATCAAGTTTTTGACTACCAGCTGTGAGCAAGAAAGTCAAACAAAATTCTGAACCCCAAATTCAAGTCTCAGGACTAGAACAAAAAACCAACAATAAGATACTACTTTTTATACCCTAGGAAAACTAGAATCAAAGTAATAGACTAAAGAAAATGAGGATGTTAAGAAACTAGAATGTTTACATTTTACTGGTAGAAATGGAAAATAATACCAACCCTTTGACAAATAGTTCAGTTGCTCCTGAATTGATTTTATGACTACCAAATAACTCAGAAATTTACTAAGTTATTCACCCAAAACAACTGAAAGCTTATGTTCTCACAAAACCTTATTCATGAATATTAGCTGGCTCTACGAACAAATCAAGTATTGATATATGCTACAAAAGGAATGAACCCTGAAAACATGACACTAAGTGAAAAAAACTAGTCACAAAGTACTGCATTGATTATATAATTATCATTCCATGTAATTCCAAAGCCAATGGATTACATATATTAAAACCTTTGACTTGACACTATATAGAGTGTATTTCAATAAAGCTGTTAAAATATGAATATGACTCAGTGCTGGTGTATCACACTTGTAATCCTAGCTACCCAGGAGGCTGAGATCTAAGGATTACTGTTCAAAGCCAGCCAGAGCAGGAAAGTTCTTGAGACTCTTCTATCCAATTAACCACCTAAAAGCCAGAAGTGGAATGAATTAGGGGGAGAGCCACTGAAGAGTAGAATTCACCAAGGAAAGTTTTATATCAGTGGTATATACTTAAGTGATTTTCCCAACTTAAAAGATATGCCTTTTTAAGGCTTCTTACATGAGGAGGGTGAAAATGTTGAAAGGAGTGACTGATGAAGATGCACTGTATTCATCAACTGCTCTGTTAAATGGGAAATAAACAAAAGCAAATAATTTACCCTGAAAACATCAATCATTTGCATATAATTGAAAAAATACCATATTGGACACTTTAATTGCAAAAAGTCATGGAGTTAAGTCATATTTTGTACTTATAAAGTTAGGTTTTCCCCACATTTCTAGTTAGCATCAATTAGTTGTCAGGACAGGTCATTTTGACAAGTCCATATATGCATAAAATGTACTTCAATCAGACTTACACCTCTGTCACTGTTGCTCATCTCCCTTCCCTCTTCTCAACCAATTTCAACTAGCAAAAAGTTAAATTTTATCACTTAACTGATAATATGGTGATAGCATCATTTGCCAATCCCTCCAAATAATAGATCCTTTTTACACATACCTTCTAAACTAGAGCAAACACCCACTGATTTAATCTTCCACAATGGCAACTTCTGAGGATCAATTCCTTTATAACTTAAATCAAGAAGATAGGTATGTTGGGTGTGGTGACAAACACCTGTAATCCCAGCACTGACTAGGTAGAAGCAGAAGAATCATGAATTCAAGACCAGTCTGGGCCTCATAGGATTTCTAAGGCCATCCTGGGGTAGGGAGAGAAAAAAATCTTGTCTAAAAGAAGCAGAAATTAAAAGAAGGTAAGGTATGAAACAAATCATCAGTGGTAGAGACTATTTATTTTATGTGCATCAAATTAATCTATATTTAATCGTTTATATAGTACACTGTTTGTGTGCTGGTGCTGGGGCTTGAACTCAGGATCGCACACTATTGCTGGTTTTTTCACTCAAGGCTGATGCTCTACTATTTGAGCCACATCTCCACTTGTGGCTTTTTGCTGATTATTTAGAGATAGGAGTCCCACAGACTTTTCTGCCCAGGCTGACTTTAAACCAGTACTCTCAAATCTCAGCATCCTAAGTAGCTAGGATTATAGACATGAGCCAAGGACACAGGTAATGAAGTACAATGCTAAGAAAAGAGTGTTTGGAATCAAAGCCAGGTTCAAATTTCTGCTCTGTTACTGACTTCAGGCAAATTGCTGTCAATGACTTCAGGCAAATTGCTCTAAACTTCAGTTTCCTGACTGTAAAATGGAGTATTAGTAACACCTGTTCTAATAAATGTAGAATGTTTCACACAATTTCTGGCACACTGAAATTCTCAATAGGTACTACATATTAAAAACAGTGTGGCATCTACCCAAAAGACCACAAACAAGAACACACTAAAGCCACCAGCACAACAATGTTCATCGCAGCACAATTTGTCATAGCTAAAATATGGAACCAACCCAGATGCCCCTCAGTAGATGAATGGATAAGGAAAATGTGGTACATATACACAATGGAATTTTATGCCTCTATCAGAAAGAATGGCATTGCCCCATTCGTAAGGAAATGGAAGGACTTGGAAAAAATTATACTAAGTGAAGTGAGCCAGACCCAAAGAAACATGGACTCTATGGTCTCCCTCATAGGGAATAATTATAGCACAGGTTTAGGCTAGTCACAGCAGAGGATCACAAGAGCCCAATAGCTATGCCCTTATGAACACATAAGGTGAAATGAACTCCATGTTATGGAAATGACTGTTACATCACTGTTGTAATTACTTTCAACATGCCATGTGAAACCGTAGCTTCTATTGTTGATGATCCTCTTGTATCCCCTTCCTGTGGTTGTACCTGCATTATCACTGTATCTTATCTGAATACACTGGAAACAGTGTATACTGGTATTAGAATTAGGAAAGTGAAAGGGAATACCAAAATCGAGAGACACAGGATAAAAAGACAAACAACTACAAAAGCAATACTTGCAAAACCATTTGGTGTAAATCAACTGAACGACTCATGGAGAAAGAAGAAAAGGGGGGGAAATGGGAATGAGGGATGAGGTAACAAACAGTACAAGAAATGTATCCAATGCCTAACGTATGAAACTGTAACCTCTCTGTACATCAGTTTGACAATAAAAATGAAATATATGTTTTTAAATAAAAAATAAAAACAGTATTTGTGGTCGTATGGGAAGAAAAGCATTGGCGTGGCTATCAGGAGATCTGAATTGTAAGTTCAACTTCTAACACTATGTAGTTGTAGGACTTTGGGCTTATTGATCACTCTTTGCCCCAGCTTCCTTTTAGATAAATGACAAGTGTATACAAGACCAAGTTTCAGGTATCTATCATTATAGCATAGACCACTCAAACACAGTATCTGAAAACAACAATTAACTAGTATTAGGACTGTTTGGGTTGATTGGTAGCAGTGGGAGAGCCTTTTGTTCTGGGTATTGTAAGTAAAGTCAATCACAGTGATTGCGTTTAGCTGGGATGGGGATGGAAAAGTGGCCTCTCACACACCACAGTCTCTCCCCTTGAATCCCCTTCTCATTCTATTCTGTTCCAAGTGTCCTTACAACAATGCTCCCAAGATGTGCCAATGGAGCAAGCTCCAAGGAAACGAGGCCTATCAAGCCCCTGTGTGCAGTTTGCTTGCAGATGCAAAGCTAGTCAAAAGTCCAAACTCAGCTTTAAAGGGGACAATACCAGAGCACAGATACTGAGAGATACATTACATTGGAAACCACTAAAAGAGCAATCCACCTCACCATGATTTCAGATTTTCTTTGAAATCAACATGTGCCATCATAATTATCAAAACCTTACTGTGTAAATTGCTTTCACGATTTTTTCCATCTTGTTTCTCAACGGACTGTCATTTATTCAGTGTGACTTACTGAATTACTGAGTAATGAAGTGGAGAATGTGAAAATAGTGCATAAAGAAGTCATAAAGTGAATCATCTTGTTCTTTAAAAAAGCTATGAGTTGTGCACCAGTGGCTTGTGCCTGTAATCCTAGCTAATCAGGAGGCTGAGATCTGAGGACCCCAATTCAAAGCCATAGTGGGTAGGAAAGTCCATGCGATTATCTCCAATTAAACACCAAAAAGGCCAGAAGCAGAGTTGTGGCTCATGTGGTAGAGCGCTAGCCTTGAGCAAAAAAGCCCAGGGACAGTGCCCATGGACCATGTCTAGCCAAGGACCAGCACAAAAGAAATTGTTTTATAGTAACACAGTTTTGCACATTTTCATGGGGCACATAATAGGAATTCAGTCTACATGCATTCTGAAAGACAAAAGAAAGAACCACTGTATCTTGGAGCAAGTTATTTCATATCATTTTCAGGGACATACCCCATGGCTGATAGAAGGACTTTGTGCAAAGGTTAGATTTTTTTTTTCAATCTTGAAATGTCCCATCTGCTCTCTGGGTGAGTCATTTCAGGTTGAAGTGGAAACCTAGCAACTATCTGGTTAACACGATCAATTTAGGCAGCAGGAGGCCTGGCTAGGTTCCAGAGCCTAGCATTTAGCAACAATGAAGATCTGGGAGGCTAGGTTTGCAGAAAGGCTAAATATGCTTTAGCAAAACCATTTCAGGAAACTGAAAAGTCATATTTTCTGGGACTCTTCTTTTCAAAACCAACAAAACTTTTCTGATAATTGCTATTAACTATGTTGTAATGTTTTCCCAATATTATTTAATTTGTTATTCATGAGCCACAGGACAGACCTAGGGGTGGTTCTTTCCAAAAAACATTAAGCCTGGTACATACTGTCTCAAAGAGTCATAGCTTTGATGTGGCACACCAAGCACATTGATGCATTTTTGGAAACTACACATTGTATAAAATAATATGGACTCCATTCGTGAAATATAAACATGGAATTAAAAGAACCTGGCAGACATACCATGAAAATATTACAGGAAGGGATAGGGGAAACACTAAGGCAACTAGGCACAGGTGGAAACTTCCAAAGTAAAGATCCAGAATCACAACAAATCCAATAAAGACTGGATAAATAGGAATGCATCAACCAGAAGAATTTCTGCATAGCAAAGGACATAGATAACAAAATAAATAGAAAACCCACAGAATAGGAGATCTTTACTAGGTATGCATCAGAGAAAGGCCTCATATTGAAAATGCACTTAAAGCTCAAAAAAGTAAACCCCCACAAACACATCCTCAAAGAAACAACACCATTAATAAAGGGGCTAAAGACTTAAAGAGAGACTTCTCAGAAGAAGAAATAAGAATGACTAATAGACACATGAAAAAATGTTCAGTATCTTTGGCTACAAAAGAAATGCAATTCAAAACAACACTGAGATTCCACTTGACACCAGTTAGAATGGCTACTACCAAGAAAGTTAACAATAACAGATACTGGTGGGGATGTGGCCTAAAGGGAATACCATTACACTGTTGGTGGGACTGTAAACTTGTTCAACAACTATGGAAAGCAGTATGGATGTTCCTCAAGAGACTGAACATAGAGCTGCCATATAACCCAACAGTCACACTCCTGGGCATTTATCCAACCAACCACAAACCAGGCCACACAAAGGCACCAGCACAATCATGCTCATTGCAGCATTGTTTACCCTAGCCAGGATATGGAATCAACCCAGATGTCCCTCAGTGGATGAATGGATCAAGAAAATGTGGTATATATACACGGAATTCTATATTTATATCAGAAAGAATGATATTTCCCCATTGGTAAGGAAATGGAACAATTTGAAAAATATCTATTAAGTTAAGTAATCTAGACCCAAAGAAACAGGTTGCATGGTTTCCCTCTTTTGTTGTAATTAGAATGTGTCTATAAATCTACAAGTAAACACAATAGATGGTAGAAGCCAAGAATATCACAGTTGCATTTTAAAGATTCACATAGCAAGGCCAAAGGAGGATAGTTTTAGGAGAGGATCACAAAGTCTCAATAGCTATGTGCATATGATCACATACAATGAAGTTTATCAAAATGAACTCCAAGAAATGGAAACAAGAGGTTTTTTTCTTATTATACTTCTTAAATTATTTATTTATTTTATTTTATTTTATTTTATTTTCAAAGTTTTATTCTCAAACTGATGTACAGAGAGGTTACAGTTTCATACGTTAGGCATTGGATACATTTCTTGTACTGTTTGTTACCTCGTCCCTCATTCCCCCCTTCCTCCTCCCCCTTTCCCTTTCCCCCCATGAGGTGTTCAGTTCACTTACACCAAACAGTTTTGCAAGTATTGCTTTTATAGTTGTTTGTCTTTTTTTTTACCATGTGTCTCTCCATTTTGGTATAACCTTTCAATTTCTTAGTTCTAATACAAGTATAGACGGTTTCCAATATACTCAAATAAGATTACAGAGATAGTGTAGATACAACCACAGGAAGGTTATACAAGAACATCATCAATAGTAGAAGCTACAGATACAGATGGGACTTTGAAAGTAGTTACAACAGTGATATAACAATCATTTCCATAAGATGGAGTTCATTTCACTTAGCATCATCTTATGTGATCAAAAGGGAATAGCTATTGGGCTCTTGTGATCCTCTGCTGTGACTTGCCTAAACTTGTACTAATTATACCCAATAAGGGAGACCATAGAGTCCATGTTTCTTTGGGTCTGGCTCACTTCACTTAGTATTATTTTTTCCAAGTTCTTCCATTTCCTTACAAATGGGGCAATATCATTCTTTCTGATAGAAGCAATAAATTCCATTGTGTATATGTACCACATTTTCCTGATCCATTCGTCTACTGAGGGGCATCTGGGTTGGTTCCAGATTCTAGTTATGAAAAATTGTGCTGAGATGAACATTGTTGTGCTGGTGGTTTTACTGTGATTTTGTTTGAAGTTTTTTTGGATAGATACAAAAAAGTGGGGATGCTGGGTCATAGGGGAGTGCTATATTTAGCCTTCTGAGGACTCTCCATACTGCTTGCCAGAGTGGCTGAACCAGTTTACATTCCCACCAACAAAGAAGTAGGGTTCCCTTTTGGCCACATCCCCTCCAACAATTGTTCTTGTTAGTTTTCTTGATATAGGACATTCTTACTAGGGTGAGATGGAATCTCAGTGTTGTTTTGATTTGCATTTCTTTTATGGCCAGTGATGTAGAGCACTTTTTCATATGTCTCTTGGCCATTCTCATTTCCTCATTAGAGAAGTCTCTTTGTAAGTCTTTAGCCCACGTGGTGAGGGGGCTATTGGTTCTTTGCGATTTTGTTTTGGAGGAAGGTAAATTTTTTAGTTCTGCATATATTTTAGAGATGAGGCATTTATCCGTTGAATGGTAAAGATCTTCTCCCAGTCTGTAGGCTTTCTGTTTATCTTGCGTGCTATGTCCTTTGCCCTGCAGAAGCTCTGCAGTTTGATACAGTCCCATTTGTCCAACCTTTCTTTGATTTGTAGCCTTTCTGGGTCTTTGTTAAGGAAGTTCCGTCCTGCGCAAAGGAGCCCAAGTGTTTCTCCTACTCCTTCCTTTAGTGTTTTCAGGGTGTCTGTTTTGATTTCAAGGTCTTTAATCCATTTGGAATTGATTTTGGTGCAGGGTGATATATAAGGTTCTAGTTTTAGTTTGTTGCATGTGTTGAACCAGTTTTGCCAGCATCATTTGTTAAAGAGGCTATATTTCTGCCAAACTATTATCTTAGCTCCTTTATCAAAGATTAAGTAGGCGTAGCTCTCTGGGTTCATTTCTGGGTCTTCAATTCTGTTCCATTGGTCTTCAGGCCTATTCCAGTGCCAATACCAAGCTGCTTTTATTACTATAGCTTTATAATACAGCTTGAAGTTGGGTATTGTAATTCCTCCAGCACTGTTCTTTCTGCTAAAGATTGATTTTGCTGTTCTAGGTCTTTTATTATTCCATATGAATTTCTGGATTGCTTCCTGTATTTCATTAAAAAATGGTGTTGGGATATTAATGGGTATTGCATTGAATTTGTACATAGCCTTTGTCAATATTGCCATTTTGATTATATTAATCCTCCCAATGCAGGAGCATGGGAGGTTTTGCCATTTCCTTAGTTCTGACATAATTTCGTTTTTCAAGCTTTTAAAATTCTCATCAAAGAAGTCTTTCACTTCTTTGGTTAAGGTTATTTCTAGGTATTTTATGTTTGGGGGGGCTATTGCAAAAGGAGTTACTTACTTTCCTGATTTCAGCCTCGGTCTTTGGGTCATTAGCATAGAGAAAGGCCATTGATTTTTGAGGGTTTATTTTATATCCTGCAACTTTGCCAAAGTTTTGGATCAGCTCTAGTAGCTAGGGGGTAGAGTCTATGGACTTCTTTAGGTATAGGATCATGTCATCTGTGAAGAGAGAAAGTTTAACTTCATCTTTTCCTATTTGGATCCCCTTTATATTTTCTTCTTGCCTATTTGCTCTGGCTAGGAATTCTAGTACTATGTTGAAGAGCACGGGAGAGAGTGAACATCCCTGCCTTGTTCCTGATTTTAAAGGGAATGACTTTACTTTTTCACCATTTAGAGTTATGCTTGCTGTTGGTTTGTCATAAACTGCATTGATTATATTCAGGAAGGTTCCCTGGAAGCCCAGTTTTTCCAGGACTTTTAGCATAAATGGGTGCTGGATTTTATCGATCACTTTTTCCGCATCCAGAGACAAAACCATGTGGTTCTTTACTGGTTGATGTGGTGGATTACATTAATTGACCTGCGTATAGTAAACCAACTTTGCATCCCTGGGATGAATCCAGTTTGATCGTGTTGCATGATTTTATTGATGACCTGTTGAAGTCAATTGGCCAGAATTACATTGAGAATTTTTGCGTCTATGTTCATCAGGGAAATTGGTCTATCGTCCTCTTTCCGTGATGAGACCCTGCCTGGTTTTGGGATGAGGGTTATACTGGCTTCATAGAATGTGTCTGGTAGTGAACGTTCTCTTTCAATTTCATTGAAGAGTTTGAGAAATATTGGTGTGAGTTCAGTTCTGAAGACCTTGTAGAATTCTGCATTGAATCCGTCTGGACCTGGGCTTTTCTTGGATGGGAGATCATTAATTGCCGTTTCTATTTCAATGCTGGATATGGGTCTGTTTAGAAGGTTTAAATCTTCATGGTTGAGTTTGCGGATATGAACTTTTTCTAGGAAATCATCCATTTCTTCCAAGTTCTGGAATTTGTTGGCATAAAGGTTTGCAAAATAGTCCCTTATTATTTTCTGAATATTGGTTATTTCTGTGGTGATGTTACCTGTTTCATCTCTCATCTTGTTTATTTGAGTGTACTGCCTTCATTTTTTGGTCAGGTTTGCCAGGGGTCTGTCTAACTTGTTGATTTTTTCAAAGAACCAACTCATTGTTTTTTTGATTCTTTCGATGGTTTTTTTCATCTCTAATTGTTTTAATTCCGATTTGATTTTAATTATTTGCTTCCGTCTATTGACTTGGGGTTTGGCTTGTTGTTCTCTCTCAAGGAAATTAAGGTGCTTCCTTAAGTGATTGAGTTGCTGTTTCTCCCGTTTGTTGCTGTATGCACTCAGAGATGTAAATTTTCCTCTGAGTACTGCCTTTGCTGTGTCCCAAAGGAGCTGGTACTATGTGTCCTCATCTTGGTTGAATTCCATAAACATTTGAATTTCCGTTTTAATTTCTTCAATGACCCACTGATGGTTCCGCAGTGTGTTTAGTCTCCATGAATTGTAGGATTTTCTGTGGTGGCTGTTTGAATTGAGCTCTAATTTTATTCCATTGTGTCTGACAGAATGCAGGGAATAGTTTTGATACTTCTGAATTTGTACAGATTTTCTTTGTGCCCTAAGATGTGATCTATTTTGGAGAATGTTCCATGTGCTGCGGAGAACAATGTGTATTCTGTTGTTGCTGGGTGGAATATTCTGTAGATGTTGGTTAAGTCTAGTTGGTCTATGCAATTATTTAGTTCTGTGATTTCTTTGTTCAGATTTTGGCATGTTGATCTGTCCAGAGGTGACAGTGGAGTACCCAACTATCAATGTGTTTGGGTCTATGAGTGTTTTTAGAGTCAGTAGTGTTTATTTGAGGAAGTTGGGTGCTCCTGTATTTGGTGTGTAGATATTTAGAATGGTTATGTCTTCCTGTAAGAGAGATCCCTTTACTCATATGTAGTAACCTTCTTTGTCTCTTCTTACCTTTTTTAATTTGAAGTCAATTTTGTCTGATACTAGGATTGCAACTCCAGCCTGTTTATGGGGGCCATTTGCTTGATAGATATGATTCCAGCCTTTCACTTTTAGAAGATGTTTACTTTTGTTGGATACATGTGTCTATTGGAGGCAGCAGAAAGATGGATCTTGATTTTTGATCCAACTTATGAGCCTATGTCGTTTGATTGAAGAATTTAGTCCATTAATGTTGAGAGTTAGGATTGAGAGATGATCGTTTGTTCCTTTCATTATCACTATCTTGTTAAAAGCTGTGTCTTCCCATTTCTTGATCTGATGTTTACTATTTTGGGTTCATTTCTCTGTCTGTATTGGGTCTTGATTATTTTCCCTGTATAGTACATCTTTGAGGATTTTCTGTAAAGCTGGTTTGGTGGAGATATATTGATTCAGTTTTTCCTTACTGTGGAAGACTTTTATTTGACTTTCGGCTTCGAATGAGTTTGACTGGGTACAGTATTTGTTGGTGGGTTTTTTTTGTTTCTTTTTTTATTAAACAAAAATTTTTTTGACAAGGTGTGGTGCAAAAGGGGTACAGTTACATAGTAGTGCACTATGTACATTTCTTGTGTTATCTCACACCACGTTTTTCTTTCCCTTCCCTAGGTCTTCCCTAGGTAGACATATATACTATACACAATGTACCCAGAACATATACAGTAGCCGTACGGCCTATGCCAAAGAAAATTCGCCTCGGTCTATAAATGTAATGTCTACAATAGACAGTATGTCAACAAGAGTTTTATATGAACGTACATACATAGCTTTTGAGCTATTGTGATTCACTGAGACGTCAATTTTTTACCTTTATATGTTCAGTAGTTTTTTGGTTTTAGTTACATAATGTAGGGTCGCTGACCTAAACCTGTGGGAAATTCCATTTGACAAGAGGTTTTTGGTTTCACAGACCTGGTCTCTACTGTCTCCCCATCACCCCATCTTAGCAGTCATATATCAGGGAAATCATGCCCCTTTGTTTTCTGTGTTCTAGGCTTGTCTCGCTCAACATTATTTGTTCAAGTTCTGACCATTTCCCTGCGAATAACAATATTTCACCATTCCTAATCACTATGTAATATTCCATTGAGTATAGGTACCATATTTTTTAGATCCATTCATCTGTGGAGGGGCTTCTGGGTTGTTTCCATATGTTGGATATTGTGAATTGTGCAGCAATAAACATGGAAGTACAAATGTCTTTTTGATATCTTGGGACCTGCTGTTCAGGATAGATGACTAGAAGTGGAATGGCTGGGTCATAGAGTAGGTCTATATTGAGCTTTTTGAGAAACCTCCCTACTGTTCTCCAAAGTGGTTGTACTAATTTGCACTCCCACCAACAATGGAAAAGGGTTCCTCTTTCCCCGCACCCCCTCCAGCATCTGTTGTTGCCTGAGTTCAGAGTATAGGCCATTCTAACTGGAGTGAGGTGGTATCTCAGGGTTGTTTTTATTTGCATTTCCTTTACTACCAGGGATGTCGAACATTTCCTCATATGTTCCTTTGCCATTTGCCATTTTTATCGCTTCTCTTGTGAAGACTCTCTTTAGCTCCTTTACCCATTTCCTAATTGGTTTACTGGGCTTACAGGGGCTTAGTTTTTTGAGTTCTCTGTAGATAACAGATATTAGGACTTTGTCTGTTGCTGTGCTGGTAAAGATCCTTTCCCATATGGTTGGCTGTCTTTCTAGTTTGGTGGCTATGTCCTTAGCTGTGCAGAAACTTTTTGATTTGTAGTAGTCCCATTTGTCGAGTCTCTCCCCTATTTGTTGTGCCCCTGGGACTCTATTCAGGAAGTTACTTTCTGTGCCTATAAGTTCTAAGGTCTTTCGTTCTCTGTCCTTCAGTACTTTCAAGGATTCAGGTCTGATATTGAGGTCCTTGATCCATTTTGAGTTGGTCTTGGTGCATGGTGATAGGCTTAGGTCTACACTGATTTTTCTGCATATGGCTGCCCAGTTCTCCCAGCACCAGTAGTTGAAGAGGCTATGTTTATTCCATTGTATGTCTTTAGCTCCTTTGTCGAATATCAGCTGACTGTAAGAGTGTGTTTTTAATTCTGGATCTTCAATTCTATCCATTGGTCTTTTGGTCTGTTTTGTACCAATACCAGGCTGTTTTTGTTAGGATGGCTCTATAGTAGAGCTTGAAGTCTGGTATTGTGATACCTCCTGCACTGCTATTTTTGTCTAGAATTGCTTTGGCTATTCTAGGTCTTTTGCTGTTCCATATGAATTCATGGATTGCTTTCTCTATTTCAGTGAAGAATGTAACTGGGATTTTGATAGGGATTGCATTGAATTTGTATAACAATTTGGGCAATATGGCCATTTTCACTATATTGATTCTGCCTACCCATGAGCATGGGAGGTCTTTCCATCTCTTATAAGTTCACAATTATATACAGACACCTTGTATACCTGTCTATAAAATTAGATTTGGTGTTCCTAAAGAATACAATTTCAATATAACAACCGATCCTGGGCCCTGTATTCAGTAGTTACCTATTTATTGCTACAACCCTATGAGCAATTCTTGTTCTTATATTAAGTTCTTTTAGGACTGGATTTCTCTATGAACCCCTTTGATTCACTCGGAATAAGCAGGGATATCCTCTATCCAATAACCAGGAGTCAATGGAACCTGGAGTTCCTGGCAGTAAGTCAGGAGGGAAAGTTAAAGGTAGTAAAGAGAATAGAGTAAAATGTATTTGGGGAAGGTGATGATTTTGGTTTAGTTTCAATGATGTGGAAATGTGGAGAAGAGTAGAATCAGTAGAAAGAACAAGGTTAAAATGATAGACAATGGAGAATTAGCAGAAAAGAGTGGAGGTGTTATTCATAGGAAAGTAATTTTTAAAAAAAGAGAACGCAAAGAGAGAAATAAAGAAAAAATACTGGAAGACTGATGCACAAAACAGAGATAAATTATTTAAACAAAAAAATAAATAAAAAGAAAAAAAACAGAAAAATGAACAACCAAAAAAATTTGATAAAATAAACCGGTAAAAATGGAAAACAAAAAAACCAACGACAGGGCTGGGGATATAGCCTAGTGGCAAGAGTGCCTGCCTCGGATACACGAGGCCCTAGGTTCGATTCCCCAGCACCACATATACAGAAAACGGCCAGAAGCAGCGCTGTGGCTCAAGTGGCGGAGTGCTAGCCTTGAGCGGGAAGAAGCCAGGGACAGTGCTCAGGCCCTGAGTCCAAGGCCCAGGACTGGCCAAAAAAAAAAAAAAAAAAAAAAACCAACGACGTTTCAAAAGTGAAAAAAAAATTTTTAAAGATTTTTTTTAAAAAGTTTAAAAAATGTTTGGAAAGAAAAAAAAAATGAAGTCCTCCTTGTTTGGGTGTTCTTTCCTCAGTCTCCGGTTTCCTTGCGATGGTCTGCAGTCTATTTTCCTGATTGGCTGGTTTGACTTGCTTTCAGTTTGCAGGGGGTGGATCTGTTCTGACCCTTCTCCCCTGTTGGTGCAATCCTGGGTTTCTGTGGTTCGCACAGCTTGCAGGTAGGCCTTGGGCATCCTCTGTAGATGGGGACATGAACAGTCTGGGGAACTGTGGCTCCTCTGTCTGCTCTGGGGCCGCTGCCTTTAACACCTGGCTTTGAATAGGCTGTGGACTCAGCAGGGTGGGGCACCTCTGGCCTGGTTTACCTGGCTGAGAGTTGCTTGCCTGGGAGAGGTTTCTCCCTCCTGGGCAGGGTGGTCACCTGGCAGAGCTGACTGTGGAATTCAGCTCCGTTTCAGGCTGGGAATTGGGCATCCTCTGTGACAGGACTGTTTATCTGTCTCAGGAACTGTTTGCTCCCCCGTCTGGTGTTTCCGTGCCACTGGTTGCTGCTTGCCGCTTTCTCTTTAAATTTTGAAATTCCGGAGGGCAGGACGGGGCACCTCTGGCTAAGCCGCGGCCCAGGACAAGCCTCCCACCTGGGCAGGGGGCGTTCTCCTGGGCAGAGCTGGCTCTCACTGGTCAGTCCCTCTTGCCCTTTTCAAAGATGGCCTCTTTGTCCTCGCTTTCTCCAGGCCCGCTTTAGTTCCAGTCTGGTCTGACCCTATGCCAGTGTCAAAGATGGCGCTTTGCTCTGGTGGTGGGGGAAGGGCTATCTTCCAGAAGCTGCTCTGTGGGCACGAGTGAGAATATCTTTCGTGGAGTACTCATGCTTTCTCTGAGATTTCAGCCCGTCCGTGCTCAGCCGCCATCTGGAGGATTTCTCCCTGGTCTATGCTGTGTGCTTTAGCCGCGCGAAGTGCGGGTTGCTGTGCCGGGTGCTGTGCCAGTGCCAGCACTGGCATGGTGGCGGGATGCCTCCTGGAGCTCAAATCTGTGTTTTCAGACAAGCAAAGGCGATTTTTCCTTCCTGGCCAGAATCCCTGTACTGTTAGAAGTTACTCTGGCTGTCTTTCTAAGAGTAAAAGTTTCTATGGGGTGAGAAAACTGCGATGTTGGAGGGAGCTCAGCTAGGGCTCTGCTGCTCCTCCGCCATCTTCCCGGAAGTCCCTTATTTTACTTTTCATTTTTGTTTTTCTCCCCTTTGTCACTGTTTTTGATTTCTGTACTTTTTGTCTTATATGTAAGTTTATCTATTTGGGGGAGGGTAAGGAGGGCACAGAAATGGAGTGAGAAAGGGTGAACAAATGCAGCAGCAATACTCTGTAGACACTATGTTGAAAATGAACTATACAACTTGTGGGGGATGGGGATGGGAGGGCAAAACTTAGAAAAAGCAAGGGAAGAGGTGACACTGTTCAAAAAGAAGTATACTTGTTACCAGACTTATGTAACTGTAACCACTCTGTATATCACATTTACAATAAAACAAAACAAAACACCTGACATGTGCATGCCTGTCAGAGGACAGATTATAAATATATTCTTGACATTAATTCACTCACTTTCAATTTAGCATAAATATACATATGATTAATGTAACTTTTGAAAAAATTCAACTACCAGTAAAAATCAAATATATTATAAATGCTCATTTATTTAAGTGATTTGTGATTATTTGTGATGTATGCATAGTTTAAGAAAATCATTTAGTAAAACACACATTGTCACAGAACAGATGCTAGAAAAATAGTAAATTAACTGCATCAAAATATAAAATATATTACTTAACCAATACAGCAGTGGTATTCACTAGACAATATGTAGAATCATACAACTTGTGGGTAGGGAGGGCAGGGAAAACTGGGAGAGAGCGAAGGAAGGGGTGACACTGTTCAAAAAGAAATGTACTCATTACCTGACTCATGTAACTGTAATTCCTCTGTATATCACCTCTACAATAAAAAGAAAATATATTAAAATAAATAAAACATGTTACTCATTGTGCCTACTTTTTGGCAGTACTGTGTAATAGAAACTTTCTTAAGATTAAAATTTTGTGTGTGAAAGTGAAATCAGGGAAAACAGTGAGATTTATTCTCTGCTTTATAAATTAATTATAGAGTAGATTTTGTAATATTGTCATGTATTATTAATTTAACATGAAAAGTTAGTCAAAAGCAAGCAAGTAAACCTAAGCTTCTTTCATTTTTATTAACCCTATATCCCAAGTTACAGATAGACTTTAACAGAGCTTTATTTCATTTATAGATTTCATAGAATTCCCTTTGAGATGGGGGCTTCTGAGCTTATCTGTTCCATGACAATGACTATTCCAAACTAACTGTGGTGAGTTTGCTCATTCACCTAGAAATAAATACAACTACATTCCACTAGAGCTAATGTTGACACTCATTGAAATTCACCTTAATAGAATACTTCCCTTCTGATTTACCCATTAGTCCTGTGAGCACCAAGAACTATTCCTTGCAGAAGTGTGTTGGAGTGCTGATTCTGATGGGTATATTCAGTGTTTGCCTACTAGAATGAGCTTCAGGGTACCAGGGAAGTTCTCTCCTATCTTCTCCCCAAGTTCCAAACAACACATTCGGTTATAGAATCGGGTTTTCAAATGAAGGCAATGACATTAAGTGAAATATCTAATGCTCTGACAATCAATAAAGCTTACCTACAAAGAACTGAGTCTCCTCATTCTTTTGTGACAGTTGGGAAGCAAGCAGGTAGAGAGAAGATGGGAGAGCACCACTGTGGGGAAGAGAATGCTGATCATAGTTTTACCTGCTTAATTCTTTTGCCTACACAATCATATTTCTGTGTACTAAAGTTTGGAAAGTGACTTTTGTGATAACTTGAGCCCCTCAAAAGCTGAGCAACACCAGTAATTACCCAAGTTTTTTAATCCCAGTAGCTATTCTCCTTACAATCACATTGCCTTCTAATCACACTGCTCAGGAGAGCATGATTTATTACTGGTCTCTATGCTGTGAAGAATCTTCAACTCAGGGCCTTGCTTGGACATAATGTAGTAGATATTGAGCATAACTGTTTATGTAGAGCAGGCCTAGATTTGGAAGAAAAATCCCAACATTGGTAGAGCTTTACTCATTTCCCATCAAAGTGACTAAATTAACTGAGGTTTTGAGAAACAATAAAAATCACATCAAATGAAAACTCAAAGGGAAACCAAGGGGGAAATGGGCTTTAAAAGATGAGACTCAATTTCCCCAGACAGTATCTTCTAATCTTCTGTTTCCAGGGACCTGAGAAGCTGGTGAACCCCTTTCTCCTTTCTCCTCCAAAATGGAGCTCCTAAGCTGGATGCACAACAAATATAGATACAATTATTGTACCACTATTGCACAAACTCATGTTGCTCTTCTCTGGGCTGTTGTGCTATAAGAGATCAGTGTTTGGTCTTTGTGCTCCAGTTCATAGCAAAGAGCTACAAAAACCCTTGGCATTTTCAGAGTGAGAGAGGGCATAGGAACATTTCTGTTGTAATGAAGCAAGTCCTCATGGACCTTCTGCCCAAATAGCTTCAGAATAGGGACTGGTCACCAGACAAGCTCCAGCTTTTATTAGAAGCTTGGAAATTTTGGCTTTACCAAAAGAGAGAGAGATTGGAAATTAAATTAATCACCAATGGCCAATGATTTAATCAAGCATGTCTACTTAGTGAAACTTTCATATAATCCCCTAAATGAAAGAGTTCAGAGAGCTTCAGAGTAGGAAAACACATCCGTGTACAAGAAAAGCATCCCAACTACACAGTGCCAGGGCCTTTGGACCCTTTCCTACTTTACGCCATGTCTCTTCATGTAACAATTCATTTGTATTCTTTATAACAAACTATTATCGTAAACATAACACTTTTCTGACTTCTGTGAAGTTGTTCTAGCAAATGTTGGTACCTGACTGGGGAGAGTGGGCAGGTTGATGGAAATCTTTGACTTTGTAACCATATTGGACAGGAGTGTGGGTACCTTGGATAACCATGACATAGGCACCACCACCTGGTGTCAGGAGAACCATGTGGAATGAAGCCCTTATCTCTAACACTAACTCTAGACAGTTAAGTGTCAGAACAGAATTGAAGTGTAGGATACCTATTCGGTGTTGGAAAGTTAGAGAAGTGGTGCTGGGGAAAACAAACAAACAAAAACCAGCACATGCAGGACACTGTTTGTGCATACCTGTAATACTAGCAACTTGCGGGGTTGAGATCTGAGGATTGTGGTTCAAAGCCAGCCTGGGCAGGAAAGTCTGAGGGGCTCTTATCTCTACTTAATCACCAAAAAGCCAGAAGTAAAGTTGTGGCTCAAATGATGGAGTACTATCCTTGTACGAGAAATCTCAGAGACTGCTCAGGCCTTGAGTTCAAAGGGAAAGAAATACAGAAACAAAATAGCACACATTTGTGGTCAGGACACACACACACATACACACACACACACACACACACACACACGATGGATGCTCTCACTGGTTATCAAACTGAAGTATGGATTCTATAGTAACTCTGAGACGTTTAAATCATCTTTGTGCAAAAGATACACAAATAACTTCTTTTGGTCAGAGCAATGTAAGGTGGCCAATGGCAGCTCTGTTGTTTATAGATTGCAAGCCATTGTCTGAGCCTTCTGTGTTATATCTCCCAGCAGGTTGCATCGACGTGATCCTCCTCATCTAATGAAGCTCAAGTCCTGTGAATATTAGTCTGTCAATAGTTACTAAAACCACCATCTCTGTTTGAGCCCTCCAATGCTACCTTAAGCCTTTCCCATTAGAACATTGCAGACAGCCCAGAAGATACAGTGTTCACTGTCTCCCATCTGCCATCTGCCTTCTCACTGCCAAAAAAAAGTGATTTCCTAAGAGCAATTCTAGCCTTTTTGTTTCTCTGTTTTGAATTAATAATGGATTCCCATAGCTGTCAACAATATTCAGAGTCCTTGGAGGAAACAGAGGGGCTCTGAATAATCCATCCCCACTCAATCCTCTAGTTTCATTTCCTGCTATACTCACACCCACCTATCACTGAATTCCTTGCCATTCCATGGCTATTTTGCTTCCTGTATTTACATATAATATTCCCCTAATCATTGGTTCACTCAATTTATTCTGTACTTCCTACATGTTAGGCACTATATCACAAGATGGAGCTAATTTGATTAAACAGGAGAGACACAGTCCTTACTTTCATGGAGTTTACAATCTAGTAAGATAGAGAACAACTGAACAGCTGAAAGGAAAACTCTGAAGATTTGGATTTGAGGAGAGAGGAGAGGGGAGGAAAGGAGAGAAAGCATGCACATATGCATATTTATGCACATGGTTCCCTCATTAACTGACTCATCATTCAGGACTCTAGAAGTTGGGCACCAACTCCTGGTAATCTACCTTAAGTACCCATGGCATACTGACTAAACATACATTTCTCATAGTCTTTGCAACAGTGTATTGCAGTTATTGTTTATCTCACTAGTTTCTTCACCAGCCCAAAAAATCTTTGTTGGCAGTGACTGTGTCTTTTATTCTTGTAGCTACAATACAATATCTGCATATAGTAGGTACATCATACTTGTTTTGAATGTAGGAAGAGAAAAAATTACTTGACTTCAACATTAACTATACTTTTCTAAACACACCTTTTTGTATTTCAGTGAGTGTAATCATAACCTCTTTTCAATATCTATGCAATGTACTTTGATTTTTTATTTAAAAAATTATCAATGTTCTTCTAGCAATGAATGATTCTTAGGAATTCTCCATGGCTGGAACTTGGGTGTGAGTCTTAAAAATAGCAGTTATCCACAACAGTATTCTATATATTCAAGAAGGAATAATTCCAAGTGGTACTCACTTAAGACCCTAAAGCCTTTAGCATGGGAATTACTATTAGTGGTTAGTGGTGAAGAATGTTCCAACAATGAGTTGAAGTAAGAGAAACAAGGAATGAGAAGGAATGTAAAAAACCAGCCATCTGCGTGGGGTGATCCAAGGCAGAAACTCAGAGAACCTGGAAAAACCTTCAGGGAAAACTTATGCTGGGTAGGCTATTCCTATTTCAAGCCTTCACATGCCTCTGGAACTCCCTGAAACATTTTTTTGGGGGAAACCCCCCACCTACAAGTTTTGAATGAGAAGTTCCTCCAGCCCTCAAGAAATGAGTCTCTTGGTCTTACTATTTCTCATTTCCTGGAGAAGACATCGCTCTTACGTTCTGACCTTCAGAGCCTAAAGGAGTACAGATTCGTTGTCCCAATTCAAGAACTATTTAGATAAACCATTCCAGAAAGTCTCAACAATCAATCTTTTCCTTTGTCTCTTTTATTATAAACTCAGTGGCCATTTTGCCAGTACATTCTTTGGCATGTTCTAGATGAATCAGCATAATCAGCAAAAGTAACTACTGTAAAGGATGTTATGGCTAGTTTCTAAAAACTGTGCTCAGAACTGGAAGGTGAAGCCATAATACATCCTTTCTAAGTTCATGTGAAGCTTTTCCTATGCCCTGCAGCTTGGCACCGTCTTCAGTTATAGTACTGTTGTTATTACCTCTATTTCTTCATTGGCTTCAACAACACTAGTCTTGTTTTCTACCTTGGCATTAGTAACAGTAGCTTACCTTCAAGAAAAATATATTTCTGTTACCTCTACCTATGTATGGTTACTTGGCAAGCAGAATAGTAGACTTGAAAATACTCTGTATGCCCATGATTTCTTATGCCAGATTACTAGGATTTTAATATTTGAATAAAGAAAGAGGCCTTTTACTCTAGCCTGACAATGTCTTCTCAGGATGAGTGCTAAATATAGCCTATGTATTTAAGCCCTAGACTGTATCAAACAGAAACTTTTTGGTGTCTCATTCTGAAATAACTACCAACAAAAAGTAGCTGATTATCCACTTTCATGCTGAGGCCAGCATGGTTTGTAGCTGCCATGTTGCAGTCATACCTATGTGGCATCCCAGAAAAAGGGGGAATCTGGCCTAAATGCTTCAGAATCTATAAACATCCAAGTGCACAGTTCATCTTTTTTTCTGAATAATTATTCATTTTTGTCACAGTGATGTACAGAGGGGTTACAGTCTCATACTTAAGGAAGTGGGTACATTTCTTGTACTATTTGTTACCTTCTCCCTCATTTCTCCCCCTCCCCCTCCCCCTGTCCCTCTCTCTCCATGAGCTGTTCAGTTGGTTTACACCAAATGGTTTGTGTGTTTTTTTTCACCAAATGGTTTTGTAAGTATTGCTTTTGGAGTCGTTTGTCTTTTTATCCTGTGTCTCTCAATTTTTATATTCCCTTTCCCATCCCTAAATTCCAATACCAGTATATACAGTATACAGGATACTCAGATGAGGTACAGTGGTAGCATGAGGACAACGACAGGAAGGGGATACAAGAGTACCATCAACATAAAAAAGCTATGGTTTCACATGGCATGTTGAAAGTAATTACAACAGTGATATAACAGTCGTTTCCATAACATGGAGTTCATTTCACTTAGCATCATCTTATGCGTTCATAAGGACACAGCTATTGGGCTCTTGTGATCCTCTGTTGTGACTAGCCTAAACCTGTATTAATTATTCCCTATGAGGGAAACCATAGAGTCAATGTTTCTTTGGGTCTGGCTCACTTCACTTAGTATAATTTTTTCCAAGTTCTTCCATTTCCTTACAAATGGGGCAATGTTATTCTTTCTGATAGAGGCATAGAATTCCATTGTGTATATGTACCTCATTTCCATTCATCTACTGAGGGGCATCTGGGTTGGTTCCCTATTTTAGCAATGACAAATTGTGCTGCAATGAACATTGTTGTGCTGGTGGCTTTAGTGTGTTCTTGTTTGTAATCTTTTGGGTAGATGCCCAAGAGTCGGGCTGCTGGGTCGTAGGGGAGCTCTATGTTTAGCCTTCTGAGTAACCTCCATATCGCTTTCTAGAGTGGCTGAACAAGTTACAGAGTTCACCTTAGTCCATCCCTTCCATCAGATGATACATGCACTCTAATTATAATAAAGTCTATGTGTCATGAGTGAATCGCACTTGCCAAATGTCCCCCCAAAATTTTTACTTATTATAACTAACACTTTTCATATCCCGTGAAATGGATTCATATTACAGAAGCCCACAGATATATATATATATATATATGTGTGTGTGTGTATATATATATACACTTATTACTTTAAAAGTGAAAGAGAATGAAGAGACATGTAACAGAGATATAATTTAACCTATACAATGCAAATATTTCATATAGAGATACATATCTGTATCTATTGCTTATGGCACCATTCATATTGTAAACCAATCAATTAATGTGTTACCATCATGAGTGGAATGATCTATGGATCATTAGATAGACACTAAAGCTTTCATTCATTTTATAAAGCCTCTCAAAACTCTTGTGATGTTTATATTCTTGCTCACAGAATGTTCTTATTTAAAAAGAAAAACAGCACATACCATCTAATCAAATCTAAGAATTTTGCTCTGTTTTCCAATTTCTGGAGCAGATTGGTATAATTTCTGTTCCTACCTTGGGAAGTTGGGCATCAGCCGAAGTTGTAGTCACAACTTAGCAATGTGGTTCCTGTGACTTAACCAAATAGGGTCATGATTAGCAAAATGTATTCCCATAATTGGCAGTTTAAATACTAAATTCTGGAGAAAATCCAGAAGAAATGTAAGACAAAATAACACAGGGAAAAATTGGAAGTTTGAGTGAAGTACAATACACTGGTCAGATCTTGGGTTGGAGAGTGTCAAGGTCAGAATGACTTAGGAACTTTAAAACATTACTATTAAAATCCCAAGCTCAGCCAGACAGTGGTGACTCACATGCGCAATCCTAGCTAATCAGGAGGCTGAGATTTGAGGATCTTGGTTAGCAATCAGCCCAGGCAGAAAAGTCTAGGAGACTCTTACCTCCAATTAACCACTAGAAAACCGAAAATGGCATGGTGACTCAAAGTGGTAGAGTACTAGCCTCAAGCAGAAAAGCTCAGGGACAGTGCAGTTCAAGCCCCACTACCAATAAAAAATAATCTCAAGATCAAGAGCAGTCAGATTTTGTAGCATTTTGTAAATGGGGAAAATATGTATGCTCTAAATGTTAGATTCAAGAGAGCAGTGTATTTTTCAGACTAGACAAATACTCCAATGTCAGCAATTCTAAATGTAGAACCAACCTTGAACTGTTGTAGTTCAGGATCTACAAAACCCTGAACTGTTGGAGTTCTGTGTCCACAAGGGCTGAAAAATAAAAATTCTTGATTTTTCACTCCCTATAACCTAGAAGAATAACAATTCCTTGATCTCAGGGTCAATTGGAACAAGGAAGGAATTGGTGGCATTTGGAATTTTTTTTAATGTTTCCATTTAAGCCAGTTGTCCACCAGAGCTTGGTCATGATGCAGAACTGAGAACTTGTGTTTTTCAAGTATGAAGCTTACAACCTCTGGGAATGTGAGGAAATGCAGAGAGTCTTAGAAGGTTGAGCTGTAAAACTGATAACATTTTTTAAAGGCATAGAAATGAACCACAAAGCAAGATAGTACCAATGCCTCCCTTTCTCAGCCTGGACCTCTCTTCTAATGTACAGAGGCTTTCCTCAGGAATTAAAGTTGACCTGATTTATTACTTATATGGAAAAAGTAAACAGTGTTTCAGCCAGAGTGAAGTGTACAGGTTAAGCAATGGCTCTGTAGCAGAGATATCACAATACATTCACAATACAAACATAAAGTTAGTATGGCTGGATTTAGAAGAAGTGAGAGTGAGACTGGCTGGAAGAGTAGTTAAGCATCAGATCACCAGGAAGTTGAAAGCTATGTCATTTCCTTTTATACATCCTTATATTCAGAACAGTTGGTAGTGAATGAAAGTCACTTGGAAAGATAAAACAAACCCAAATTCACATTATGTGATTACTCGGTATGGGTTAACACGAGAATTGTGTAGATTAGAATAGACTAGTTTCAAGGAAACCTTTCAGAAGACTATTGTAATAGTCTAGAAAGAAATGACTACAGTAAGAGCATAAGAGATGGACTTAAATCGGTGGGTATAGCAGGAAAAGTTGGCAAAGTGTGTTGATGAACATCATGACCATGGAGAGAATAAGAGAGATCAGGGTGCAAAAAATATTCCTGGATTTGTATCATGCACAATTTGGTGGAGCTATTGACCATACAGAATATGGTCACACTTGAACATGTTATATATGAGGTGTCATTGAAACTTGAAAGGGAAAATATTAAGTGAGGCATTGGATATACTGGCCCTTACTCTCAAAAAAAAGATTAGGGTGAATTATACTACTTTTAATTATCAGTGGATATCATTTGCTTATATATTTAAAAATTAAATGAAAATTTCAAATAAAATAAATGAATGGCAAAAAACAGCATGAAAAGATGTTTAATACCATTTGTCATTATAAAAATGCAAATTAAAACCATGATGAGCTACCATTATACATTTATAAGATGAGCTAAACAAAATTAGTGGCAATACCGACTGCTGGTGAAAATTTAGAACAATCTGAAGACTCATTCATTGATGGTGAGAATGCAAGCACAGTATAGCCATTTTAGAAATCAGTCTCATACTTTGTTTTAATGTTGAACATAAATTTTCCATTCAAAACAGCAATTCCACTCTTAAATATTTAACTAAGTGAATTGATTTTCATCCAGACAAAAATCAGTACATAAATATTTTAGAGTCTTAATTTATAATAGCCCCAACCTGGAAACAACCAAGATATCCTTAAACATATTTTCAGATAAACAAATGGTGCTTTAGTAGTACTCCACAAAATGGAATAATCCATCAATAAGAGAAAATTATACACTTGAATTTTTTCTATGCTGGTCCTGGGACTTGAGCTCAGGGCCTGGGTACTGTTGTTGGGCTTTTTTTCTTTTTCTTTTTTCTTTTTGGTTCATTCTTTGCTTTATTTGGACATTCTTTCTCCATTATGAATTCTCAAACATCTCAAATCATGGAAGTAGGGAATTCTTAAGGCCATCAAACTATAAACTGCCTTAATTATAAAATGGAGGTATAGTTCATTTAAAGGGTAACATTAAAAGTGTATTGATGAGTGCTGGTGGTTCATGTCTGTAATTCTAGCTACTCAGGAGACTGAGATATGCAAGTTGCAATTTGAAGCCAATTCCAGTAGGAACATCTGTGAGACCCTTATCTCCAGTTAACCACCAAAATGCCAGAGTAGAGCTGTGGTTCAAGTGGTAGAGCGCTAGCCTTGAACACAAAATGAGCTTTTTTCTTTATCTTTTTTTATACTTTTTAAATTTTTATTTTATTATCAAGGTGATGTACAGAGGGGTCACAGTTACATATGTAAGGTAGTGAGTACATTTCTTGTCAGACTTGTTATCTCCTCCTCCTTTATTTTTCTCCCACTTTCTTTCCTCCCCATCCCCACCCCACCCCCGCCCTAGTTGTATAGTTAATTTCCAACATATTGTCTTGTGAGTATTGCTGGTTTTTGTTGAGCTTTTTTTGCTCAAGACTAGCACTCTGCCACTTGAGCCACAGCTCCACCTGGCTTTTTGATGGTTAATTGAAGATGTGAGTCCCAAGGACTTTCCTGCCTGGGCTGGCTTGGAACTATGATCCTTAGATTTCACCCTCCCAAGTAGCTAGAATGACAAGTGTGAGCCACCAGCAGCCAATTGTACTTGGGCTTTTGATTTAATAAGTAGGAACTTTTTTAAGCTAGTTTAATATGTCATGTGATAAAGTTGACCCCTGGTAGTATTTCACTTGTAAGTAATGTATTATTTGAGTTCTCAGACAGCAGAATCATTTTAAAAAGAGAGCACTGAGTGCAGCCTGGTGATCATGACCCAACAGAGCCTTACATTTTTCCTAATGTATTTGAGTGATGAGTATTTTCACACGCTATTATTAATCCACATTGCCATAAAAGTTAGTGGCTTAAAAGAACAATTTCTTTATTATCTCTTAGTGGTTTCTGTGGGCAAGAAATTCAGAGAAGAGCTAGTTGGAGTGGTTCTGACTCAGCATCTCTCATAATGGAACCAAGGAAAGCAAAATGCTAAAGTAACTAGGGGCCACTCATGCATCACTTTCTTCATTGTCAGAGCTTCTCTATGTGGTGGTCTCTCCAATGAGTTACTTTGGGCTTTTCTGTAACTATCTGGTACTTAATGGCTGTTAAAAGCTGCAAGAGCAAATATCTCAGGTCATGTAGTTCTCACTGAATTACCTTTTATGATCTAGTCTTGAAAGTTACATAGCATTAATTCTGCCATACTCTATTGACCAAAGCAATGACAGAATCCCATTTATTTTCACAAGGACAGAACATAGACCCAACCTCTCAACAGGATGAGAAAAAATACCAGGGAAAAAACGAAGCACTGGCAGCTCATGGTTGTAATCATAGCTACTCAGGTAGGTTACCATCCACTGTGCCCCAGTGAGGGCCACTGACACTGTGAGCCATTTGAGGGGCCGAGAGTGGGGCTACTATCCTGCCATCTCCTCCTCATCTGTCCAACTGTGGCTGCTAACTATAGGGGAGCCAGGCTGTATGTGGGATGAGACTGTGTCCCAGCTGATGTCACAGGAGGCTGAGATCTGAGATCTGAAGATCACAGTTTGAATCCAGCCCAGGTAGGAAAGTCCATGAGACTCTTATGTGCAGTTACCACCAAAATGCCACAAATGGAGCTGTGGCTCAAATGTTAGAGTGCTAGTCTTGAGTGAAAAAGCCAAGGGATAATGCCCAGGCCTGGAGTTCAAACACAAATACCAGCACACACACAAAAAAGAGACAGTAAGTAAGTTAATTTGATTCACTATCATAACAACATTACTATTTATGTGTAACTCATAACATCAATTCCCAAAACCTCAAATATACACAATAAAATTTATCTTAAAACAAAAATAAAGCAGATATTTTTCTACCTGAACATTTATAACTTTTGGTGTTTAGGATATTTGGAGTCTCAGCTTTTCTTCTCTCATTATCTTTATTTCCCTTCACCATTCAGATCTTCATGAGAAGATCAGTAGTTGTCAATGAGTACGTCATAGTATAAAACTGTTGGGGAGAAAAAAAAAGCAAAAAGAAAGCTGACATTGATGAGCACCCATTTTATGCCAAATACCAAGCTAAACACTGATCTATTTCACTGAAATTGTCACTTATCTATTACTATTGTACAAATTATTTTAAACTTTAATGGTACAAAAATTAGATCAATAGCATATTTTGGGGGGTCAAAACACAGTGGAGTTGAGTCACCTATGCTCCATGGTTACTAAAGTCTCAGCTGAGATAATGACAATGGATGGAGAAAGCTGACACAACTCTTTCAGGGCAATGAATCTGGGAGTGTGGCTTTAGCTGTGGGTTGAGTGACATGATTATTTTCCTATCACAACTGCTGGAGTTGGGTGTCCAAGGTGACTTCATCATTTACATGTTTGGTGCTACTGCTTTGATAGCTATATTTGTCTAGAGAGCCCTATCCTCATGGCTAGCTTTGAGTTATGAACTATTCTTAACTCCTCTCTCTCCCTCCCTTTCTCTCTCTGTCTGTCTCGCTCTCGTCTTTGTTAATGTATCAGTGAAAGAAATATTGAATATAATTTCTACCTGTTAAAATAAATTTTATGTATTTTAATACCTAAAGAATGTTAAAGTGCATTAGTGAACTATTGCACATATTAAACTTATTTTTATTATATTGAAGAGGATGTTGTCCCTATTAGAGAGAATATTCACACCCCTATAGACTTATGTGGATTAAATAAGACTAGTTCATGTTCAGGTAATCTCAGTCTGTCTCTGGCTGTTTTGTATATTTCAACCCCTGTTGTAAAATAAAAAAAATATAGAAGATACCAGACCTTAGAAATTTTCATATCTTTTAGAAGGGCTAGGTTTCAGATATTTCAAATAACAATAATGCCAAATCAAGATATATAATAAAATAATAAATTGAGTAAAATCTCTAGTACCTCCTGCAGCTAAAATATATTATCAAAGGGAAGGAAATAAAAAAGCTAAGTACTTAGAGCAGTTTGTATGGAGAGAGGAGTGAGGGACTTAACTGTCATCTCAGTAGATGTCATATTATTTGAGTTGGCACAGAAGAAAGAGAAACAAGCACCTGGTCGACAGAGCCCAATCAAAGACAAGTACCATGAATGCCATTTACTCCTTAAAATGGCTGTCCTATTGCCAATGTTCTGTGCTCTTTCTTCCTGTTTCAACTGAATTCTGTTTGTTTGCCCTTTCATGGCTCATAAAAGTTCTGTTCAGCAGCTGTGGTTGTCCAACACTCAGTTTTCAGTCACCCAGAGCCAGAGTGAGTACCTGCACTTCCATTAAACAAAGCTTCCTAATGATCATAAAAGCAATGTGTTTACACAAAAATTCTATAAAGCAATGCTTCCACCACTATATCTTATAAAGCATGAACTTTCAATACTGCTAATTAACCTAAAATGTTTAAGGTCCTGTGCTCATTCATTTGTGCATTCATTTCTCTCTTTCTCCCAGTCTCCTCTCCATAGTCTATCCTGCACCTCCATTTTCTTGACTATAAGCAACATTCTGCTATTTAACATGGGACTTTCTGGATCTTTGATGACAAGAATTGCATTCTTGCCTAAAGACTGAGTTGAAAACTTCTCTTAACCCCACATTGTATAGTATGAACATAGCATCTCCTACACCACAACATTAAACCTCTTCTGAGTACTGGAAGCAGCAATGGGGCAATTGTCTTAATGACATTTCCCATAGCCATGTTCAGTAGACCGCACAGACAACTAGCTGTGCTTTTCCAGTTCTATCTCCAGTAAGGAGGTTCTGACTGATGATCCGTATGTCTGAACTACTTAAACATTGTTTGCCCTACATGGCAGAAAACTGCACAGGCTTCAGACAGTGTCCTACAGAAAAACAGACCACCCCTCTACTTGATCTGATTCATCTAAGCAAACAGTTCTCTGATTTATTTTGTTTTCGGAGTGCCTTACATGGGAGAGAATGTACCAACACAATGACAGAAGTTTGAGTCTATGTATAGTATTAGTTCTCTTATAAGTTTATAAATTGGTATTCTTGTCTATGTGTGTGTATATATGTACATATATATGAAACTTCTATGAGTTTACATAGTGTAGTACATTGAATTATGATCTCTCCAATATTGGGTTTTAATCTGTGGAATCTGTAAATGCAACCTTTTGGTTGGGAAAAAGATATTTGCTCTCTGGTGCCAGTATGTTGAAGGCAACCGTCTAGTCAATATTGAAAGTCATCACATTACAGTAAGAATAAAGTTATAAGGTCATACACATTCAAAAGAAAACTTTATTGAAAAATGTGCTAACCTAGCTATTGGGAGGCAGAGATCAGAAGGATTATGATTCAAAGCCAGGTTAGACAAAAAAGTTAATGAAGATCCCCATCTTAATCAATAAGCTAAGTGTGGTGGTTCAAACCTATATTCTTAGCTACACGTGGTGGAGGACATAAGTAGAGGGAATCACAGTTTGAGGCAAAAACGAGAAACACTACTGAAATATATAACTAAAATGAAAGAGGCCTGGAAGCATGACTCAACTCATAGAACTCATTCCTGATAAGCTTGAAATATTGCGTTCAAGCCTCAATCCTGTTGCCTCACATTTCTGATACATTCATATTCCCCTAAATATTTTAAATAAGACTTCCACTTGTGGCTTCAGGAAACCATAACACAGTAACAAGTCTAAAAGTTTGAAAGCCCATATACATAGGGATGCTATGTAGACTTCACTGTTCCATTCATTTTCCCACTGACCAGTTGTTATCTTGGTGTTTAATTTTTTTAACTTCTTTTCATATTATAGATGTTAAGCATTAGTCAGATGAACAGTTGACAAAGACTATTCTTTGACTGTCTCTTTCTTCTAGTATTTATTTCCTTTTTACATATGGAAGCCCTCCATTTCCAGGATTTCAATTTGATTTCTTTTTCAGGATTTCTGTATATTTATTAAATTCTTCCTTCAGATCTTGCAATGCTTTCCTTATTCAATTCAGCTGTTTATTTGATTCTACTTGAATTCAACTAGTTGTTGATTTGTATCCTCTTTGAATTCATTCAGGTCCTTATATATGACCTCTTTAATCTTCATCATCTTTATAATTGTTCCTTTGAGTTCATTGTTTGAAACTTCACCCACTTGACTATCATTCAAGTCCTTTATTGCAGAACTGTTTTTTTTTTTTGCAAGAGACGTTATCTTGCTTTTTCATATTACCCATGTTTCCATGTTGAGATTTATGCAACTGAGGCCAAGTCATTGGATGGAAGTTTTAGTCGCCTATAGATTCAGCTGAAATACTCTCAGTCTTCAAGCAGGACAGTATAGTGGCCATGTTCATGTAGTATTTCTTACTAGTGTACTAGGGGTAGCTCTTGGTAGCCAAGCATTCATACAAGTACTCATGGCACTGGGCCTGATCCACTGTTCTGCTCAGATCATGACAAACTAGCAGGAGTCTCTTGTAGAAGGAGAAAAACTGAGAGACCATTTTCTCTGCTTGCTGATCTCAGTGCTTATAAACCCAATCTTTCCTTTACATAGGAGAAGGCTGTGAAAATTTCATGGTTCAGAGGGTCTGGACTTGAACCCTTAGACCTCACTATCAGCAAACACAATCCAAGGTTCTATTCACAGAGGCAGGTCTCAGAAAATTCAGGATGTGCCCAAAGTTTATTTCCCCATAGAGCAGAAGAGGAGCGAGCCTACGAGTGTCACATAATTCAGAGTTTCAGGGCTATGGCCACCCAGGAGCCAAGAGGCAGACTTATAGGCTGAAAACCAACCCCAGCCACAGACATTGTGCGTTGTTTCCACCTAAGCCTCGGGCTATGGGACTTGCTCGGTCCCAGGAGAGGTTTAGTCCTCCTACCAATATGGTTCCCCATGAAGTATTTGTACAGTTCCCTGTAGTTTAAACTCTCTATGGAGCCATAACCACATCAGACTCTCTCTCTGAGGATCTGAAAAATTATTAGTTCTAATACTTTCTGTGGGATGTTTGAAGTTTTGTACATGCTAGATCTTGTCATGTGAAAATAAAGTCAATTTTACCTCTTCCTTTCCATTTGGATGCCTTTCATTTCTTTTTCTCCACTGATTGCTCTGGCTAGTACTCCAGTACTATGTTGACTCAACATGGTTAGAATGAGCAGCCATGAGTTGTATTGCATTTCAGTGAAAAGCTTTTATTTGTTTCCCATTGATTATGATGTTAGCTATAGGGTTTTTCATAAATTTCCTTTATTTTGTGCAGGAATTTTACTTCTAAACTCTTAAAAGATTTCATCCAGAAAAGATGTTGTACTTTGGTAAATAATTTTTTTGGTATCAATTGAGATCTAGCAGGTATTTTTTTTTTCTTATTTATTGTCAAAGTGATGTACAGAGAGGTTACGGTTTCATGTTAAGCTTTGGGTACATTTCTTGTACTGTTTGTTACCTCCTCCCTCTTTTCCCCCCTCCCCCTTCCCTCTCCCCCCCCATGAGTTGTTCAGTTGGTTTATACCAAATGGTTTTGCAAGTATTGCTTTTGTAGTCGTTTGTCTTTTTATCCTGCATCTCTCGATTTTGGTATTCCCTTTCACTTTCCTAGTTCTAATACCAGTATATACAGTTTCCAATGTACTCAGATAAGATACAGTGATAATGCAGGTACAACCACAGGAAGGGGATACAAGAGGACCATCAACAATAGAAGCTACGGTTTCACATGGCATGTTGAAAGTAATTACAACAGTGATGTAACAGTCATTTCCATAACAAGGAGTTCATTTCACTTAGCATCATCTTATGCATTCATAAGGGCATAGTTATTGGGCTCTTGTGATCCTCTGCTGTGACTAGCCTAAACCTGTGCTAAGTATTCCCTATGAGGGAGACAATAGAATCCATGTTTCTTTAGGTCTGGCTCATTTCACTTAGTATAATTTTTTCCAAGTCCTTCCTTTTCCTTACAAATGGGGCAATGTCATTCTTTCTGATAGAGGCATCGAATTCCATTGTGTATATGTACCTCATTTCCATTCGTCTACTGAGGGGCATCTGGGTTGGTTCCATATTTTAGCTATGACAAATTGTGCTGCAATTAACATTGTTGTGCTGGTGGTTTTAGTGTGTTTCTGTTTGTGGTCTTTTGGGTAGATGCCCAAAAGTGGGGCTGCTGGGTCATAGGGGGGCTCCATATTTAGCCTTCTGAGGAATCTCCATACCGTTTTCCAGAGTGGCTGAACCAGTTTACATTCCCACCAACAATGAAGTAGGGTTCCCTTTTGGCCACATCCCCTCCAACATTTATTATTGTTAGTTTTCTTGACATTCTTACTGTGGTGATGTGGAATCTCAATTGGCAGGTATGTTTTTATTTCTCATTCTATATGTGTTCTGTATCATTGTATTTGACTTGAATATATTAAACCAGCCTTGCATGTCAGGTATAAATCCTACTCAATCCCAATGCAAAATCTTTTCTATGTGCTTTTAAATTAAGTCTAATATTTAATTGAGAATATTTGCATAAATGGGCATCACAGATATAGTCTAAAATTTGCTTTTTTGTGATGCTGTTGACTCCCTTAGGTATCAAGTAGATGCCGGTTTCATAAAATGTGTTTGGAAATATTCCTGGTAGTTCTACTTTTTGGAAGAGCTTAAGAAGCCTTATTAAGTAACCACTGAAGGCATTTGGTCCTGAGGTTTTCTTTTTAAGAAGGATTTTAATATAATTACTTCAGTACTCTTATTTGTCATTGGTCTTTTCAAGTTTTCTGTTTTATTTGATATTTGAAGGTTATATTTTTCTAGGAATTTATCCATTTCCTCTAGATTTTCCAATTTGTTATCATATAATTGTTCATCATAATTACTTATGATCTTTTTTATTTCTGAGGCATGAATTGTACTGCTTTCAGTTTCATTTTGTATTTCATTTATTTCAGTCTTTTTTTTTGCTCTTAATTGGGCTGGCCATATGTTGGTGTAATTTTTTAATTCTTTCAAAGAACCAGATCTAGATTTTATTAATTTTTCTATGGTTTATCTGTTCTCTACTTGATTTGTTTCTTTTCTGATCTTTATTATTTTCTTCCTTCAACTTACTTTGGATTTAGTTTGTTCTTTTGTCCATCTCCTTGATTCACAATGTTAAGCTATATAGCATTATGATATTCCTTCTTTTTTAACGTAGATGTGTATTACTTGTATAAAGAGGGTTTATATTGCTATTTCCACACATACATATAATGTCTTTTGATCATATGTATCCCCTATATTATTATTCCTTATTCCCTTCCCTACTGTGTTTATTTCTTACCACAGTATATCTTCAAATGAGAGTGAAACACTTCACATATAGAATAGTTTAGGCAGTTTACAAGTGGGCCCTGTACTTTACTTTCTATTGAACCTTTTTATGTATCCTCTGTCAGGGCTCCTAGTTTCCCAGTCTACCTTCAATATATGAGTTGTGTATGTAGGTAATTCTTTTATGGTTCTCTCACTTTTAATAACCTCCTATCAAATTTTGGTGTGTCCATTGCATGCCCCAACCAGAACCCCAACGAAGTAGAGGTGTAGGCTTACTAACTCATAAAGGAAGTACCAATTAAATTCAGTCACAAACAGTTGCAAAATAAAAATCACTACTTAATGACAAATGGTTCCATTCATACCCATAGATTTTGGAAAAGGCATTGCTACTTTTATTGAGGACATGATAGAAAATCCAATCAGTCTCCTCTGGCAGTGTCTACATTGAATGAACTTCAAACTTTCTGAGAGAATGATATACCTGGGATTAATAAAAATTATAAAATCATGTACAAAAATAGACAAACAGGAAGAAGCCAGTAAGAATGGCTCACACCTGTGATCCTAGCTGCTCAAGTGGCAAAGGTCAGAAAACCACAGTACAAAACTAACCTGAGGAGAAAAGTCTGCGGACTTCATTTCAAAAAACAAACTAGCAAAAGTTTGGGCTAGAGGCATGGCCTAAGTTGTAGAGAACTGGCCATGAGTAAGAAAGCCAATCAACAGTGAAAAGCACTGAATTCAAGCCCCAGAACTGACAAGAATAAAGAAAAAAGGAGGATGGAAGGAAGGACGAAAGGAAGAAAGAAAAGAAGGAAGGAAGGAAGGAAGGAAGGAAGGAAGGAAGGAAGGAAGGAAGGAAGGAAGAAGGAAGGAACCTATGAAATAAATAGTAATTATAATATAATCATACAGAATAAGATGGACACATGTACAGAAAGACAGACTTTCATGATAGTAATTTCACTCTGAACCATTTTAGAGTTATTACCAAGTTGGAGTATATTTGTAGCTCTATACAGATATATGATCTTTTAATATTTATGACATGAAACAGATGAATTAAGTTGGGGTCTGCATAGATGTGGTTCATGATTTAGTGATTTTTTAACCACTACTGTAACAGATGGCCACTAATGTAAGGGAAGAAAGTTATGTATATTTATTTTCTGCACAAATGGTAGGATTCACCAAAGCATCTTATCTACCAAACATCACCAAACCCTACAATTCAGCTACCTCTGTTTTTAACCTGGTATAAAAATAAATTGGAAAGACACCTTAATGTGATTTTCAGAAAGTACCAATAGAAGTTTAAATCATTAGCTTTGCCAAGTTTGTTTTTGATCTAGGGTTCATTCTTCCTAAGCAGTCTCTGAGGAATTTGAACTCTCAAGGGACAGAGAAATAAGATATCCTTGTGTGCTTTACTTGGTGCCTAAGATGTGAGGCCTCTTCTTATCCCAGTTAACCAGCACCACATAAAAGCATAAAAATATACTGTTCAGTCTTCATTCTGAACCACTTTCCCTAATCCATCCCTTACCACACTCCCCAACCAACTTCTCTTCATCATGGGCTTGCCCTCAATTGGCATAGCCTTTGACCACTCAATGTTAAAGTCTCATCCACTCAATCTTGCCTATCTTTTAGGAGCCTAAAATTCAACAGAGGACTTTCATCATTACCAGATGTCCCTAGGTCCTATCAGTTGTACAAACCACTCCTGGAAGGAATTTAAAAGTCATGAGGAAAGTAAGAGTTTATTGACACACCTTGTATTAACAATACTAGCCACCTCTCCACATTGGCCATCCAATGAAGATGTAGCCACAAGTTACCAACCCTCCAACACGAAAGACTAATTTCTTACTTTTACTTGTGTTATATCAGTTAATCAGTGAAATAGAGGGGACTAGAAGGATGTAGAGGGAACTGTAAGTCAACTGCCTGTACTGTGTCTTGATTTATCTTTGGAAATCCACTAGAGAACATAGCAAACTCTAGAGTCAAGATGACTCAAGAAATGACAAGATGGCTATTTGAATCCAGATGTGAAGTTTTAGGGATATACTCTAAACTTTCTAGGCAAAACATGTCCTTACTAAATGGCAGCTACAAATAGTATCCAGACTTCTGGCTCCCTACAGCCAATGGATAGTTCCATGGTCACATCCTATCATCTGGATGCAAAGTCATCATAGTTTCTGAGAGGCCACATCTACTAGACACATTGCTCTTGGACTGTTTGGATCTCCTGAGCTGGACTGTCCCTGGAGTTCTGCATCTAGTACTCTTCTTTTGGAACTAATCTAACTGAACCACTTTGCTCTGGCTGTTCATCTCATCTGGGAGCTCTATACTATTAGGGGAATGGACTCAGCAATATCTTCCCCCCCCCAGAAGACTTCTACTCTGGGAAAAGGTGAACTTACTGCCTTCCCCTTCCAGTTATCCACTCTGATTCTGTAATCATCATGTGTCCGCCTTGATCTTTGCCTAACACTATACCTGGTCTCATATAGAAGACGCCAATTTGAACGCTTCATCAAAATCCCTGGCAAGTCATCCTGAATATCTCCAAAGATATTAAAGGCAATCCACTTTACTTGGTGACTGGGTGCCTAGAGGTCCATCACAAGCCTGTAAGATGTAGAAGAAGAAGCCTGCCTATGTACTCTGGATGGCTTGGCTTGATCATCCTAACTCATCTCTAGTTGTCCAATTTTAGAGACTAAATGCAGTTCACCTTTTTAGCCAGTCATATTTGGTAATATTTCCACAAACAAACCTATCTCAAATAGATATGACAATTTTCCTTGCCCTGAAACTCCAAAGCTCTTATATTCTTCCTAGATAGACTCTCTTTTGTTTTCCAACTCTTACCTGTAGTTAGAATGGCTTTTCTATGCCCTATCAAGATTTGTTCTGATTGTCAGTCCTTTTCCTGGCACATTATACCCCCAGTTTGGCCCCTCAATTTGTTTAGCTTCTTATTAATTCCCTCTTCATTGCTCTTCAGCTTCATTTGATCCCCTAATCCCAGAAAGCAGATGGTGAATCTACAGGCCACCTGCTCAGGGCACCTGCTTTGCTTTGTAATTCAGAGCTGAAGTCTCTGCTTTGATATACAAAAGTATTATCTAATTTCATTACTGTCTGTCTTTTATTTTCTGACTAATATTCAAAAAAGTCTTTTCCTCTTTCTCCCAAACTCACCCTGTCCACTACAGCTTTGGGTAGCATTTTTCTTTACTGCAACCAATACTTTGAATATAGTTTCATGCTGCCTTGTTTCAGACTATAGAAGCCAGACTAAGCAGTACTGATGTAGCTTGATATTTCCCAGCCAAATGTTTACTTTGAGTTGATTTCTATGACATTTTCAAGCCACCCACTCGACTTCAAATTTTAAAAACTTGCAATTGCACCTATGTTTTATGCTACCACCCAAACAAAACCCGCACACATCTTTTTTTTTTTTAAACAAAAAGAACCTCCTGAGAACAAGTAAATGGTGCTTTTCCCTCTCCTGAAGTCCCAAGTAAAACAGAAGAATGATGTCTGTTAGAATAACAGCTATAGGGGCTGGGGATATAGCCTAGTGGCAAGAGTGCCTGCCTCGGATACACGAGGCCCTAGGTTCGATTCCCCAGCACCACATACACAGAAAAAAAAAAAAAAAAACGGCCAGAAGCGGCGCTGTGGCTCAAGTGGCAGAGTGCTAGCCTTGAGCGGGAAGAAGCCAGGGACAGTGCTCAGGCCCTGAGTCCAAGGCCCAGGACTGGCCAAAAAAAAAAAAAAAGAAGAATAACAGCTATAATTATTGCTGCTTTTAGCTAAAAAAAATTAGACACACATAAAAATCAGACATATGTAAGTGCTATATTTCTGCCAATCTAAGATGTAAGCCATTTCCAGTTATGGTAGAGAGCATTAGTACTACCTGAACTTCAACAGGATCATGATCTGCTCAACTTTTCTCACTTTCTATTGAAACTTTTGGCACATATCAACCAAATTCACATTAAAAAGATCTTGTGTGGTACATGTAAAATGAAATGTTCTTGTGGTAGATGAGTTACTGGATCACTGAAATCAAGCTTGGTGCCAAATCAAGCATGTGTGGTAATAAATAAAAGAATAAAAACAGCAATTAAGGTCTTAACATAAGAAATAATGAAAAAAAATTTAAGACATGATTAGAGCTCTAGCTGCTTTATAGCAACCATGTGCAAAAGCAAATACATAGGTGGAAATGGTATTGCTAGAGGTAATAAGGAAATGGGTAACAGGATTTTATGTTCATCACAGCACAATTTGTCATAGCTAAAATATGGAACCAACCCAGGTGCCCCTCAGTAGATGAATGGATCAGGAAAATGTGGTACATATACACAATGGAATTTTATGCCTCTATCAGAAAGAATGACATTGTCCCATTTGTAAGGAAATGGAAGGACTTGGAAAAAATTATACTAAGTGGAGTGAGCCAGACCCAAAGAAACATGGACTCTATGGTCTCCCTCATAGGGAATAATTATAGCACAGGTTTAGGCTAATCACAGCAGAGGATCACAAGAGCCTAATAGCTATGCCCCTATGAATACATAAGATTGTGCTAAGTGAAATGAACTCCATGTTATGGAAACGAGTGATATGTCACTGTTGTAATTACTTTCAACATGCCATGTGAAGCCATAGCTACGATTGTTGATGATCCTCTTGTATCCCTTTCCTGTGGTTATAGCTGCACTATCACTGTATCTTATCTGAGTACATTGGAAACTGTATATACTGGTATTAAAACAAGGAAAGTGAAAGGGAATACCAAAATCGAGAGACACAGGATAAAAAGACAAACGACTACAAAAGCAATAGTTGCAAAACTGTTTGGTATAAATGAACTGAACAACTCATGGGGGGAGAGGGAAAGGGGGAGTGGGGAGGGGGGAATGAGGGAGAGGTAACAAACAGTACAAGAAATGTACCCAATGCCTAACGTATGAAACTGTAACCTCTCTGTACATCACTTTGACAATAAATAAGAAAAAAAGTTAATGGGTATTTTTAAATGAAAGATGAAAAAAGTAATAGAACGTAAGTAAGGGCCTTCTTTTGCCCACAAGGTGCAGGTAACATCTCTCATAGCTGAACCTGCAATCTGATTCCAAGATGTTTTAACTATCTTTGATCTTCAGCAAATTAATTAACCTGCTTAGTCTATTTTTTATTTGAAGGGATTGAATACTAATGCTCACTAATTCTAAGGTTGTTATAAGGGTTAAATGAGATGTGGCATTAGAAAAACTTAAAGGGAGAATCCCTTTAATTTTATGGATGATTATGATTATTACAAAGCAGACGTTGGTTTTGATGACTGTTCATATATGACTCCCTGGTTGGAAAACCATCACAATTAGTCTAGGATCAGCAGGGGCAGTCACTTCCCTGATGGGTGAAAAATGGGGAAACTAGGTTTGAGTAGGGGAAGGTACTTATAAAAGTGGGTATTCTTGTGAGTTTTATGGTTCTACCCAAATTCTTTCCTTTGATACTCACTAGCTGTTGTAACTTCAAGGAATTCACTTCTCTGGCATTCACTTTCATTATTTGTGAAAAGGGATCGAATAATTGCTACCTCATGGAACTGTGGCAAGAATCAAGTGGAATAAAACATAACAAATGCCTGGCCCCAAGAAGACAATTTAAATAGAATTTTTATCTGGGAAAGAAGAAGGAAGGAATGATGTTCTGGTACTTGGGGGCAGTTTTGAGGTTGGGAGTGGTCACATAGGCCCTCTCAGAAGAGAGGTGTAAAGAGTGAGTAGGCAGGAGGGAGCTGTAAGCAATCAAAGCATATTATTCTCTGGCCAGCAATCCAGCCAGTCTAATGGAACAATGTACAAAGGGAGAAATAGTCAGTACTTTAATAACCCTCAAATGCAGTTTGTTATACTGACCTGTATTCTAAGCTTACATAAATCTAATTCATCCTTCCAATATTTTGGGCCACTATAGATTTGTTTCGCTGGATACTGCTTCTTTAGCTTCTTTGCTCAAATCAATGTTTCATGCCTGTATTTCTTAACTTCTATAACACATAACTGAATTGTAAGGCAAATCCTTTGCTCAGTAGAAAACTAAAAACAACAAAAATGTTGAATGTTTTAATGCTGCACAGAATTCAAGAGATGTGTGTGTGTGTGTGTGAGAGAGAGAGAGAGAGAGAGAGAGAGAGAGAGAGAGAGAGCATGCACGCACCAGTACTGCAGCTTGAGAACTTGAATTCAGGGCCTGTTGGTGTCCCTGAGCTTTGGCTAGCACTCTGCCACTTGAGCCACAGGTCCGCTTCTGGCTTTTGGGGGGTATTTTTATTGGAGATAAGTGTCTCACAGACTTTCTTGCCCGAGTTAGCTTTGAACCATAATCCTCAAATCCAGAGAAGAAATTTTAACAAGACTGAAACCAGATTGAAATCTGTATGGCAGGGATAGGAGTCTACAGTTGAAGAAAGGATGATAGGTGGATACAAAACTCCATCACTAAAGGAGGGAAGGGGTAACAATGTTTGACAAGAAATATACTCATTACCTTACGTAACTGTATCCCCTCTAACATCACCTTTACAATAAAATTACATTAAAAATTTAAAACTCCATTATTAAGACCAAGGAAAGTGACAAGTATAGTAAGTGTGGCTTGTGCCCATAATCCTGGCTACTCAGGAGACTGAGATCTAGAGGATGGAGGTTCAAAACCAGTCTGGGAAGAAAAGTCCCCAAGACTCTATCTCCAATTAAGCACAAAAAACTGATCTGGATGCATGGCTGAAATGGTAGAGCACCAGCCATGAGCAAGCAAGCTGAGCAAGAGCTTAAGAACCTGAGTGGAATCCCTGGTGCCCACATCAAAATAAAAGAAAAGAAACAAAGGAAGGGAGGAAGGAAGGAAGGAAGGAAGGAAGGAAGGAAGGAAGGAAGGAAGGAAGGAAGGAAGGAAGGAAGGAAGGAAGGAAGGAAAAAAGGTTAACTTTGTAAAAATGCTCTAGTAGCTATGACATGGATGGTGGCAGGGAAATGTAAGTTAAATCATGAGCACATCCGTTTGTATCCCAAACAAATTTCCAGATACAGCCTCTATGTCATGGCATTGCGGAGCTATTCCAACAAGGATTGGCAGAGGTGTCCATTTTGAGAGTTCACAGAGGAAGGAAATTGGATTTCTTGGGACACATCACAGGAATCCCTGAGTCTCTGTTGCATACTGGTTGCATACTGAAATCTCGAATCCCTCTTGCACACATATGGGAGTGTGCATGTGTGCATATATTCATGGGTATGACCAACGTGTTTTGGATTTGTGTGACTGTATCTGACAAGTCAAAGATGTGGCCAAATCCCCAGTCTGTGCATTTTTTATGGTTGGCCTCTTGTCTGAGGCAGAACATCAGTCAGGATGTTAACCAGGGATGCAGATGTGGCTTTTTAGAAAAACACACTCCATACCTTGGCTTCTGTATGTGATAGTTGACAGGATCCACACTTCTGTGTTACACTGAGCTTCAGGGTACCACCTCCTCCCCTGAATTTTCTTAAATGCCTATCATAATAATTGGCTTTGGTACTGGAGCAGAAAGAAGGAAAAGCCTTAAGAGTACATCCTGGGCTCTGGACTTAACGAGAGATGACATTTCAAATGCAATCCACGACCACATGGCAACTTTTCTCCATATCTACGTTATTTTTGCAGGGAATGTTTTCTAAAGAACTTTTGTTACTGCATTTGTACAAGTGAGGCCATTATTGATGAAGTTTTGATCTCTGGATGAACAGGTGTTGTGTTCAGTTTGATTGTCTATGGTCGCAGATGGAGAACAACACGCTACCAAGAGACGGCCTTAAACTGATGAAACTGAAGCTTCATTTTGGAACTTTAAAAAATACGAGTACAAGTACAAGCTGGACTTTAGGAAGTCTGAATCAATCCAAGACAAAACCCAGGACTCTGCATTTTACAATAAGCTGCCAAATATTCCAGATGTCATTTCCAGTCCTTACTTTAGAAAACAACAATCTGTGTCACCTCAAATCTTTGGAATCCAGAATCCCTTTATCATCCCCCACCTCCAAATCTATTGAAGGCTGGTGTGTTGGCTCACACAGTAATCCAAGCTACTTAGGAAATTGAGATCTGGAGGATCACATTTTGAGCTAGCCTGGGAAAAATGTTAGTGAGCCCTCCATCTCAACAAATTAGCTAAGCAATGGTGCTTGTCTGTGAGGAAATAGATAGAAAGATTATTGTCCAGTACAGTCAAACAAAAACTTCAAATCCCTACCAAAAATAACTAAAAGCTAAAAAGACTGAAGAAATGGCTCAAATAGCAGAGCACTCACCTAGAAAGTACAAGGAACTGTGTTTAAAACCCAGTATTACTGCCCCCCAAATATGAGGCCCCTAAATTAGCAAGGTGAATGTGAGTTATAATTATTGAAGTTCATTACATTAAAATTAAACTAAAAACATCCAACATTAATTTATAAATTCATTTTAATAATATAGAGATTACAAATTAGTATGAGTAAAATGTTTTATGAAAAATAATCATTTTTAAAGCAAAAAATAATCTAGTCTCTTTGTTGTCTGTCTTAATATAAGACAAATTATCATATCCATTTTTGCATTCTAGTTGTTCCAGTACACACACACATATGTATGTATGGTATGTGTGTATGTGTATTGGCAGAGAAAGTGGTGGGACTGAACTTAGGGGCCTTGAGCTTGCAAATCAGGCACTCTACCACATGAGCCATGCTACCCGCTCCTTTCTGCATTTGTCATATAGGGATTCACATTATGCCCAGAGCTAACAGCTGAAATCCTCCTACTTGTTCTTCCCCACGTCACTGAGCATGACAGGCATGAGCCACTGCACCTAGTCTTTGTATTTCCCCTAAAGCTTAGATAACACACATGCTTCACTATACCCTGCCATTTTGCTTCCCTCATAGCAGGGATGACAGGCACATACTACTACACCCAGCCTCTGGTTCAAATAGAATTTCATGAACTTTTTCCTAGACTAGCCTCAAACCTTGATCCCCTGATCTCTACCTCCAAAGTAGTTACGATTACAGAGTTGAGCCATCCCACCAGGCTTTTGTGACAGAAGTTTACATGTGAAAAAATCTAGCTTATACAAACATATAGCTTGAAAATGGGGGAGAGTTGGAATATGTGTGCATACATATATGCATGTGTGTATACAATCCAAATATCCTGCATTATATATGCATATATACATACACATATACATATATATGTGTGTGCATATAAATGTATGTGCACACATACATACTCAGGATTTTATACTTGCTTGGCTTTCTTGTTTGGCTAGAGCTCTAACACTTGAGTAATGCCTCCAGTTCTGCTTTTTGATAGTAATTGGAGACAGTCTCACAAACTTTTCTGCTTGGGCTAGCCTCAAACTGAGATCCTCCAGATCTCAGCCTCTTGAGTGGTTAGAACTACAAGCATGAGCCACTAGCGCCCAACTGGATGGAGTATTTTAATAACTTCTTGGGATAACTGTGGATACTTCTATTTGAAACGACATTGAAATCTGAAGTGATAGTTTCACAAAGGTTGGTGGCAACACAGAATCTAACACCATATCAATGAGCTTTACATTCTCTATTACACTAAAATTCTATGTTGCACTTGGAATGTTTTTTTTTTTTACTCAGCACTATCTTATAAAAGTATGAATTGGTCATCTGGTTGAGCAATTTAGACAGATCTTCTAAATGTTGATAGATTTCATTATAAAAGGTTTAAATCACATTTGTTAATATAAACACTGATCTCTTCAAAAAATGTCTTTAAGTTTGGGGAAGCTGGCAAGCTCATGGTTGCAGATAGGAGTGTTCCAAAATTCTAATTTTCTCTTGAAAGCTGGAATTTTATCTTTGGCAATAAATACTGTCAGTTGTTTTCCTTGAAATAACAGGCTCACTCCGTTTATTTTAAAAAATACATCTGCCAAACCCCCAAGTCTAAATAACCATGATTTGCCTGTCAGTCATTTGTCCAAGTAAAAATGGACTTCTATGAAAAAAGCAGCTAGTACAACTCACAAATCAATTGCACAAGTTCTTTTCCTTAAGATGACTATTTCAACACAAGTGATTTATGCAGGCTCCACTTTATCACACACTATATCAAAAGAAAATGAAATTCAAGTTAAGAGGAGTTTTCTTAGAAAATCTTGAAGCAATGAGTAGACTTCAGAGTTCTAGTCAGATGAAAGTTCAATTTCTCCTAGGAGTTATGATTACCCCATATGTGAGGAGGGACAAATTCAACCCACAATACAAGTATTCTTTCTTTCTTTCTTTTTCTTTCTTTCTTTCTTTCTTTCCTTCTTTCTTTCTCTCTT
Source organism: Perognathus longimembris pacificus (assembly GCF_023159225.1). Taxonomy (NCBI): domain Eukaryota; kingdom Metazoa; phylum Chordata; class Mammalia; order Rodentia; family Heteromyidae; genus Perognathus; species Perognathus longimembris. The sequence continues at coordinate 81,369,097 of NC_063188.1, read as the reverse complement.
TCTTTCTTTCCTTCCTTCTTTCTCTCTCTCTCTCTTTTTCTTTCTCTCTCTCTTTCTTTCTTTCCTTGTTATCTTTAAGTAATTGTACGAAGCGGTTTCAACTCAACATATCTGCTTGTGAGTGTAATGCATCTTGATTAATAATGTCACTGTCTTCATCATTTCCCCCATCTCTACCAACCCCACTCCCTCAAGTTACCTAGTTCCTTTTTCACATATATGCGTTGAATATTATGACTGTATTCTCCTATCCTTCCTCATAAGACAGCATTATATGATTGCCTATATATAGATAAATTACAAAAGTCCGCCTCAAGAGAAACTCCAAATTCTTAGTGGTACACCTCACTTTAGAAGGAAAATACTGAAATCCCGAATGGTTGCTTCCTAAAACAACAGTGAAACACATATACACACATACCAATAAGAAGCAGTACACATTCAACAATGAGCAAATCTGGTAAAGACAGTTTAAATTCATTTGTTTTGTGTGTAACAGCACACATAAAATAAATGGATCCAAGTTAACGTCATCAGTATTATGACAAATCAGTATTATGGTGGCTTCTAATATGATGTTCTAGGAAGGCAAACTCTCATTCCTGTGATGTTCCTATCAGAATCTAACCATAAGGAAAAAGTAGACAGTTCTAATCCACAGCATAATTAATTTGTTGGTACTCTGTAAAAATATGAAGGTCAAAATTGATGAGGAAATTCTGACATATTGTTGTAGTTTAAAGGAGGTTTGTTACAAGCCAATGATGCTATGCATAATCCTGTATCAGATCTTGGATTAAGAAAAACAAAATAACTCTAAAGGGTATTGGGACAATGGACTAGATAATAGCATCATATCTATTACTGTTAAAATTTCCTAATTTGCATTGACATATTATGATTATGTAAGAGAATGTGTTCATAGAAAATGCACACTGAAGCATTTGATGAAGGGACTTGGTGCCACTAACATACTCATCATCTCAGGACAAAGAGCAGAGAGAGGCGGGGGAAAGGAAAGAATGATAAAAGAAATGAGGTAAGCCAGGTGCTGGTAGCTCATGCCTATAATCAAGCTTCTCAGGGGGCTGAGATATAAGGATTGGGGTTCAGAGCCAGTCTGGGTGAGAAAGTCCATGAGTCTCTTATCTCCGATTAACCACAAGAAAGCTGGAAGTAGCACCATGGCTCAAAGTGGTAGAGCACTAGCCTTGAGCAAAAGAGCTCAGGGACAGTGCCCAAGCCCCGAGTGCAAGCCTCACAACAGACAAAAAGAAAAAAGAAAAGAAAAGGGAAAGGAAATGAGCTAAAATGGAGAAAATTGTCAAATGCAAGTAAGTAGAGGGCATACCCTTGCAAGTTTTCTGAAATTGCATAAAAAGAAATCATTAATTTGAAAGGGCATCCTTCTTGCTAATGATGCCATGGTAAGCTTCATTAGTCATATACTCTTTGAGGTGGTTAAAGTTATACGTTCAGAAGCTGAGAAAGAGTTCTAATAAGCTGCAATAAGGAGAATGTCTATGAGAAAAAAGGAAGAAAAACAGAGAAAAGATAAATAAGATACTGAGGGTAGCCAGGCTTCCCTTTGAAGCTGTTTTGTTGTTCCTGTTTTACTCCACCTCCTCCATCTCTGATACCCAAGGCAGATGGCATTCCTCAGAGACAGAACATAGATCACATCTACACATGTCGTTTTGAGCTACATGACTTCTATTTCTGCCTGGTGGTAAATGTCTTCCTGCTCCCTCCTTCTTTTTAATCCAATAACCATGCCCATACATAGAAAACCTTCTATTTGACTTTGTTAATTCCAAGAAGGCAAGAGAATTAGTGCTTTTAAAGACTTAGTATTTTCTAGAATGAAATATAACTGGGGTCAGAATGTTACCAATATTAGTAATTATTAATTATTATTAATTCTACTGTGATTTCATTAAGGTACAAAAGCATTTGGGGAGGAAATGTATGAACTAAAGCTTCAGAGACAAGAAAAAGCATGACTCATTCAGTTTTGAGAAAAACTCACAAGTAGCAGAGATACTCATAGGCAACTTAAAGAATGACTTTTAGAGCCAAACACTGGTGATTCATACCTGTACTTCTAACTACTTGGGAGGTAGAGATTATGAAAAGGATTGTAGTTTGAGATCAACCTGATGAAAAAGCTTACAAGATCTCTTGTTAAACTAATAGCTGAGCAATGTGGTCTGTGGGAAACATGAATAAGAGGATCACAATTCCAAGACAGCCTGGGCAATTGTAAGATCCCCATCTGGGGAAAATCTGGGCATAGTGGCTCACACTTGTTATTCCACCCACAGCAAAGCATAAATAGGGTGGACTATTTTGGTTGGGGCTAGCTCAGGCAAAAATATTTCTGCTAATGTTAGTTTTGGAACCCTAATTTATGCTATTAGGAAGCAGGCAGGGAGTGACTTCTACATAGCCTTGAACTGGCATAGCCCTGATATACCTATCTTTATATATCTTTTATACTATTTTTCCTACTTTGTGATGAAAAACCACAACAAAATTAAAATCCATCCTTGTATTTAAAAACACAAGAAAAATTGCCTAAGAAAACTAAACATAATCACACTTTTCTAGTTCCTCTGAGGTAGAGTGGAGATCTCTGTGAAATTAATGAACCAAGAAAAAGGAAATAAAGCACCAGAGTAGCCTACCTAGTACAATAGGGCAAATAAGTGAATGGAACAAGTATAGTATATGGTAGGAAATAACCAGAGTGTAGTGACATGGATCATATGCTTACACTGTAGGGGTCAGACATGTAAACCATCCTGGGGGAGAGACCTACTTGCACAAAGGCTTATGGATAATGTGTTGCTGTGTAATCTTTTAGAAATTTTACTATGAAGCAAAAGGAAGTGAAGATTTCAAAAGGCAAGGGTAAAGACTTTCACTCATTTAAAAAACATATTTATTGAGCACCTTCTGCATACCTGGCACTTTTCTGTGGACTTACAAAGGTACCATTAAAGGAAAGATAAAAGTGCCTGGTCAAAAAAAAAGTGCCTGGTCTTATGAAGTTTATTTTCTAGCAGGAGAGAGGGGAGTAAGTAATTGTGTTTAACTAATGGAAGCACAGACAGGTTCTGAAGCTATGGAACTAATGTGTTTTGCAGTTGTAGATATATGATATTATGCATGCATCAAAACCTACAGAAACTTTACAGTGCAAAGGAATATTTCAAGTGATAGAATACTTGCCTGGCAAGCATAGGACCCAGAGTTCAAATCTGAATACCACTAAAACAAGAAAAAAGACAAAAGAAAGAAGGGAGGGAAGGAGAGAGGGAGGGAGGGAGGGAGGGAAGGAGGGAGGAAGGAAGGAAGGAAGGAAGGAAGGAAGGAAGGAAGGAAGGAAGGAAGGAAGGAAGGAAGGAAGGAAGGAAGGAAGGAAACTTAATCTATCCAATATATTTACACACAAAAAAAATCAGGTTGTCAAGGAATGCCAGAATGAAATGTAGACTATGACAAAATAACCTAATGGTATTATGAATTTAAGACATAACCTCCTTAAAGAGATTTGACATAGAAGATGCTGCCGTAAGTTCATTTTCAAATATGGTGCTTTCAGCCAGGTACCAGTGGCTCACATCTGTAATCCCAGCTACTCAGGAGGATGAAGTCTGAACACTACAGTTCAAAGCCAGCCCAGGAAAGGAAATCTGTGAGACTCTTATCTCCAATTATCACCAAAAAGCTGCGGCTCAAGTGGCGGAGCACTGGCCTTAAGCACAGTAGCTCAGGCATAGTGCCTAGGCTCTGAGTTCAAGCCCCAGGACTGGCACACACACAAAAAAATGGTGTTTTCAGCATACATCCTTATAAGAATGAAAACAACATGTGCTGTATTTCAACACTGCATTCTAGTTGATAAGGCTGCTTTGCATGAAAGTATGGGCTAACAATTCTGACACTGATGTCCATGTGTACCAGGATGAGCAAATAAAGGGATAGGAGGAACCAGACTTCTTAGTGTTGGCAAGGAAGGGGAAGTGTCAGGCATATTGTAAGAGACTAGAATGGAATGATCCATGCAGTATTTAATTAGAGTCAGAGATATTAATGTGAACTTGTAAGACATCATGATATTGATACATAAGAATAGACTCAGAAATAATTATAGACGTGAATTCACACACAACTTTGTGCCCACATTTCCTAAGTCTGTCCTCTAAGATGATCTAAAGTAAGGCCATTTCAAGCTGCAAGAAGTACATGCCCATATCTTGGTTTCTAATAATATCCTAGCATTTAAAGATGATAAGCCTATAGCATAAAGAGCAGAAGAGTAGGTACCAGAGGTGGAAGGGGCATGAGAGAGATTGGTTAGTGGGAACAAAGATGAAGCAAGTCAAGAGGAATGAGTTCTGATGTTGAATAACACAAAGGGTAACTTCAGTTAACAATATCATATTGTTATAATTCTAAATAGCTACAAAGGAGAACTTTGGATCATCCCATGGCACAGAAATGATCAATATTTGAGGTGACAGATAGCCTAAATATCTTAAGTTGATCATTATACAATGCATAAAAGTACCAAAACATCATACTGTGCCCCATAAAGGTGTGCTATTGTTAGCTGTTGAATGAAAATTTTAAGAGAAAAAGAACTGATACTTTTAGAGATAGAGTGGACTGTCAGGCTGGGGCAGGAAATACACAAGGTGAGTCTAGAGTATCTTTATAGAGCCAAAAATCAAGGAAGTTCTCACAGTAGCATGACAGAGGGCCACAGGAGCCAAAAGAAAGCTCACAATGTCCAATGCTGGGATAATTTGAGCAACAAACATATAGAACAACATTTTAATATAACCCATCATATAATCCAAATATCCACAAGTCCATACTGATGTAAACAAATGATTGTATGAGTCAATATATGGAAATGACATAAATCTACAATTTAGAATTCCAAGTAATTTAGGTAGAAACTTACTCCTTAAGAAGGCAGAATTTAATCCTTCACTCCACTCAGAGTGAGTAGCTAGTGAAATTATTTCCAGAGAATGGAACAAGAAGTAAAAGTAACTTCACAGTGGCAACCCCCCCACATGTGCTTGCATGCACACATACACACACACATGCGCATACAGAGCCTCAAGTGATCCAAGTCAACATGATCAATGAGAAATCATGCTAGTAGCACTTACTCTTGATAGGATATAATGAGAAGAGCATTTTGCTTCTATGTCTTTCCAACCCCAAGCTGATCTTCCAAGTGTAACCAAGGAAACTGGAGTTAAGGAATATGTCACAAAATACTAGACCAAGTCCTCTTCAAAACTTCTCTCATTATCAAAACTGACAGTCTGAGAAACTCACAAATCAGAAGAAGCTAAGGGATTATGATGAAATGTCATGTGATATCCTGAATGGGATCCTAGAACAGACTAGGAAAAGTAAATAAAATATGGATAAAATATGAAGTTTAGGTAAGAGTCTTGTGTTGATATTGGTTCCAAGTGTAAACTAACATAATACCAATGTAGCAATCCATATACTAGTAATAGGGGAAACGGGGGTAAAGAACACAGAGAAGCTCTCAATATTACATTCCAAAATAAAAGGTTGATTTACATTAAAATAACCAAATAATGATAGAGGTTTATTAAAAAGCACTATGGGGGGAAATCAAATAAGGTGGACGTGATTTTGAGTATTGGATGACAAAAAAGTCTGGGGAAGGACTCTGATAACTGATATTGAACAGACATGGGAGCAGCAAGTGATGTGGACATCATGGGAAGATCATTTCAGAAAGTAGAAACAGCAAGAAATAAGGATAAGGTGAGAGCTGTTGGAGGAAGTCTACAAAAAATAATGAAGTGAATCAGAAAGGTTTCATCTGCCTAAGCCAATGCAGAGGTGGGAGGTAAGAAGAACAGGTGACAGACTTGAGGAGTACTAATTTTATGGACTAGGATGAAGAAAAGAGTATTCTGGAAGGAGACTAGCCCCAACACAGTGCACAGTTACCATTGTTACTGCTGCGAGGGAAGACAGTAGGAGATTTAAGGAAAACACGCATGCACGCGCGCGCGCGCACACACACACAGAGATCAGAGAAAGCTGGGAGCAGGTAGACTTTCACCACTTAGAGGTCTGGAAGACTGAAGCAGCCCATGCCACAGTTCAGTGCATTTATTTGTACAGGCACTTACATAAAGAAAAGGCAAGGAGAGAACATGTTGTATGTGACAGCTCTCAGCAAATGTTGCCAGTTTAGCAATTTACATGAAAATATAAGGCTTATAGTGAAATATATCTTAGCTCATTGTTTCTGCTCAAAGGCTAAGAAAACTCTGCCTTCTGATGATGGAGGGGCTGTGGCCGCCTCAGGACATCAGGCAAAGGTGACATGGTTCCAAACTGTTCCACAAGGGATTCATGGCTCTGGCTTCCAACACATTACCATATGGCTGGGATCAGAGTACTATGTCTTTACCACTCACCTGCATAGAGTCCTTGCTGAAATCATGGTGGCCAGGCTTCTACCTACAGGAATCTGGACACTGCAACTCTGGCAAGATTTGGTCAGCTCACAGTTGTTAATGATAAATTAGACACTCGAAAGTGGATATTAGGTAATATATGTGTGATTTTCCATCTTACCTTCAATCCACTATACTTTCTGTGATGCTACTGGGAGCTGCAAGGAGCAGATTGTTGGATCTACTAAGTTTTAGGAAGTCTCATGGAATAAAAGTCCATCCTGGAGAACCCATGGACACATCCTGGCTCAGCTTAAACCTGTACCAGAGAGCTGTTTTTTTTTTTTTTCTTTTTTAAGTCTTTTTGTATCTGGATGCCTGTGGCTCATGCCTATAATTCTAGTTAAATGGGAGGCTGAAATCTGAGGACTGCAGTTCAAAGCTAGCCCTTTCAGGAAAAGGCTGTGAGACTATTTCCAAATGACCACAAAGTGCTGGAAGTGGAGCTGTGGCTCAAATGGTAGAGTGCTAGTTTTGAGCAAAAGAGCTTAGAGACAACACCCAAGACCAGAGTTCAAGCCTCAGTACCAGCACACAAAAATGTCTTCAGTTATGTGTGTATAAGTACACACACACACACACACACACACACAAACACACACACACACACGAGCATGAGTGCCTGCCTGCCTGCCTGCCTGCCTGCCAGCAGTGGGTTTTCAACTCAAGATCTTGCACTCTTGCTTATTTTTTCATCCAAGGCTGGTGCTCTACAACTTGAGCCACAGTTCTACTTTGGGCTTTCTGCTAGTTAGAGACAAAGGTCTTGCAGACTTTTCCTGCTCCAACTAGCTTTGAACTGCAATTCTCAATTATTAGTCTCCTGAGTAGCTAGGATTATAGGTATGAACGTGACATCCAACTTATAAAGGCCTTTTAATTATTTACTGTGACAGTATCTTCATGTCTACATTAAAAGGGACAGGCTCCTGATACAGTAAGTCTAAACTTCTTCCTTTAATATCCCAAGTGGATCTCATGGCCATGTGCTGTACTCTCTCTCTCTCTCTCTCTCTCTCTCTCTCTCTCTCTCTCTCTCTCTCTCTCTCTCTCTCTCTGTGTGTGTGTGTGTGTGTGTGTGTGTGTGTGCACGCACATACATTCTTTTTTCCATTCTGACACATATATTCCTCTTTCTCCTTTTCCCATCTATGCTCGTGTTCCTGGGATTCCCAAGGACTCAACTGCCCCAAATAGGTTTTCCAAAGCTTCAAAGCACCTTAATGATTTAATTCCCCTATATGGTTCACTGAGAATTAAACCAAGCATTGCAAAGTGCCATGGTAAAGCAAATCTTTCATAGCTTGTGGGCCTCCAGGAGGTAATGGTGTAGTTTGAGAACAGCATAGCACACCAAATAATCTATCAGAATTTACTTTAAATTGATTTGATGATCAGGCTACTATAATTAATACAATCAAACCCTTGAATCAATTAAGCACCATAAGAAACCACAATATATCAGGGCATTTTTGGTACTAGCAGTGATTTTTAATTTTTATTTATTTTAAAGTAAATATAGTAAGATTCAAGATAACTAATACCTAGGAAGATCTCATCTCACAGAAACTAAGAGGGAAACTGAAGATTTCATATCCATTAGGTTCTGAATATTTACACTAGAAAAATGAGTACCATAAAGATGTACAGTCAAAAGTAAAGCTATATTCAAAAACACCAAACACATCAAGATTTTTCTTTGCTCTGTGATTTTAACTTGAAATTATAGCTTATTTGATTCCAAGGTTTTTAGTAATACTTTCCAAGCAATCTTAGAAATGCATTCCCTCTTGCTATCTCATTTATGCCTTACCCCCGCTAGAATCCTCCTCCCCTAACTGTCCCAAACCAACATTTCTTCTCATCCTCTGCATGCCATTTATGATTATACTCCCCTGAAAGTGTTCCTTTAACATTCTAGAACTTTCCAGGGTTTTAAAACTTTGAAAAAGATGATTACTTCTTACAGCCATGAGCAATTTGAATATGTGGAAAGATTTCTTTCAAGTACATATGGTCTCAAAGAGGAAATGCATAGTTATCAAACCTATCAAAACTATGCATAGTTAGCTGTTCATAACACTTGAGTTTTTCTAGCAGTATAATTTAACTATATTGTTGTTCACTTATTAACAGATTTTGCAGCAATGCCCTCTCACTCTCTTGTACCCACTCTCTTGTCTCCTATTTAAGACATATATATTAATTATAATCTCCAGGCCTGGTTGTCTCAAAGTGGATTAGAGGGCTTCCTCAACTGTTAAATTACTCTCTGTTCATGAAATGAAATAATTTAAATATCTACATCTGTAACCATCTTGGAGAAAGACACGATTCTGAGGAAAGGCATTAAACTAAATTACACTGTGATTCTAAGTCAAATTGTCCCCAAACTGACTTCCTCGACAGCTCTGATTCAGGTCCCCAAAATGTTGCACACTGTGACTCACACTTCCTTCTGGAAATGACAAAACTTCCTCACCACCCCCATTTAAGCTGCCTACTTTGGTTTTTCCTTGCTCTCAGGAAGGGATCTGCTGATATGTTACATTTTTTCCATGGTGGGCAAGGAGAATCATCTTTTGTTTGTTTGTTTGTTTTTTAATTGAGGGACACACACACACACACACACATACAGACATACACACACATGCACATACACAGAGGAGTCAAAGAATGACAAACTGAAAAATAATACCAGACAGAGTATTCCCGCCCTCTGAGCCCCTTGAAAATAAACAAATGATGTTTAAGAATTGTAAAAACAAGAGGGAGCTGACTTGTTAACTATTTATGCTCCAAAGATTTTCTTTTTAAGTATTCAAGTTTCTAAGCAAAGAAACATGTAGTAACTTTGCAAAGCTAATGTTATTGCTCATATCTGAGGTGGTGTTAAAAGGCTTAGATGTTGTGGGTAGTTAATAATCCATGCTGCGTCACTCACCAGACATTATGTTGAAAATGGCCTATACAACTTGTGGGGGAGGATGGGAGGGAAAACTTTGAGGGAGCAAGGGAAAGGATGACATTGTCCCAAAATAAATGTACTCTTTACCTCACTTATGTAACTATAATCCTTCTGTACATCACCTTTATACTAACCATAAAATTTTCAGTGATAATCCATTTTTCAGGAAACTGCATTCCCTGTATCTCTGAAGAGAGACATGTACTTGGGGGTGTTGAGAAACAAAAGAAGACAAAATGAATGAGGACAGGAAGGAGTACAATTAACAATAGATTGTCTGTTCTTGACTGTCCCATAACAGCCTCAAATTCAATTGTATCTGATTTGTGTAATATGTATAGTCCAGCACTTATTAAAAATACCGCTTACTGGAGTGAAAAATAGGAATATTAATTCAACATAAAGAACTACCATCTGGACACTAAAGTTGTATTTGGAGGATAAGAATTTTGAGATCAGAAGCGCAAGAATCTATTCTCCCAGTTATAACAAATTGAAAGTTTGATGAATAGTTTAGGGATGTGTGTGTATTACATGACTATAATTAATAAAGAATGGGGTGTATCTATTTACATAGCTTTATATTCCTCTAATGGTCTTAAAATGATTATTTCAAAGAAAAATAGCTTTGCATATTCCAACTCTCTTAATTGCTTAACACAAGGCAATGGACATCAGTCCTGAGTTCTCCTAGCTCTAGAACTGGATTATTATGGATTGGAAATAGGAGGATGGGTCACATGGCTCCTCCAAGATGTTTCTGATCTTGAAATGCTGTGGCTCTGAGATTTTTGTGTGCATCTATAGGATATCACCTCTTTACAAAGGCCATCACAAGATCCCCTTGGACAGCCCTTGACTATGACCTATAGGTACCAGTGGTTCTGCTAAGCTCAAGTTCCAGAAGACTGAGCCTAGCAATAGTACTCTGTACTGTACCTCATATGGACTTCATACTGACAGGACTCTGTCCTACCTGGTAAGGAGGTCTACCAGGACCTAATGGTAGAATTCTATGTTCTTCCCTTGTCACTTGATATACATTTCTTTCCTGTAAGTCTATGAGTAGGTGAGATAAGCCCCATTTGTTTCACACATTCATATGTCACACATTCGTGCATGATCATTACATGCGTCAATCACCATGCCAAGCAAGAACAGAGTTGGGCTTCCATCAGTTCATGAGTGATTATGAAATTGCACTGTTGATTAGGAAAGCAATGAGACTTATGATAGCTCTCTATTAATCACCAATGGCTTCTGAAGTTACACCAGAAATGTTTATTTGTTGAATTTTCTAGGTTTTCTTGATGTCAAGAGCACACTATTAAAAACTTTGGAAGTCCTTGAAAGGAGGAAGAAGTCCCAAGTAGAGCCCTTAAGGAATAGAATGAAGAGGATAAAGAGTTGGGGAAAAGGAAAAGACATTAAAGAGAGACTGAGTGATTTTTAATTGCACGAAGAAATGAGTCTCAAGATAGCAATGTACATAGACAACCATTTCTAATAAATGCATTCTGGTTGTATTTATGTGGCTCAGCTAACCAGAAAACATTGAGTTTCTTGGTGCTGGAGAGACAATGATGAACTTGTAAACATTACTGGACTAAAAGAGCTTGAATCAGAGTCACAGAGAGAGGAAAAGGGAAAGAAGGGATTTCAAAACCTAATTATGACCCACCACCAAAGGAATAAATAGAAAAATAATTCTGATTATGACTGGAGAAGGTAAGAAGAGATAGTAGAGTTGGGGCAAACAGAAAATTTTCTACCAGGTACTATTTGAAATAAGGCTATTCAGAGGATGAGCTACTGGTTGAGAAAACAGCAAAGACAAAGGTCCTCATGGCCTGCCTGAGAGTCAGAAAGAAGATCAGTGTGTCTGGAGTACATTGAGTGAGAGGAGAACATGGTAGGGAATGTGGCTTAAGAGCCTGAGACCAGCTCACACAGGATCAGCTGATGTCGTCATTGTCATCATCATCGTTATCATTGCAGCTGGTGTTTTTGTATAGTGCTAACTACTTTCTGCATTTTCTTCTATATTGCTCACATCTGCCTTACAATACTATTGAGATTTCCAGTGCTAGACACTAGAATACTAGTGTTCAAATTTTTACTCTATTACTGATATGACAAGAAAAATACTCATTTAAATATTTTATGGAGTGCCTATATAATGAAGTGTGCTTCCTGTCATCACCCATCTTAAAGACTAGAAGGCACTTTAGAAGAGACTGTGTTTAAAAATCAGCATAAAAGGAGAGAGCCATGCCTTAGGAGCTCAGCCACCATATGGCTGCTCAGTCTATCACTTCTCAGTAGAATATCATTAACTTCCCTCATCCACACACATACCCAATCCCACACCACCAACATGATGCCAGACTCCTTATGACATCTCTTTAGAACATACTTTCTGGAGGCATTGGATAAAGGCAAGAAATAAAGCTTCAGAAGCCTATGTGGATCACAATGGAAGGTTATGGAGATCAGTATTAACTCTGTAGGCTTCTGTTTTCTCTTCCTCTTGTAGACGAAGATTAACCCTATACTAAAGCAAAGTAAAAATAGGTAATAATTAGCTCAAGAGCATCAAAAAAGTGTTGTGAATTTGATACTTTAAAAAGAAGTCACAGTGTTAACTGGCACAACTGTTATCCTCAGAACCCACTGAAAATTTTATTATGATACTTGAAGTAGGCAGAGTAAAGGCCCACAAAGAGCCCTAAAACCTAATCCCTGGAAATTATGAATGCACTATTTAACCTGATACAAGATGTCTTGCTGAGGGGATTCAATTGGGGATCTTAAGATGGAGAGATTAACCTGGACCCTCCAGATGGGTCTTATGTCATCATAAAGGTCTTTACAAGAAGGTTACAAGAAAGTTAATGTCAGAATGATGTGCTACAGAAAGAGTAAACTCACTGTTGCCAGCCTTGAAAATGGAAGAGGAGGCCATGGACCAAGGAATGCAAGCCATCTGTAAGAGTTGGAAAAGGGAAGGCAATGGAATCTTTCCTGATAACTAGCCCTGTTCACAACTTGATCTCAGCCTGTTTAGATTGATTATGAACTTTTCCCCCTCCAAACTATAAGATAATAAATGTGTATTGTTTGGGACCATTAAGTTTATAATAATTTGTTACAGCAGTAACAAGAAATTCCTATTGGCTTGGCTGCAGACAATGCACACTATTACTAACTGTCCATCATAAGGTATCATAAAAAAAACTTTTAGGAAAATTTGCACTTTGAGACTCACGATCTGATTGTTTTAGTTTGCATATTGATTTGTTGCATCAATTCATTCAGACATTATGAAAAATCATCTTCTCCCATGACTTCCTCTTATTTTGGTTTCTTCTGCCAAGTCAGGTTGCAATGTGTCACTTCCTAACTCACAAGATACTGTTCTGCAAAAGAAAAGCAGCAAAATCAGAAATCAAAATCCATCTGTGTAAAACAGTATATGAGCTTTGGCTTAAGAAACATGTCATAAATCAGTCTCATATTACAACAGATATGAACAATGAAGGAGGTGCCATAAGATGCCTACTTTTCTCCATGTCTCTTGACTAGAATTCATCTTTGTACTATAAGCTGACAGATTTTGCAATGCTTATTCATTGGCTAAATGCAACATGGTCTAGGAGGGCTGGAAGATGATCTTAGGAGGAATCTTAGGTATCACTTAATTCTCCCTGCAGTCAGAGCAAAGACCTTAGAAATAGGATGTGATAGGGCTTGGCTAAACTAATTGGATCCTCTTTGAGTTCTTGTAAGTTCTCATGTTGTTGCTAAATGAACAGAAAAAGGCTGGCCTTTCCTGGCATTGCCCTGGAAGACTGAGAAATGGGCCACTTGGTCTATCCCTGTAAGCAAGGCTGGGCAGCCTAACGTCTGGTATTGTGTTCCATTTCCCATCAGCTTGAGCAATGCCAATATTTGCTGAAATTCTGAAGCTATTTATTCCTACAAAAGCTAGCCAAGCAAATGAGATGTTGACATTCTTAGAGGAGATAATTAAAAAATTTGAGACCATCAGTAGGTCATTGAAGAAATTAAAACGGAAATTCAAATGTTTATGGAATTCAACCAAGATGAGGACACAAAGTATCAGCTCCTTTGGGACACAGCAAAGGCAGTACTCAGAGGAAAATTTGTATCTCTGAATACATACACCAACAAACTAGTGAAACAGCAACTCAATCACTTAAGGAAGCACCTTAATTTCCTTGAAAGAGAACAACAAGCCAAACCCCAAGTCAATAGACGGAAGCAACTAATTAAAATCAAATCAGAATTAAATCAATTACAGATAAAAAAAAACACCGAAAAAATCAACAAAACAAAGAGTTGGTTCTTTGAAAAAATCAACAAGATAAACAGACCCCTAGCAAACCTGACCAAAAAACGAAGGCAGCACACTCAAATAAACAAGAGACTAAACAGGTAACATCACGACAGAAACAACCAAAATTTAGACCATAATAAGGGACTATTTTGCAAACTTCTATGCCAACAAACTCGAGAGCCTGGAAGAAATGGATGATTTCCTAGAAAAAGTTCATACCCACAAACTCAACCATGAAGATTTAAACCTTCTAAACAGACCCATATCCAGTATAGAAATAGAAATGGCAATAAATGATCTCCCATTCAAGAAAAGCCCAGGTCCAGATGGATTCAATGCAGAATTCTACAAGGTCTTCAAAACAGAACTCACACCAATATTTCTCAAACTCTGCAATGAAATTGAAAGAGAACGTTCACTACCAGACACATTCTATGAAGCCAGTATAACCCTCATCCCAAAACCAGGCAGAGACTCATCACGGAAAGAGGACTATAGACCAATTTCCCTGATGAACATAGATGCAAAAATTCTCAATAAAATTCTGGCCAATCGACTTCAACAGGTCATCAAAAAAATCATACACCATGATCAAACTGGATTCATCCCAGGAATGCAAAGTTGGTTTAATATACACAAGTCAATTAATGTAATCCACCACATCAACCGGAGCAAGGTAAAGAACCACATGGTTTTATCTCTGGATAAGGAAAAAGCGTTCGATAAAATCCAGCACCCATTTATGCAAGCCCTGGAAAAACTGGGATTCCAGGGAACATTCCTGAATATAATCAAGGCAGTTTATGACAAACCAACAGCAAGCATAACTCTAAATGGTGAAAAAGTAAAGCCATTCCTTTTAAAATCAGGAACAAGGCAGGGATGTCTACTCTCTCCCCTGCTCTTCGACATAGTACTAAAATTCCTAGCCAGAGCAATTAGGCAAGAATAAAATATAAAGGGAATCCAAATAGGAAAAGATGAAGTTAAACTTTCTCTCCTCGCAGATGACATGATCCTATACCTAAAGAACCCCATAGACTCTACCCCCTAGCTACTAGAGCTGATCCAAAACTTTGGCAAAGTTGCAGGATATAAAATAAACCCTCAAAAATCAATGGCCTTTCTCTATGCTAATGACCCAAAGACCGAGGCTGAAATCAGGAAAGTAAGTAACTCCTTTTGCAATATCCTCCAAAAACATAAAATACCTAGGAATAACCTTAACCAAAGAAGTAAAAGACCTCTATGATGAAAACTTTAAAAGCTTGAAAAACGAAATTAAGTCAGAACTACGCAAATGGAAAAACCTCCCATGCTCCTGGATTGGGAGGATTAATATAACCAAAATGGCAATATTGACAAAGGCTATCTACTAATTCAATGCAATACCCATTAATATCCCAACACCATTTTTTAATGAAATAGAGGAAGCAATCCAGAAATTCATATGGAGCAATATAAGACCTAGAATAGCAAAAACCATCCTAACCAGAAAGAACAGTGCTGGAGGAATTACAATACCCAACTTCAAGCTGTATTATAAAGCTATATTAATAAAAACAGCTTTGTATTGGCACCAGAACAGGCCTGAAGAACAATGGAACAGAAATGAAGTCCCAGAAATGAACCCACAGAACTACGCCTACTTAATCTTTGATAAAAAAGCTAAAACAATAGTTTGGAAGAAAGATAGCCTCTTTAACAAATGGTGCTGGCAAAACTGGTTCAACACATGCAACAAACTAAAACTAGATCCTTATATATCACCCTGCACCAAAATCAATTCCAAATGGATCAAAGACCTCGAAATCAAATCTGACACCTTGAAAACACTAAAAGAAGGAGTAGGAGAAACACTTGGGCTCCTTGGCACAGGACGGAACTTCCTTATCAAAGACCCAGAAAGGCTACAAATCAAAGAAAGGTTGGACAAATGGGACTGTATCAAACTGCAGAGCTTCTGCAGGGCAAAGGACATAGCACGCAGGATAAACAGAAAGCCTACAGACTGGGAGAAGATCTTTACCAGCCATTCAATGGACAAAGACCTCATATCTAAAATATATGCAGAACTAAAAAAATTACCTTCCTCCAAAACAAAACCACAAAGAACCAATAGCCCCTTCATCAAGTGGGCTAAAGACTTACAAAGAGACTTCTCTGATGAGGAAATGAGAACGGCCTAGAGACATATGAAAAAGTGTTCTACATCACTGGCCATAAAATAAATGCAAATCAAAACAACATTGAGATTCCATCTCACCCCAGCAAGAATGTTCTATATCAAGAAAACTAACAATAACAAAAGTTGGAGGGGATGTGGCCAAAAGGGAACCCTACTTCATTGTTGGTGGGAATGTAAACTGGTTCAGCCACTCTGGCAAGCAGTATGGAAATTCCTCAGAAGGGTAAACATAGAACTCCCCTATGACCCAGCAGCCCCACTTTTGGGTATCTATCCAAAAGACCACAAACAAAATCACAGTAAAGCCACCAGCACAACAATGTTCATCGCAGCACAATTTGTCATAGCTAAAATATGGAACCAACCCAGATGTCCCTCAGTAGACGAATGGACCAGGAAAATGTGGTACATATACACAATGGAACTTTATGCCTCTATCAGAAAGAATGGCATTGCCCCATTTGTAAGGAAATGGAAGGACTTGGAAAAAATAATACTAAGTGAAGTGAGCCAGACCCAAAGAAACATGGACTCTACGGTCTCCCTTGTAGGGAATAATTAGCACAGGTTTAGGCAAGTCACAGCAGAGGATCACAAGAGCCCAATAGCTTTACCCTTATGAACACTTAAGATGATGCTAAGTGAAATGAACTCCATGTTATGGAAATGATTGTTATATCACAGTTGTAACTAATTTCAACATGCCATGTTTAACTGTAGCTTCAATTAATGATGATCTTCTTGTATCACCCTCCTGGGGTTGTACCTACACTATCTCTGTATCTTATCTGAGTATATTGGAAAGTATGTATACTGGTGTTAGAACTAGGAAATTGAAAGAGAATACCAAATTTAAGAGTCACAGGGTAAAAAAAAAAGACAAACAACTACAAAAGCAATACTTGCAAAACTGTTTGGTGTAAATGAACTGAACAACTCATGGGGGGAGGAAAAGGGGGAAGTGGGAAGGGGAACGAGGGACGAGGTAACAAACAGTACAAGAAATGTATCCAATGCCTAATGTATGAAACTGTAACCTCCCTGTAATTCAGTGTGATAATAAAAAAAAAAGAATTAGAGAGTAATTACCTACATCAGCTGAAGACTCGGGGTGGAAAACACTGCAATATCTTTCCAGCTTAACACTGAGCTACAGACACTGAAGTGTAATGTCCTGTACTAATTATTTCTTATCTTTATTGAGTCCAGAAGAGTAACCATCGCAGGAAGATTTAAAATATAAAACTTTGTTTTCAAGTTAAATAGTAGACCAACCAACAAAAAAAAATCTTCTTAAAAGACGAATATAATTTTCCTTTCCATTATAATGCGTCCTCAAATTATAAAATTCCACTTGACATTCTCTCTTCTTTGAAATAAACAAGAAGCAAGGAAGAGAAACTAAAATGTTGGGGCAAATGTGGAGCTATTTTAAGGTAAAAAAATATACATACATACAATTAATGAGTATTACACATATTTCAATAGATCCTTTTGGAAAGTTCAACACAAAGGAAATGTATTTAACCTTTAATCAAAATATTCCCTTATTTTCTTTTTTCTCTTTTTGATTCTCCTCAATTGGAATGAAACAAGCACCATTTTAAGTGAAGTTTTTCCTTGTAAATCAATGATCTTGATGATGGTTTTTACTTTGTGTATCAAGTTGCTTAATGAAGATACCATACCCTTTTTTGTGCTGGTTCTAGGCTTGAACTCAGGGTCTGGGCAATGTACTTGAGCTTTTGTGCTCGAGGCTAGCATTTAACACTTGAGCCACACCTCTAAGTCTGGATATTTTTGAGTAGCTAATTGAATTTAAGAGTTTCATAAACATTCGTGCCCAGGCTGACTTTGACCTGTGATCCTCAGATCTCAGCCTGAGTAGCTAGGATCACAGGTGTGAACCAAGGATGCCATGCAAGATATTATATCCTGTAAGGATATGTTGAGTGTTGAGACAAGTATGGACACTTGGATATTAAGTGGCATCTGCCCATTACTGAAATTTCTGCCAAATTCAGGAGTTTTTATTAAAGGCTTTCAAAATGATCAAGTTGGATTAAACCTGGAATTTAAAGGTCACAGAGGTTTCAAAACACTAGATTTCCAATAAAGTGTAATCTCTTCTGGAAAACCCATAAGTGAGAGGAAAATATCACTGCTATTTCTCTGTAGAATATTCTTAGGGAAATGTAGAAGGGTATTCTGAGGGCAACGCTTTTTAGGATCAGAAATAGTGACATACAAACCACAGAATGATCTGGGACCCAGTCATAATTGTATATATCCTGAAGAATGTGTTAAACAAGTTTAATTACTACACAGTACTAAGAAACCAAAATTATAATCTGGATTTCCTGTTTCAGTTGAAGATCTCATCCTCAGGGGCTGTATCCCATCTTAGTGACAGCTAGCAGGTGTCTCTAGTGACTACCTCCTTCAGACAAGGTATGGGCTTACTACTTATCTCATTAGGCCAGCTTCCCTGCTTTGTTCTCCTTACTAGCTCCATGGACTTCTGAATTTGTGGACCTGGCTTGATTTCTGAGGAAATCTGACCACATTTTCTTTGGTCATTCAGAGTCATGATGTCATGGTTAACCAGGGATACTTGGTGTTTTCTGTCACTATCTCACCTTGAAACAATCTCAGGAAAGTTGTAGAAGGTTCTTAGTGAGATAGATAGTGTTGAGGCACCCTAAAGGTACAGAAAGACAGATGTCTGATAAAACCTTGAGAAGGTTCTATTCTTCAGGGGGCTTTCATCTTTTTTTTTCTCATTTTGAAGCCTTAGACAGGTTATTTAGTAGGTAAAGTTAATCTTTCTTATACTACTCTTCCCTTTTTTGTCCTAAGAATCTGTCTCTAACCAATTAGATGACCTGTCCATGAATATGACATCACTCTGACGCCTTCAATGACTTCCTACCATGTTAGAATAAAATCTGCACAATGTTAGAGTAAGGTCTGTAAACTGAGGACCTACAGGATCTGGCTCCTGCTCACCTTTGCATTTTTTCAGCTGCTAGTTTCCACAGCCCTCACTATGCTCTAGTTATTTCCCAAACAATGCTGGCTTCCATCTAAAAGCCTCTACCTTAAATATTCCTCAAGTTCTTCTTATAGGGATGGATGTGGCTGGCTTCTTCATCCCATTTACCCTCACAGTCCTTCTTACTATCTGCCTTGTTGTGCTTTATTTTCATGTTCTTTATCATTAAATTAATACTCTAGTGAAACTCCTTGCTCTGTATAGTCAGTTGTAACACAAATATGGCCATGCAATCCAAAATCAGGCTGGTAATCCATAGAGAAAATTATAATTGTTCTATGAATAATGAAGCCCGACCTGGGTTACATAGCAAGTTCTAGGAGAGCCTGGGTAACAAACTAGACATTACTGGCCCAGCACAGGTGGTTCACATTTGTAATCCTAGCTACTCAGGAGTTTGAGATCTGAGAACTGTGATTTGAAACCAGCCTAGACAGGAAAGTCCAGGAGACTGTTATCTCCAGTTAGTTAGCAAAAATCCAGAAGTGGGGCTGTAGCTCAAGTGGTAGAGCACCATCCCGGAGCAGAAAAAGAAAGAAAAATGAGTATGCAAGACCCTGAGTTCAGTCCAGTACTGACACACACACACACACACACACACACACACACACGGGGGGGGAGAGAGAGGGAGAGAGGGAAAGGGAGGGACTTTGTCTTCCAAAAATGGTCAAATTCATAGAGGATAGAGGTTATCAGGAAAAAGAAGAGAAATTGTTTTAGTATTTTAAGAGTATGGGATTTCATGTTTGGGATGATGAAAAGTTCAAGAGAAAAATGGTGGTAATGGTCACACAACAATTTGAGCATTCTTAATGTCACTGAATTATATACTTAAAGTGTATATCTTTTATGCTATACCTACTTTCTCACAAGTAAAAAGAATAAAGGTTATCAAAAGTAGCTTAGGTGCCATGTGTGGTACACACATCTGTAATCTAAGAACTCAGAAGGCTGGAACAGGACTATTGTAAATTTGAAGCCAGACTGGGCAACATAACAAAACTGTCTAAACAAAATGGTTTGAGCAATATTTCCCTCTTTCTTCTCATCATAAAATGATGCAGAATATTTTTTAGATTCCTTAGTGAATAGTCATCTTCTATTCTAACTTTGGATCAGCTGTCAACATTCTGTCATTTGTATTTTCAGTGCCATGAAATATCTCTGAGAGTTTCTTTAATGTGAAGTTTTCACCAGTGTCTAGTCCATCTTGCTCATCAAAATCACTTTCTGAATCTGTCCCCATAAGTTTGTCTGCTAAGATCCTCTGGCTGTATGTCAAAAATCTCTCAAAGAGCAGCAGGGTGTCTACATTCCCATGGGTAGCTGTTTCTTCTATAACTCTATCTATCTTCAATTAGAAACCTGTAAAGTAACTTGCATAGCAGAGTAGAAGCAACTGCTATTCTGTATATGTACTACTTACTGTCATGATGATTGGATGTGTTTAATTGCATTCTTGGTGTTATATTTCTTTCAAAGACCAGTAAAAGAAATAAGCATGATCCAGAGTTAGGCATTAATAGCCTATCATAAAGTCCCTCC
The DNA here is from genome assembly GCF_023159225.1 of Perognathus longimembris pacificus. Lineage (NCBI taxonomy): Eukaryota > Metazoa > Chordata > Mammalia > Rodentia > Heteromyidae > Perognathus > Perognathus longimembris. The sequence goes on along the minus strand of NC_063188.1, from coordinate 81,348,451 downwards.
AGCAGAGAGAGAGACAGAGAGAGAGACAGAGAGAGACAGAGAGAGAGAGAGAGAGAGAGAGAGAGAGAGAGAGAGAGAGAGAGAGAGAGAGAGAGGGAGGGAGAGAGAGAGAGAGTTCTGGTACTGAGGCTTGACCTCAAGGCCTTGCTCTCCTTGCTTGGCTTTTTCCTTCAAGGCTGGTGCTCTACCACTTGAACCATAACTCCACTTCTAGATTTTTGGTGGTTAATTGGAGAAAAGAGTTTCACAGAGTTTTCTGCCTGAGCTGGCTTCAAACCACAATTCTCAGATCTCAGCATCCTGAGTAGCTAAGATTACAAATGTGAGCCACCAATGCCTGTTGGGTTTAAATAACTCTAAGACAAATTGGATGGTTGAAAGAAGTGTTGGTGGTTAAAAAGTAACATATTTGGGGATGGAAACGTGGCTTAGTGTTAGAGTGTTTGCCTAGCCTGCATGAAGGAGCCCTGGGCTCAATTCCTCAGCACCACATACACAGAAAATCCAGAAGTAGTGCTGTGGCACAAGTGGTACAATGCTAGCCTTGAGCAAAAAGAAGCCAGGGACAGTGCCCAGACCCCGAGTTCAAGCCCCAGGTCTGGCAAAAAAAAAGTAACATATTTTCACTGAAGAGAACCAGGGTGACCTGAAGCATTATTCAATAATAGTAGTAATTTTATTTTTAGTGTGGGGGATGAATACAGGGTCTTGTGCAGGCTACTCAAGCTTTCTACCACTAAACTACATACTAGCTCAGTAGTAGTGTTCTGAAAGTTATTTTGGCTGGATACTGGTGGCTCATGCCTGTAATCCTAGCTACGCAGGAGGCTGAGATCTGAGGATTGTGGTTCAAAGCCAGCTCAGGTAAGAAAATATGTGAGGCTCTTATCTCCAATTAGCCACCAGAAAAATAAAAGTGCAGCCGTGGCTCAAAGTGGTAGAGCTTTTAAGCAAAAAAGCTCAGAGACAGCACCCAGGCTCTGAGTTCAAGCCCCACAACAGACCAAAAATAAAAGTTACTTTGAAAGTACTATTTCTTCACCACCTGGAGACGAAAGGCAACATATCACTTTGTGTGAACTGCAAATCAGATGCACAGTGACCAATCCTCACTGACGTTGAAGGAAATAACAGAACTGCTCACTTATCATAATTTACAAAATCATTTGTAGATTCGAGAGCTAGTTGTGTCAGTTTCTAGTTATTATTATTATTATTATTATTATTATTATGTGATGATGACTGAAATTTTAAGTGTGCTACTACAATGATGAAAATTCATGTCTATCAAAACAAGGCAAGTGAAAAAATATCTAAGATATGTATTCATGTTGGTTACGGTTCACCTAATAGAATGAAAGCTACATTCCTAATACCTAGAGCAAAGCCTAGCACACTGTAGGGGTTCAATATATACATGTAGAAAAGAAAGTAAGGAAAGAAAGAACAGAAGGGAGGATAGGGGAGAAAAGGAGATGAGATCAGCTGGTTATAGTGGGTCCAGCCTATAATCCTGGCTACTTGGGAAATTGAGATCTGAGGATAGCAGTTCAAAACCAGATTGGGCAGAAAAGTCTGAGAGACTTTTTATCCAAGTAGCCAACAAAAAAAGCTGGAAGTAGAAGCATGGTTGGTATGGTAGAGTGTAATTTGTGAATTAACAAGTCTAGTGAGAGTATGAATCCCTGGGTTCAAGCCCTCGTATTGACGCACGTGCGTGCGAGCACACACACACACACACACACACACACACACACACACACACCCCAAGTATGCCAAACCAGGCTCAAAAAGCAGCCACACATACCCTACCTTTGTGACCTGACATGAGCTGAACACATGAAGCATGTAAAACAACCCAAGCATTAGGATTTCCACTTGCTGTTTACTTTTTCAAATATGTATTTGAATGTGCACAAAAAGAGAGAAATATTTTGAGGACAATGTTTTCTTATTAAGACACTTGAAAAATCAACCTTTGTATGTAGAGTAGATAAATACAAATTGGGCAAAAATATTGTTGGAAAATTCTATGTAATTAACTTATGTGGTTCTGTACTGGAATATTCAGGATTATAAAGATCTAATTTTTCCCAAGCATTTCTAGACATTTTAGGCATTGCTAATGAAAAATTTCCATGAACTCCTGTGAATCTGATTAGATCAATTGTCATGAACAAATGATGTCCAGAAAAAGGAAATTCCTTTCCCAAAGACACACAGGCACCTTAAGACTTCAAATTTGGGGTCTGACGTATACCCTTAGCTCAACTCATATAGTCCTTATTTGTCCTCTCTTTATCCCACAACTCCATATACATACACATAAATACATATACATATATGTGTGCGTGCACTCACACGTATATATATATATAATTTTTATTGCTTTGTTGTACAAAAAGATTCAATTCAGTGTATCAGTTTATGAGTACAGTGCATCCAAATCAGTAACCTCTTCCATCATTCTTCCCCAATTCTCCCAACCCCACCCCTAATGCTATCCGGTTCCATTTTCACATACGTACATTGAATATTATGGCTGTATTTACCCATAGTTCCTCTCACCTTTTGTCTGCCCCGACTCCCTTTGACTTCCCTTGCTCCAACAACCCATTTCAGCTTCCTGCTATTCATTTTATTAAATTATGAGTTTGGCTGGGCGCTGCTGGCTTATGACTGTAATCCTCACTACTCAGGAGGCTGAGATATCATGGTTTGAATCATGGTTTCAAGCCAGCCCAGGCAGAAAAGTTTGTGAGACTCTTATCTCCAATAAACTACTCAGAAAAAGCCAGAAGTGGTGCTGTGGTTCTAGTGGTACAGCGGTAGAACACTAACCTTGAGCTCATGGACAGGCCCTGACTGGCAAAAGAATAAAACTATGAGTTTGTTGTTACAGTTATACCATTGCAGTCCTCCTCTGAGTTTACCATACTTTAGACAGCATGTTTATGTATGTGTATGTTTATGAATATGTATGTGTATGCCCTTTATATGTTTTCATGTGTGTTTCTAATTTAGATCTAACTCCTGCATATGAGAGAAAACATGCTTCTTGATCAATGTCTCCTCCCCTTCTTTGAGGTTATGCATTCATACAGAGTGACAGTGTTGAAGAAGCCTTAATCACTTGACCTTTGAGAAAATACTAGAGCATTGCCCCAGAAGTCCAACCCTTGTGGGAAAAGATATTATCAAGGCCTTCCCAGACTTCCAAGTGTCAGCCTACAGAAGGCTAATAATTCTTAGTCTATGTCAAATGATTTGCATGTTCTTTCCTACATGTCCTTATGTGATACTCCAATAGCATGTACAGGATGCTGGGGTTTTTTTTCTGAGTAGCTTACTCGCCTGAAGCTGGGTTTCTAATTTACTCATGAGGCTGCAGTGTCTCAGAGCAGATGGGGCAGCCTGGCCAACTCAGAGTGGGAAAAGACTGACTTCAGATGAAAAACTTGTGTTTCTGTGACTAAAGACTTAGTCAGCTACCTGGTTTAGGATGTACTATTTGTCAGAAAGTAAATCTGGAGGAAAGAACACTCATTCTGGCTACAGAATGGTTTTCAGTGCATAGTTTACTCATGACATTCACAACGAACAGGGTGCCAGTTTAACCTTGTGGTTGGGGTTACGATTGAGAAAGGAAGTTTAAATTACCCTGGGAGGTCATCTCCTTAGTCAGTTTCAGAGCATTCCAGACTCCTGTGTCAATGAAAGCACATGAAACTTCAATAAAGTAGCACACAGAGGCAGTGATCTTTTTGGAGTGTCCCTTCTTTCCTCTTACCACTTCCTTCACTAACTCTCACCCTCTCCTTCTTCTCTGCTTTTCTCTCCCTTTCTTTCTTTTTTTTTCAAATTTTTATTATCAAACTGATGTACAGAGAGGTTACAGTTTCATACGTTAGGCATTGGATACATTTCTTGTACTGTTTGTTACCTTGTCCCTCATACCCCCCTCCCCCCTCACCCTTACCCTTTCCCCCCCTGAGGTGTTCAGTTCACTTACACCAAGCAGTTTTGCAAGTATTGCTTTTGTAGTTGTTTGTCTTTTTTTACCCTGTGTCTCTCAATTTTGGTATTCCCTTTCAATTTCCTAGTTCCAATACCAGTATACACGGTTTCCAATATACTCAGATAAGATTACAGAGATAGTGTAGGTACAACCACAGGAAGGTGATACAAGAACATCATCAATAATAGAAGCTACAGATACACATGGGACTTTGAAAGTAGTTACAACTGTGATATAACAATTGTCTCCATAACATGGAGTTCATTTCACTTAGCATCATCTTAGGTGTTCATAAGGGTATAGCTATTGGGCCTTGTGATGCTCTGCTATGACTTGCCTAAACCTGTACTAATTATTCCCAATAATCTCCCTTTCTTTCTTTCTCTACTCCCTCTCCCTTATTCCTCTGTTTTCTCCTCTCTTTTTCCTCTCTTTTCCTCTCATTTTAGTTCCTTTTCTAGTCTCTTATGTCATCTCTTCCGTCTTCCCTCTCCTTCTGACCTGGAGGTTCTAAACCCAAGTGCTATGTCAATGATTCATTTTATGTTTCCAATTATTTTCAAATAATTTGTTCTTTCCCCTTCCTTCTCCATTTTCCACCCTCCTTCCTGAACACTTGGGTTATCATACTTGGTACCCCTCACACAATGATTCAATTTGAGAAAATCAAACAAATTTGATTCCCTCAAGGGAGAGTTGTAGGGGAGTAGTCAATGGTGCCTGAGTATTTTGGTTGCAGTTATGACCCTTTTGCAGAAGTTTGGTGGAAAAGAATTAATTGGCTGGATTTAGTCTTGAATTTGGTATATTTCCAATAGCTATACTTTCCCTGGTTGAGTTTAGCATAAATATTTGAGAGTCAACCACTAAAAGAATTTGAAAAATGTTTATTATCTGGAGCTTTTTGTCACAGACACTCTATTTCAACTGCTATCTTTCACCCTTTCAAATGTGTCTCATTTTAAATAGCACTTTCTTCTTTTGTCATATTGAGTTTCAATTATGTGCAAAGCCCTGTGGAGACACAAAGATGGATAGAACATGGTTCCTACCCTTACTGCTGCAAACCAGGCAGAGAGATATGACAAGCAGGCAAGAAGCTAGATATTAAGTCAGGGATAAACTAATATTTTTTTAAATCCACTAAATTAGAAAGGGCCTATGCAGGTCCTGTTTGATTTTCAGGTTTTTATTGCAAAAAGAATATGCCGAGGTCTATAAAAAGAACACCTTGGGGGTTGTGGTCAGGCCAGAATGAAGACAGAATTCAAAGCAGAGATACATCTGGAAAGAGTTGGAAGGCAGAGTTGTAGGAAAACATATTTTATTTTAATTCTCAAAATTATCTTTAAGTAGTTGTACCAAGTAGTTTAAATTTAACATGCCAATTTATAAGTGCAATGCATCTTAAGCAATGTCATTCCTTTCATCATACTATCCCATCTGTCCTAATTCTATCCATTCCCTCAATATGAAAAGATACTTTAGGTGAACAGTATTTGAGCAAACAGGACCACCACATGTGCAGATTGTACATTGCACAGTTTTAGGGGTTACCATTCATATGATAATCTCTGGGTCAAACACAATTTATGTGGACACTGCTGGCAATCCTAGGGGCTAAGACATAGACATAGGAAAACCTCCTCAAGGATAAAAAGATTTGTTATCCTGATGTAAGTCTATCTTTGATTATTCAGAGATTTGCATTGACTGGTACATAATGTGTATACGCTACATGTTTCTAAAATGAATAAACTGTAACAGTCTTGCCAAACCCCAGTAGCTGGCTATATGAATGAAAACAGTAGGAATTAATCAAATTCCACTGATAACTCTGGAGAATTGTGGCCTTATCAGCAGAACTACCTTCTTCCAAGTCATCCCAATTACTTCCAGGGCTTTTGGGACTTGTTTTACATGTATTCAAATACTGATCTCTTTCATTCTTCCCTGATGGTCATTATCTGATGTTTTAAAAGGATAAGAGTCCTAGACAGGCATATTTTGTAGTGTCACTACCCTCTCTATGAGTATGGTATACTGTCCCAGTGTCCCCAAAAGGACTATAGTAATGGCCATGATGGTATCATGATTCCTCATGACCCCTGGCATCAGAGCCTTATTATTTCTATGGGAAAATGAAGAAGGCCATACTCATGGGTGTGATGCCTTCATATTTCTTTCAGGTCTGACACAGCCCTCCTTAAAACATGTCTTCAGTTTCTGCCTGTCTCAGCACTGGGCAGCAGACAGAAGAAGTCTCTCTGCCTACCATTCCCATATTTCTGCTTTTCCTGTAGGATAGAGAATATATACTAGAGAGTGTAGGTATGTGTGGAAGCATGAAATGGTTTAGTTCTGCTGGAACAAAAGGCATATGCAAGTTAACAAAGTTAGCCCCAAGGAAAATTGAATTCAACAGAAAAATAGATATATACAAGTTGTAACCCATAAACACTACTGGAAAACCATTTAAAATCATTTGAGGGCTGGGGATATGGCCTAGTGGCAAGAGTGCTTGCCTTGTATACATGAGGCCCTGGGTTCGATTCCCCAGCACCACATATTCAGAAAATGGCCAGAAGTGGCACTGTGGCTCAAGTGGCAGAGTGCTAGCCTTGAGCAAGAAGAAGCCAGGGACAGTGCTCAGGCCCAGAGTCCAAGCCCCAGGACTGGCCAAAAAAAAAAAAAAATCATTTGAAACCAGCGACTGGTGGCTTATGCCTGTAAGCCTAGCTACTCAGGAGCTACCATCTGGAGGATGGAGGTTTGAGGCCATCCCTAAAAGAAAAGTTTGCTAGATCCCATCTTTAAAGTATCTAGCAAAAAGTATGGCTGGTGGAGGGGGCTCAAGTGGTAGAGCACTAGCCTATCTATCTCAAGGCCACAAATTCAAACTCTAGTACCACTACCACCAACAAAAACTGGGGTGGCTCAAGAGGCAGAGTGACATCCATTAGTGAGAAAGCTAAGCAGGGTAATAAGGCTCTGAGTTCAAGCCCCAGTACCAGCACCCAAAAAATGTTATTTACAAGGGAGCTATCCATTATCTATTTTTTTGGTGAACTCTTCCCAGAAGCCAGTAAGCCTTGTTTCCAGGATAGGTTCCACTTACCAAGGATTGCTACACTCTTTGAAGATCAACTTACATCAAGTACCTCATAAATATTCTGAAATGGATGTCAACATAATTTCATGTCAAGTTGTATTTCCAACCCTGGAAGTTTCTGTAGAGAGTTACTATTGTCTATATGATTTCTACCATCAATTTCCAGGTATACAAAAAGAAAAACTTTTCAAGTATGTTATTGTCAATCCTGGCTATTTCAATGTATCCATCATTCACCCCAGATAGCACTAGAGCACAAAGTTTCTTGACATCACCTCCTTTCCTAAAAGGCACAAACCCCATCAAATCTGTCTATTGACAATGGTTCATGAAGTCTAGATCTAGAATAAGGGAATCTAGACACCACATCTGGGGAGCTGAAACAGGATTCAGGACAATTGAGTTCATTTTCCCTGCCTACATTTTGTAGCCTGGGAGAAAGGAGCTTACAGTATCATCCACACCGTATATAATATTATCTTTTTCTATAAACTGCCTCCATGAAGGAGACAAAAACTTGGCAGGAACTTTGGATTGACTGGCACTAATGAAGTTGTCTACCAATAATACTTAAACCTGTAATCTTCATGAATAAAAATATTGTAGCCAATATTTCTGACATTTCAGGAGACAGAGAAATAAATGCCAGGGGAGTTCTACTGTGTTAGGGGAGGGCTTCCTCTGAGGAAGTCCTTCGGAAGTGGCAAATGTTTTCTTTTCCACTGCTTGAAGGTCAACTCAAATCACCTCTTCCTCAAATAGATTTCAGTTTCATGGGCTCATAAAATGGCAAAGCTAGAATGTGTCTTGGTTTATGAAGCCAGTTAAGGGTGTGAGGATGACTCAGGCTTTCCCAAGTTCCCTTGCTTATTCAGAACCAGGAATATTTAAATCGGAGCTGAGCTTAAAATAGCAACTCTTTTTAAAGAGCTCAGCACTGACTCCGGAGACTGTCTTCTATAGTTACTTTCCTCTTCCACTGGTCACTAGTTATAAAGTCCGTGACACTATATGCCTGTGACCATTTTTCACCAATTAAATTATAGCACTGTGGAAAATTTTAGAATTCATAGCACTGCTGAGAATATCTTAAACCTCTTTGGTCACTAAGAGAATGACATGACATAATTTTATCTCTTGTGCTAAGATACCTAGAAATTGAGCTGAATGGATATCTTTGCTTGAAAAAAGTATTTGACGTACAAAACTTGTCTCATGTTTTTCAGCTCTTTCTCCTCCTCTTCTTCCTTTTCCTTGTTTCCATTTCAGTGTAGCCAAGTGTTACTCATTCTTCAATCCTCATTTCAGATGTTTTCTCTGGGAGAAGTCTTCCATGATTTGTTCCCTATCCCTGTCCCAAATTGGAGACTCCATCTACAATGTCTCAGCATTTTACCCAGGTTTTTACAAAAATATATCAGCACATGATTCCTTGACTTTTATATTTTAATTGGCAAGCAGCAGTTGTATATATTTATGAGACAGAGTATGACATTTCAACACATGGATGCAATGTGTATGATTAGGTCACAATAATTGGTATATCCATCACCTCAGACATTTTCTTATATCTGTCTGTTGAGAACATCTTCCCTGTTTTATAATTCATGTTACTTATGGTACTCAGTAACATTCAATAAGTAGATTAGTGGATGGATGGATGGATAGAATTGATAGATAAATAGAGTAGTAAAGTTTAAATTTATGGGAGTTGGCAGATACTGGAGAGAAGGCATGGAAAAGAAATGGAAAAAAAAGGTAAAAGAAATAAATCATGCTTCCTCATTCATTTGTATCTAATCTTTTATTTAAGTCACTCGCTTTTCTTCAAACAGACTTATAATGAATATTGGCCTTCTTAATATTCTCATGCCCCTGTATTAAAAGAAGCTGAAGTATTAAATTCGCCTGCCAAATCTGCTTACTGACTTGAGAGAAAATACTTTCCTTCAGTTTATTTCTGCAAATCAAATTGGCCCTTAAAATGTTATAACAAACAAAAGTACTATAAGCAACCTCTTCATCTAGCCAAATTGGAGTAATATTTACCCACCCATCTTTAAAAAAATAAACAAAAAGAACTGGACAAAATACATGGAACAATGGGATTTTCAAGACATTGGCTATTAGACAAATAGAGACAGTGATCTCTGTGAAACAGGAAATAAGGGAGATAAGCCCTACAATCATCTCAACTTCCTGCTTGAAGAGTGTCCATATCATAGTGCAGGGAAGGGAGACCCAGAGGACCAGAAGACTCCTTGTATTGAAGAAATAAAGCTAAGAACCTGGGGAAACCAAGGCAGCCAGAGTTCATAATGTAAAGAGAAAAGAGAAAAATTCAGGATAGCTGCAGATATCTCCCTTGAATTTTAGTAGTACATGCATGAAAAGCTAGGAAAAGAGCCCCTTGCAGGTCCACAGGTATCCAGTACTTACTTATCCAGTGTCCAGTACTTACAGAGCCATAAATGTTGCCTGTTCCTACAAGGCCGTGGAAAGGGTAGAAAAGGGATGGCAGCAAAAGAAAGATTATAAAAGAGAAGAATGTAAGACACAGTGGCACACACCCATAATTCCAGCACGTGGGAGGGAAAGGCAAGATCTGTCTGGGATATTGAGGTAGCCTCAAAAATAAGTAAATGAACAAATAAATAAATCCATAAATAAAAGGGACCAAGAAGAACATTTTAGAGGTGAAGCTCATTTTCTTGATTGTGAAGGTGCTTTCATGGCTGTGTGTACACTAAGTGAAAATTTGCCAAATTTTACATTCTACACATATGCAAGACGTTTTCTATTAATTATACTTCAGTAGAGCTATGAAAAGTACAGTGATTAAATGGTAATGGTACAGACTATTGTGGATGACTATTTTCTGTTTTGCTTCGAATCAATGGCCTATGACAAATAGCTCTCATAGATGGATCGTCACTCATTCATTGATTGTTAATGTATTTGATCCACATGCAAACAGTTACAATTTTTTTTAAAGTCAAGCAGCTAACCTAAACGAAAAATTTAAATTTACCTAGTAAAGTAAAAGATGGAAAATGTCTTAGTCCAGTCCAGTTGCCACAGCAAAATGGCACAAATGGGATGGTTTATTTATTGATTTCTCATAGTTTTCCAGGGTAGAAGATTCAAGGTCTAGGGACTGGCAAATCTGGTATCGGGTACCAGTTCCTTTCCTCATGGATGGTCCCTTCTTGCTGTATCTCACATAGGGGCTGGAATTACCTAGCTCTCTGGAGCCTCTATTATAACGTTTCCTTTTCTTTCTTTCTTTCTTTTTTTTTTTTTTTGGTCAGTCCTGGGGCTTAGGACTCAGGACCCTGAGCACTGTTCCTGGCTTCTTTTTGCTCAAAGCTAGCACTCTACCTCTTGAGCCACAGCGCCACTTCTGTTTTTTTTCTGTTTATGTGGTGCTGAGGAATTGAACTGAGGGCTTCATGAATGCTAGGCAAGCACTCTACCACTAAGCCACATTCCCAGCCCCAAGAGTTTCTAATCCTAGTAATGAGCATTCTACCACTAAGCCACATTCCCAGCCCCAAGAGTTTCTAATCCTAATAATGACCTAATTTCCTCCCAGAGGTTGAAATTTCAACATGGGAATGTTGGGGAGACATAAATATTTGCCCAGTCCATTGCAGACAATGAGACTAAAATAATTCAGAAGGAAAATGGAAGATAGGCTGTTTCTGTCCCAGAAAGAATCTTGATGGATGTACAGGGGTCCACAAGCTCATCTTGGAAGATATCTAAAATCTGACTAAAGATGGATTATCTCTAAAAAGAAAATCTCAATACTTTTTTTTTTTTTACAGATTCTTCTCTCTTTTACATTAAATAGCTCAATTTTATAGACAAGCAGAGTGAGAAGTTTGACTAATTCTCCAAATCACAAGTAAGGCTGAGAAAAGAGAGAAATCAAAGCTGCATGAATATCCAATGTAATTGGGTGGGTAAGTTACCTGAACTATCTGAAAATGCCTCGCCTTGGAATGAGCAGATGGTACTCACCAGAGTAGGGGGATGGGTGACAAACACATATAGGAGACAAAGACTGCATCTGGATCAGCAATGAGTATACTGAGATGTATTTTTCAGCTCGGGTGTGGTCATGAGGCAGCACTGAAATCACACAAAGTAAAGTCGGAATGTTCACAATTTTCCTCACTTTATTCACATGGTCTACAATTCTCAAGGTAGGGGAGGGGGACAGATGAATGTGTGGTTAGGCATTGGCATACAGGTCTTTTTTGTGTTTATACTGGTATTGAGGCTCAAACTCAGGCCCTGGGCTCTGTCCATTAGCTATTTCATTCAATGTTGGATTTTTGGTGGCTAATTGGAGATAAGAGTCTCACAGACTTTACTTTGAAGCACCATCCTCAGACTCAGCCTCCGGAGTAGCTAGGATTATAGACATGAGCCACTGGTGTCTGGTTGGCATGCAAACCTTTCTTCTTCCATTGTTTTTGCATACTATTTTTTACATTTCACAGTATTGATATTCCTATGTGTTTTTCACAAAAGCAATTATGGCAAGTTTGCATTCTGATTCTTACTGTTCCTTTATCACCTATGTATTTGGCCTTATTGGGGTTGCTCATAGAAGCCTGAGCACTGGCATTGAAGCCAGATGAAATAAAGACTCTGTCTGTTCACTACTGTTTCATTTGCTTCAATTGTTCGTTCATTCAAACCAGTACTGGGACTTGATCTCAGAGATTCATACTATTGCTTGGATATTTCATTTAAGGCTGATACTCTACCACTTGAGCCATACTTCCATTTCTAGCTTTTTGCTGGTCAATTGGAGCTAAGACTCATAGACTTTCCTGCTCAGGTTAGCTTTGAATTGTAATCCTCAGATCTCAGCCTTCTGAATAGCTAGAATTACAGGCTTAAACACAAGCACCCAGCCATTTTCTTTTCTTGATTAACAGAATGGTAATCAGAAATACTTCTTTACTGGGGCCTAACATACAGATAAGGTTCATCAAATTTTGGAGTGACACATTTGAATCAGTGTTTATTGAAACCAGGCACATTGGACTTTGCTTGGCACTGTTAGAAAAACCCAAGTGGATAAATCCTAGGATTTTCTTTGAAGGAGCTTGTTAGAGAAGAAATTACTAGTAGATAAATGGTCAGAACATATAGAAGATTTAAGACATAAGATTAAATCAACAGATTTAAACTAGGTAAGAGGGCTGGGAATGTGACTTAGCGGTAGAGTGCTTGCCTAGCATGCATGAAGCCCTGGGTTCAATTCCTCAACACCACATAAACAGAAAAGGCCAGAAGTAGTGCTGTAGCTCAAGTGGTAGAGTGCTAGCCTTGAGCAAAAAAGAAGCTCAGGGACAGTGCCCAGGATCTGAGTTCAAGCCCCAGGGCTGACAAAAAGCTAGGGAAGAATTCTGAGTTCTCTCTAATTCTTGAAGGCCATAGTCAAATTACTTTAAACTAACTGGGGGACCACCATGACAGCCAAAGTCACATATAGCTTCAAGGCATGTAGATGAGAGAAAAGGGGCAGATTAGACTGCTGGAATCCTCCTATCCATAAGAAGTTGTTAGAAATTATTTAAAATGTCCTTCCATGAATCATGCCTTCTTGTGACCGTATATACCCCTTTGTAATATGGCTCAGCTGCTCCTCCCACCAAAAGATACAGTTCCTTTCCCTTCCTCTTGATTATTGGCTCATTTTTATAACATGCTTTTATTCATGGAATAAATATATTAAATTTACATCCCATGAACAGAGTTTATTCAAGAAAATAAATAGTTCCTGAATTTAGGTCTTTTGATTCCAGAATAAAACATTTGCTGGAGGGCTTTGAGTATAGTTCAGTGGTAGATTGCTTACCTAGCATGTGGGAGGCCCTGGATTTCATCCTCAGTCCTGACAAAAATTCTTAGCCCTTCCATCTCTCCTTTTGTTTGTCACTTTACTACTTGAGCCACAACACCACTTCCAGCCTTTTCTGTTTATGTGGTACTGAGTAATGGAACCCAGGACTCCATACATGCTAGGCAAGAACTCTACCACTAAGTCTCATTCCCAGCCCCTTTCCATCTCTTTACGGTGTTACTTCCTCTGTTTCTGTTAAACATTTTTGCTTTTGTATCTATGTGCGGCCTTATGAATAATCTCATTTCTGGCAGCATGTGGAAATGATACTTCACTTTCTGGTTAAGTAGTTAAGACACAATGGGCCTTCTCTGTGTTCTCTCCACCCACCCCTAGATTGTGAGTAGATAGCTCAAGGTAATTAGGAAGCTATACAGACAGTGGAGTACCACAGTGAAAAGCGTTTGACTTCTGATTTGTTGATTTTCATTGCACTGTAGTAGTAGAAATAAATAAGAATGTAATGTGTCAAGTCTCTGGGGCACTGAGATGGTTTGTAACAGAAACTTTAGATAAAGAATTATAGGCAAGTAAATGTTTAGCACCTGGATTTCCACATGAAAAAACAAAAGAAACCTAAATTCCTAATTTAGAGTTTGCTGATTTCTGTGGTATAAATACTTCCATACCATGTCTGGTTTCAAATACCAAAATTATGTGTGTGACTGAAGTTGGAATCAGGAAGAGATGTTGGCTTTTGTGAACCTGTACAAACCAGCCCCAGCACACCACTGTGTATAACTTAACCCCAATTAATTTACTCTGCCATCTTTACCATTGACTGTAGTTGGTGAGACTCCAGTCAGCCCATCGTAAGGAGCCCCATATTGGATAAAGCCCAAGTCATCTCATTGCTCTGCCTATACTTGCTGACGACACTGGATTGTGACTGCAGTGTTAGTTACTGAGATTTGAAGATTGGTAAAGGAAATTTAATATCTCCTTAACACCTGGCAATGTGCCTTGCACATGGAAAGCATGACTAAATGTATGCAGAATTGAATTCTTGAAGCTAGCTCTTCACAAAATTTGGGAAACATTTGGACTTCATAACCTCTTTTTTGTGTGACTCTTAAGACTATAGACTAAATATGTTCAGAGTCCAAATATTCCCAAATATCCACTTCTGAAACTTGAATATATGCAATTATTCTTCAGTTTAGGAAGGGGAGAAAATTATCTCTATAACTCCCAGTCAATACTAAAAAATATGGAAGTTTGTTTCTCATATGAAATCATGTCGCATTTGCATATAACCTACACATCCTACTCTATCCTTCAAACCATTTCTGTTATTTCTAATACCTAATACAAGGCAAATGCTATGTAAATAGTTTCTATACTGAATTATTTAGGGAATGACAAGAAGAAAGACTTATATGTTCAGATGCTATTTTCCCTGAATATTTTGAATATATGATTCTGTAAATATATAGGTGCCAAACTCATGGGTAGAGAGGGCTGACTATATGTACTTTTTTTCCCCATTTTTTCTCATTTCTTATGTGTTTACAAATAGTTGGAAATGAGACACAAATCAATATCAGTTGGATACATTCATGCTATGGCGTTTGCCCTTTAAAGTTGGTTTGCACAAAAAAAAGACATTTATCTTTGCTTAATGTCTGCATATCCATGCCCACTTGTGTAAAGTGAGGCTGAAGATCTCTATCCACAAATTACTGCCATCTCTGGACCTGTAAGAGTTGGAGAAGAATTTCTTTAAAAGGAATTTATATTATGGGCTTCAGTCTTCATTTTCTAATTTTTCATTTTTAGTTTCTTCCCAGCTATTGGATTGTTTTGAAAATGAGTCTTAAAATAAACAAAACCAACAAAACTGGATCCTTGGAATATTGGAAAGAAGCCCCAAAACCTTAAACATATCCTAACATGCACAGTTCAGAACAGAGGACAAATTGACAGTCAAATTCCTGTAGAAGGAATTTTTTTACCAATAAATCTTCCAGCAAAATGGCATGGAGATTTGGATTTAAAAACAAAAACATTTTGCCCTTTCGTTTAAATCTTTTTCTTAATGTAATATGCAACTTTGGAAGTAGACCCTGTCAGCTGAGATATGTATATGACTGGTTAAAATTGCCTTCAGTTCTGTGTTTAGTCTTGTAAGTAATTAAAATGTGAGTAGTGATGCCTCACAGGCTGTGTGTGGATTCAGCCACTGAAAATTGAGGGAAGAGCTCGAGCTCTTTAATCAGAGGCCATGTGATTAAAGAGGCCACATAACAGACACAGGAAATGACAAGACATCTTACAAAGCAGCAGAAACTGCACCTTAAAATTTGTGCTTGGATTTGTTCTCTTGAAAAGTCTGAAAAACACCCAGGCCACTAGTGGCTCAAGCCTGTAATCCTAACTATTCAAGAGGTGGTTCAAAGCCAGCCAGGGGGCTGGGAATATGGCCTAGTGGTAAAATGCTCCCCTCTTATACATGAAGCCCTGGGTTCAATTCCTCAGCACCACATAAACAGAAAATGCCAGAAGTGGTGCTGTGGTTCAAGTGGTAGAGTGTTAGCCTTGAGCAAAAAGAAGCTCAGTAACAGTGCTCAGGCCCTGAGTTCAAGGCCCAGGACTGGCAAAAAACAAAACAAACAAACAAACAAAGCCAGCCAGGACAGGAAAGTTTGTGAGACTCTTATCTCCAATTAAGCAGCTAAAAAAGTTAGAAATGGATCTGTGGCTCAAGTGGTAGTTCATTAGCCTTAGCACTAAGGGACAGCACCTAGGCACTGAGTTCAACCCTCAGGTCTGACCAGCACAAAAGAAATTCTGAAAAATATTGCCTTGAAGCTATCCTAATATTTTTGAATGAGACTTCTTATATAATTCTAGCTGTTAAATACAAAATGATAAGAATTCAGTAACAGTAATTTCTCAGGAAAGAATCCCTTATTGGGAATAATTAGTACAGGTTTAGGCAAGTCATAGCAGAGCATCACAAGGCCCAATAGCTATACCCTTATGAACACCTAAGATGAGGCTAAGTGAAATGAACTCCATGTTATGGAGACAATTGTTATATCACTGTTGTAACTACTTTCAAAGTCCCATGTGTATCTGTAGCTTCTATTATTGATGATGTTCTTGTATCACCTTCCTGTAGTTGTACCTACACTATCTCTGTAATCTTATCTGAGTATATTGGAAACCGTGTATACTGGAACTAGGAAATTGAAAGGGAATACCAAAATTGAGAGGCACAGGGTAAAAAAAGACAAACAACTACAAAAGCAATACTTGCAAAACTGCTTGGTGTAAGTGAACTGAACACCTCAGGGGGGGAAAGGGTAAGGGGGAGGGGGAGGGGGGGTATGAGGGACAAGGTAAAAAACAGTACAAGAAATGTATCCAATGCCTAACGTATCAACATGTAACCTCTCCTTACATCAGTTTGATAATAAAAATTTGAAAAAAAAGAATAATGTAGGAATGTGCTTTGCTTATTCCTTAACATGACAGTACAGACTTAGACAAAAACTCTTGCATCTGAGATTTGAGTACATATGAGAAAAATTCAATTGAACCAAAGGACTAAATATCTTAAGAACTCATAATACTGATGATTATTGAACTTTTTACTCAACTGTTAGTCAAGGAGGACATAAAACTTGCTAATCAACAACTTTCTAATAATCATGAGCCTTTTTGAATTCACATTTGCTATTTTGGATACTAGAAAAATATTCTCTACAAATAGACTTTCAAGCATTTTTTTTACAGTCCTGCCAGCAAGCACCCTTCAGATGACCACATAAAGGTCCTTAGGACCTTGTCCCATTTTTGGAAGTTCCTGTAACTAAATGAACACATGTTATACACAGTCTTATGGTGCTAGCATTACATACAATCAAAATATAGTACTTAAAGGAAAGCCACTTGGTAGTAAATAAAATTAGAAGACAAACTTTAAACTTGAACACTTCTATAGAGCTTATATGGGCCCATCATCGCATGGGATTAATGGAGTGTGACGTCACTAATAATATATTACTTATTTAACAAGACTCATTTGGACATCAGTATAGTTCTATTGTATCTACACAAAAGTCAAACATTTGGGAGACTGTATGACATTTTAATGTTAGATGATCTTTTGACCAAGCATAGGATTAGAGCTACCCTAGAAAAAAGAAGTATTCTATAAAAGACTACAGGCAGACTGACAGGGGAATAGGCTTCCCAAAACACTAGGAAGATGCACACAATGTCCACTTGGATAAGTACTCAGTTATATATTTTACATGGGCATCAAGTGCTCAGGAATTACTTATCCATTTACTGTTCGATGTTGCATCCATGTTCCAGGATGTCTCTAAATATTTCCTTTTAAGGGCACTCTTTATGTAAATGCTTTCTCAAGGGGTGACATTCATCAACATGCATTGTACTGATAAATTGATCTGTTTGAAGCCCCTTTACAAAACTGCTTAAAAATGTTAAAATTTTTTAAAATGAATTTCATGTTAATAAAATAAAACCCAACTTTGCATGTTCAATGCATTGACAGCTTCCTAGAGATGCTGGGGCAGGGTTGGGAAAAGATGTTCTAGTTCCTTAGTATCTTGTATTTTTACTTAGGCCAAAAACTACTCACTCTGTGTGTGTACGTGCGTGTGTGAGTGCACACACAGGTACAAACATTCACACACGTATGATTTCTTCCTACAGTGTCGCTGCAATTGGCAACTGTCCTTCAGAACATTATGTCAGTATTATTAATGATACTTAACATTTGAGCATCTGGCCGAATTGAGGGAAGACAAGGACAGTAAGCAATGGAGGGAAAGAAGTTTGTCAGAAAACACATGAATAGCACAGTGAATGTAAATTAAGAGAAGGCTTTGTTTTGAATAATGATGACCAACTGAACACTTACACTTGCCATAGAGCCAATGGAGAGATGATTACTGATGTAAAAGCAAAACTCAGTTCAATTCTAAGCCAGCACTGAGAAATCGAAGAACAACCAGTTTGCATCTCAGAACTTCCTTAAGGATTAGGAATTAGTAGCAACTAAAGAAATAATGATGTCTCTAAGATGAAAAGAGGCAGTTTCCATGACTGTAGGAAGGAAAGTTGAGCAAATGCAGACATACTCATCACATATTATGTAAAAATTGAACTACATAACTTGAGGATAGGGATAGGAGGGGAGAAATGGAAAAAATGATGGAAGCAGTGATATTGCTCAAGAAGGACTGTACTCATAACTTGACATATGGAATAGTAACCTATTTGGACAAGTACATAGTAATAATTTTTAAAAGAAAAAAGGTGGTTTTATTAAAAAATCTTTTAAAGAATAAATTAGGTTCCAAAATACCTCCTCCACTCCAAACAATAAAGAGATAGATCATAGCAGAAGACTAAAATTTATTTATTGTAGTGAGCAAGGACAGTGAGTCTCTGAACTAGGTGGGAGAACATCAAGTACAGATGATAATAGAGATACATGATGAGCATAAAGAAGTTGAGGAAAAGTTTATGGAGTAATTGTTGATGCAGCCAGCTTTCTTCCCTACCATTTAGCTTCCCGCATGCTCCAAAGAGAATGTAAAGTTCTACTCTGATCTGAATCTTCTCTGTTCATGGGGGACAAAGGATACTAGCATTAAAGATTTCCTAATGAAATAACCAAGAAAATCACTTTCTAGTGCTTCACAGAGTTCAATATAACTACTTCTGTACAGAAAACTATATAATGTTTCAGGTTAGTCAAGGTTATCAAATATAAAACAAAAATAACAAAACAGCCAAACAAAATAAAGCAGAAAATAGACTTTGCCAGAGAGAAGAAAATTGTAAAAAAAAAAAAAAAAAAAAAAAAAAAAGGAAAGGGGCATTTATATCCTCAGAGAATAAGGTATCATATCCATGAAATAAGAACAATTTTGTATGAATGTACAGCTACTCAAAGGTAATTTAAAAAGATTGTGTGAGAAAAGAATATTTAAAACACTCAGAGTTAAAGACATGTTGGAAGTAAAATTTAAGAATGTAATGGGAGTTGAGAAAATAGCATATGAAATGGAACAAAAAATACTGGGGGGTAAAAATAGAAGAACAACAAAAAGGAGGACTTAAAAAGACCCAAATCTGAATAACCTGTGTTAATTATGGAGATGGAAATTGAAGCATTTAAAGTGATTTGCTAACATATTCTCATGAGTTATTAAGTTTTATAAATGATTCTATTTTATAATAAATGTGTTCTTTTAACTTCTTTATAATTTGGTTTTTTTCACCTCAAATAGTTTAAAAATGCAAATAAAAGACCTATGAAAAGGCTATTCCTGTCTCTTGTTCCTGTGTTCTCCAAACACAAACTAGGAAAAAGCATAAGGCCCGCTGTTATCAATAAAATAATTATAGAATCTCTCCCAAATGGAAAAATTTAAATCTCAGTTTGAAAAGGTTCCTTTGGAAGGATGAAAATAGATTCACATTGAGACAGAATTTTTATTCTTATTTTTAAATTTTTATTATCTTTTTGTAGTTGTACAAGAGACACAATTTTAAATTACTTTTGGCAAAGGAAAGAGTTGTTGGTTTTTTTTGGGGGGGTTGTTGTTTGTTTGTTTTTTTAGAGAGAGAAAGAGGAGGCTGGGGATATGGCCTAGTGGCAAGAGTGCTTGCCTTGTACACATGAAGCCCTGGGTTCAATTCCCCAGCACCACATATACAGGAAATGGCCAGAAGTAGCACTGTGGCTCAAGTGGCAGAGTGCTAGCCTTGAGAAAAAGAAGCCAGGGACAGTGCTCAGGCCCTGAGTCCAAGCCCCAGGACTCTCAAAAAAACATAGATAAAGAGATTTTTTTAAACCCATACAGAATGAACTCCTATAAGCAGCAGGGACCCAGATAGTATTATATTTTCCACCCAGTAATATTTCCAAACAGTGGAACCATGCCATCAAAACATGAAGATAAAAAATACCTCCCAACTTACAAATCTACAACCTAGAGCAACTATGAGTCGAGTATGAGGGGAAAAATAAAGCTACATAGAACCTGAAAAAAATTGGCCTCATATGTTGTCTTTCTTGGGAAATGAATGGGGAGTTTGCTTACCAATAAAGATAATAAACCAAGAGCAAAGAGGATATAATCCAATAGCATAGTCAAGCCAAGAAGAAGACAAAAGTTAAGCATGTTCATATATGTCTGTGATCCTAGCCCTCAACGGTAAATTTGAGGACAGCCCAAGGACAGCTTGAGCTACATAGTGAGACCCATGTGAAAACAAAACATACAAAAGAAGAGAGGAATAAGGGAGGAAATTAAGGAAGGAGAGAGAGGAAAAAAGAATACTTAATATGGTAATGAAGGGAATTATAAGGTCTGTGGAACAAACAAACCAAAAATCAGAAATTTGGGGATAGATTTCTCTGAAAAAAAAAGTGATGAAACTGATACACTATCCAATGTATTCAAACCTACTGAGAAGAGGAATGGAAAAGAATCTGGAGGTAAACTATTTTTTGTGCGCCAGTACTGAGATTTGAATTCAGGGCCTAGGTACTATCCCTGAACCTTTTTGCTCAAGGCTAGTTTTTTTACCACTTGAGTCACAGCTCCACTTCTGGCTTTTACTGTTTATGATAGTTAGAGATACGAGTTCCACAGGCTTGACTGCCAGGGCTAGCTTCCATTTGCAGTCTTCAGATCTCATCCTTCAGAGTAGGCAAAATTACAGGCATGAGCCACCTTCACCCAGAAAAGGAATTTTTTAAGTACATAAAAACCTAAGTAACAAAAGATAAAAATTAATCCAGAGGAAAGAAAAAGTTATGCAGTAAACAAAAACTGGTACAAGGGAGAGAGGGATGTGCTCCAAATATTTGTAGAGGCTATGTAATCTTAATGAAAATCCCATTAGCTGGTTTGTAGAAATGAAAAAAAGCTAATTGTAAAATTTATAAGAAAATATTAAGGATTGAAAGTAACCAAATAGAGGGCACCTCTTGTTACCCCAGCTGCCTTTATCAAGGACCCCTCCCAAAGCCCAGGGACAGAGCCAAAGTGCTGTGTCTGATATCCAGCACATGCACAGTGAAGCAAATTGCAAACTTTCATGAGAAGTACAGCAGCTGGTTCCCATTTAAAAAGAAGGACATTATTTCCTTCTTTCACTGCTGCCAAGATGGCAGAAATGACTGGAATTCAGTATGAAATGAATACACCAATATTACTAGACCCACACTAAGGCTTTCAGAAAGAAAAAAATCAAAAGGAGTGCCATCAAAAGCTGACCTGGAACAAGAATGTCAAGGATTCTAAATGCTACTGTGATGATGCAGGTTCCAGAGACCGTTGTCATGGTAGGAAATGACAAGAACATTCTGTTTCCTAGACCAACAGATCTTACATTGAGCGAAAGAGCACTCGATTTCTCCATTTAGAAAGAGCTCCTAACTCCCGAAAATGAAGAAATTCATGTAGTCAACAAGCTGAAAGAGACAGGACTCTGGGCAACAATGCTGCTCATTAAAATGGATAGTTAAGTCAGTCATCGATCATCCTATCCTACCACCATTACCACGGCAAACTCCCAACTGGTTTCTCCAGATGTTCCCTGAAGATAGAGCTAACCTTTCCTCTCTTCATGGCATTTTATCCCTTATCCAGGCTTCAACTTATAGAGCCTACCGCCATATTGTAGCTGTGCTGGATGAAAATCGCAGACCAGTGCTGGATGGCAGATTTCCAACCGCTGCTACTAGTCCTCCACATCATCTGAGGCATGCCACTTCAAATACTGACACAACACTCGAAGGGACTTTGGAGGACATAACTGCTGTAGATGCGGCTTCAATAAGACGACAGATAATCAAGCTGAATAGACGTTTGCAACTTCTAGAAGAGGACTACAAGGAACGTGCCAAAAGAGGAAGGGTCATGCACTCAATTACTGTAGCATTCTGGTTGCTTAACTGTTGGTGCTTGTTGCGACGTTAGAGATCATCTCAGCTCCCTTAATAATGTTTCAACAGCTAGAAATACAGCATTCGCAAACTTGTTTTGTTTCTACTTTTTTCTTTGTATACCGATTCGGTATTTGTTCTGGAAAGTATGGGGGGAAGGTCAGTAAAAGTATATTCTGTCACTCAGCAGTGTTCATTTTGAATTAGTTTTGGAGTAATACCTACTTAAAATTCTCCTTTTGCATGTTTTGTGAATAGGCTGTAGTTCGTTGTGATTTGATTTGGTTTCAGAGACAAAGTTACACTATGAAACCTAGGCTTGCCTAGAACAGGGTATTCTCCTGCCTCGGTGATGGACCACAGTGGTAGGCTCATGTTTTTTTGTTTATTTATGTATTTAATTGTAAAGATGATGTACAGAGGGGTTACAGTTACATAAGTAAGATAATGAGTGCATTTCTTTTTGAACAGTGTTACCCCCCTCCTTTTTCCCTTTATGTTTTAAAATTTAATTAATGTTTTTGTATGTCATCAGCCTGTAAAGTTATTCCTCTGAATGGCATTTAACATGCTGAGACAATGGATTTAGAAAAATGTTTATAAAAGAAAAGTGATATTTTGAGCTATTTGTCCAATACAATTAGACTAAAGTTTTGTTACAGGTGATGAGTACATCTATATTTTAATATTAACACTTCTCAAATCCTAGTTTGAGTGGGTTACTAGTGGCTCACACTTGTAATAATACTACTCAGGAGACTGAGATATGAGGATTACAGTTTGAAGCCAACCCAGGCAAGAATGTCTGTGAAACTTTTATGTGGAATTAACCAGCAAAACACCTTAAGTAGAAGTCTGGCGCAAGGGATAGACCACCAACCTTGAGTGATAAAAGCTAAGCTAAGCAAGAGTTTAAGGCCCTGAGTTCAAGCCTTACTTCTGCACACACACACACACACACACACACTCACACACACACACGCACACACACACACACACACAGTCCCAATCTGGTGTCAGATTTAATAATATCAAGTCACCTAACAATTTATGATTGCCTTAAACATTTAATAATACCTAATTAGAAAATGGAAAAATGAGGCTGAGAATGTGGCTTAACAGTAGAGTGTTTGCCTAGCATGCATGAAGCCCTGGGTTTAATTCCTTAGTACCACATAAACAGAAAAGTCCAGAAGTGGCATTGTAGGTCAAGTGGTAGAGTGCTAGCCTTGAGTGAAAAGAAGCCAGGGACAGTGCACAGGCCCCGAGTCAAGCCCCAGGACTGGCAAAAAAATAAAAAGAAATGGGAAAAATATATAAAGAAATATTGAATAAAAAAGATCCGGTAGCTAAATATACAAGAAGGTGAATATCTGTAGCCATTAGAAATATATAAATAAAAATCATAGAGAAATACTTCTCATACCAATTAGTTTAGCTAAAGTGCAAAGGGGTTTCCAGTACCAAGGGTGAGCAAGAATGTAAGGCAAATGGATTGCTTGTAAAGTGTAGGTGAGAACATATAGCAATACAATCGCTCTGGAAAACAGTTTAGCAGTTTCTTTTATAATTACAAACACACCTGCCCACAACACTGGGGTATTTTCTCAAGAGCAAAGGAGATCTATTTCCATACAAAGAGTGACTTTGTATGAAAGTTTTATTCTTAACAGTCAAAACCCAAAACCAACCCAAATGTTTACTGAAAGAGAAATGAATAAAGAAGTTGTGGTAGACTCATATAATACAATTCAACTCCACAGCAATAAGGAAGAACAAACAATGGCACTCAACAGGGATAAATCTCAAAACATTCTGCAAAGTCAAAGCAGCTTGGCCCAAAAGGCTAATATTGTGTACTTAAATTTATGTAAAATTCTAGAAAAGACAGTTAAATCAATAATGTTAGAAAGTAGATCTGGAAATGACCTACAAAGAGCCTCAAGGCAGAATTCCAGGGTGATAGAAAGCTTTATAGCTATTGTGATGATCATTTATTAAATCTCTTGAAATCATAAGTAGTACTTAAAATTGGAATATTTTAATATATGTAAGTTATATTTCATTAAGTTGATTTTTAAAAATTCAACAACATTGGCCACATTAAACGGAGACAAGAGCTAGATGATCCTGTCAATAAATGCAGAAAAAGCATTAAATCAAATTCTCTGTTGACCTATGACAAAATTCGTACCCTTAGGAGAGAGGTAAATTGCATTAAAAGTTCTATTTAGAAAGAACTTAGTAGCCAGGCACCAATGGCTAATGCCTTTTATCCATGCAGCTCAGGAGGCTGAGATCTGAGGATTGAGGTTCAAAGCCAGTGTGGGCAGGAAAGTCCATGAGACTCTTATCTCTGGTTAACCACCAGAAAAATGGAAGTGGTGCTACAGCTCAAGTGGTAGAGCTCCAGCCTTGAGCTGAAGAACTCAGGGACAGCGCCCAGACCCATAGTTCAAGCCCCAACAACAACAAAAAGAACTTAGTGAGAACATCATCCTTATTGGGGGTGAAATGTTGAAAGCTTTTGCTTTGAGACTGAGACTAAGACAAGGAAGCTGTTTATCCAGTATTCTATTCAATACTACAATTCAACACTACAATTCATGATATAGTCAATACAATTATTAGGTAAAAAGTAAATACGTAGATTTAAAAATGGAAAAAGAAAACATTTATAGATATATTTGTGATCATAGAAAAGTTGAAAAGAATCTTGAGTTCATCTGAAATTAACAAGTAAGTTTAACAAAGTTGCTGAATACAAAATCAACTCCCACCTGCATTTTTATATACAAGAAAAAATCCAATGAAAAATGAAAATGTAACAAAATGGCATTTATAGTAGTATCACAAAAGATTAGACCTAGAACTTAATCTCATGTATATATGAGAGCTTTCCACATAAAATTGTGAAATTAAAGTTGAACCAATGAAGAGATCTCAATATTCACACATTAGAAGAGTCAGTAAAATAGAAGTATCACCATTCCCCAAACTGACTAAATATAATTCCAATTAAAATCCTAACATTTTCATCAAAATCAATGATAGATTTTCAAACTTAAAACATAGATGCAAAGAGCTTAAAATATACAAAGCAACATAAAAAATACCAAAGAACAGTGGAAATCAAATGTGAATATATAGTTATCGTAAAAAAATAGGCAATATTCTATTGGCCCAAGAGTACTCAGACCAATAAAATAGGATTTAACATCTTAAGAGACATTTGATTAATTATGAAGGTTATACTGTAGAGCAGTAGAAAGTCTTTTCTACAAATGTTGGGTTAATTGTAAATCCCTATATTCGGAAATTATATTTATTGACTAATACATTTGATTTATAAAATTAATCTTCAAGAAAATAGTCAATGTAAATGAAAGAAACAAAGTAATACAACTTTTGAACTACAAAAAATTTAGTATGGTACACAAAATAGCAGTTCTAAAAAAGATCCATAGATTAGATTACATTAAATTGAGAACTTGTTATCACTGACACCCTTGAGAAAATAAAAATGGTAAAGAAAATTTGCAACAAAATAAAAGGCCTGCATCCAGAATATGTGAAGAATTCCTATGAGGCTACAAGTAGCCCTACCCAATATAACAAGGAGCATATTACCAACATAGGTACCAAAATGGTCAATAAATGTGTTTAAAAGCTGCTCAACTATATTAATCATCAAATTAAATACATTATGATATTACTACATATAGCAGAGTGGATAAAATTAAGATGGTTTACAATATTAAGTGTTGATATGGACATGCAGCAAAACTCTCCTATATAGTTGAAAGGAGTGAACATATAACAGTCACTACATGAAACTATTTGGCATTGTCTTCTAAGGTTGACTTGTTCATAACAATTCTCCCAATCAAGTGTTTACTAACATTGATTCAAGTACAGCCGGGTGCTGGTGGCTCATGGCTATAATCCTAGCTACTGGCTGAGATCTGAGAATTGTGGTTCAAAGCCAGCCCAGGTAGAAAAGTCCCTGTGAGACTCTTATCTTGAATTAATCACTCAAAAACTGGAAGTGGATCAAAGTGGTAGAGGGCTAGCCTTGAGCAAAAGGAGCTCAGGGACAGCACTCAGGCCCTGAGTTCAAGCTCCACAACTGACAAAAAAAAACCAAAAACATAGGAATGAAAATGAGAGGGACAAGGTAATAAACAGTACAAGAAATGTATCCAGTGCCTAACGTATAAAACTGTAACCTCTCTGTACATCAGTTTGATAATAAAAATTAGAAAAAAAGGAATGAAAATGAGCAAATTATACCTACACGTTATGAATTAACCTCATAATTTTTCCTGAGTAAACTAAGTCCAACAAAAAATCATGTAGCACTACTTATTGCAGCTTCATTAATAAGCAGAACTAAGTTACAATTTTAGGATTCAGGATGGCAGTAACCTAAGAAGAGGGAGAAATGAGGACTGGGGGGACTCATAGATGAGTTTGAGATATTGGCAATATTTCATTTCTTGTCCTAGATGACAGCTACACAAATCTATTTAATATGTTTTTCACTCATTTATTTTGCGTGTATCTCATAAGCATGACGTATTTTTGAATTGTTTTAATTAAACAAAACTTAATGTCAACAGGTTGTACAAGGTAGTTACAATTCAACATGTCCATCTAAGTGTCCCTTGTTTCTTGATGAGAGCCACTTTTTCCATCATTTTCCCCCATCCCGTCTGCTCCCCTCTCCAGATTCAGTTCCTACTTTAAACAAATCATATATGTACACTGAGTATTCTTGCTGGATTTGTTTCATTCCCTTTTTTACAGTCACCCATCCCATTCCACTACCTCTCCCTTATAATCTTTTTTAATAAAAAAAAATGAAATGGGAAAAAGGCATGAACAGGAAATTTCGGTTCAAATGTATGTGAAAAGATGTTCATAATCACTACTGAACAAAGAAATGTAAAATATCACTTCACACTTGGACTGAAACAGCTTCATTATATGAATTATTGTCAAAGATGTGCATAGCATGCCTCATTCACTGATACTAGGATGGAGAGAGAGAGAGAGAGAGAGAGAGATATCTATGACTTACTCCATTCCTCATTCTATACTCTCTCTCCATTATTTCCTATACAGACCATAAGGAGACATGTATTAGGATGCCCACTACAGTGTTGTTGTGATGTCAAGGAATTAGTTCTCATTTGGGGCTCGTTACTGGAAATGCATAGGTGAAATGTGGTTGGTTCTCTGGATTAAGATGCCGACTTAGAAGCAACATAGTTGGATCTTAAAACCAGTGAGTAACTAAAAGAAAATAAGAAACAGAATGAGATATGACACAATACCACTCATGTAAATTGTGCACATAAAACTATACTACATTTTTTTCAAGAAAAATCTAAACTAACTGATACGTGTCAAACATAGCTGACTATGTGTGTCATATGTGAGATAAAATAGAAGTACACAATGGTGATACAAAGAAAATTTGCAAAACTGGTGTGTACCTCAACCAATGACAGTACTTGTCTAGTATGTGCCCTGGATTCCATTCCGATTATGGAAAGGAAGGAAGGAAGGGAGGGAGGGAGGGAGGGAGGGAGGGAGGGAGGGAGGGAGGGAGGGAGGGAGGGAGGGAGGAAAGAAAGAGAAGAAAAGAAAAAAATAATGAATAGTTAAGATCCAAAGTTTAAGCAAATGAGCAAAGTTAAGCATCACCACTACTAATGGGACAGATCAACGTGATGTGGCTCCATATATGATACACTAAGGACCTAACTTATGTGGCATTCTTAGCAAATATATGTAAATCAAACTTAAGGCAGAAGGAACCACCTGAGAAATCCAAATTGAGGGATATTTTACAAAATAACTGGCCTTTACTCAAAGTGTCAAAGTCATGAAACAGAGGCCTGAGAAATGATTTCAGGTTAAAGAAGGCTAGAGACATGATAAAGAGAGGGATATCTTAACACTGGATTCTAAACTGGAAATAGGACAATAGTGGTGCAATCTGAATCAGTGTCTGTAAGATCATAGTGTATCTCTGCTCATTTCTTTACATAATATTATATTTTAGTACTTTACATAATACCCGATGTACATACATTTCAGTAATTCAGTGTATGTGGGCACCTAACTATATTATTTTTAGATATCTAATTCATATGCTATATAAATCATCAAGATGGTATAATTCAGTGGTTCTTACTGTATTCACAAAGTTGTGGAACCATCACCAGAACATTAATTCCATACCCTTTTATCATCCCAGAGAAGCTGTCTCCATTAGCAGCGCCTCCTCTTCTACACTCCCCTTCCCCCACCTCTCTATTGTCTCTATATTGGTCTATTTTAGACATTCCATCTGAATGGAATTACACAATATTCAATCCTTTGTGTCTGCCTCCCTTCACTAAGCATACTGTTTTTGAGGTTCATCCACACTGTAGTTAAATCTGAAATTAATTTCTTTTATAGTTTTGTATTTCATGGTATGAATGTACAGATTGTGTTCATCATTCATCACCTTGGGGCCATTTCCATCTTTTGGTTATTGTGAATAGGAATAGTGCTGTAATAAATATGGATATCTATGTATTTGTTCATTGAATTTAGTTCTTTGAGGTAGATATTTAGGAGTGGGTATTCTCAGCCTCTTTACAAACTTGCTGCACCATTTTAAGTTTCCACCAGTACTTTGCAAATTATTTCAAAATGAAGTGGTGTTTTTTTTGTGTATTTTTTTAATAAAGCCAAGTGTAGCCGGGTGCCAGTGGCTCACCTAGCTACTCGGGAGGCTGAGATCTGAGGATTGCAGGTCAAAGCCAGACTGGGCAGGGAAGTCTGTGAGACTCTTATCTCCATTAACCACCAGAAAACTGGAAATGGCACCGTGGCTCAAATGATAGAGCGCTAGCCTTGAGCTAAAGCGTTCAGGGACAGGGCCCAGGTCCTGAGTTCAAGACCCAGGAATGACAAAAACAAACAACCACAACAAGAAGAAAAAGAGCCAAGTGTAGTGGCTCAGGACAAAGATTAAGAGGATCATTTTGAGGCCAGCCTGGGTCATTAGCAAGACTCATCTCAACAAAGTAAGTTAGTTTACTGATACGTGTCTGTTATTCCAGCTATACAAAGCATAAATACGTAGGGCCTCAGTGTGAGGACCTGTCTGAAACAGCTAATGCAAACAGGGCTGGGATGTGGTTCACATGGTAGAATACCTTCCTAGCAAGTTCAGATCCTTCAATTCAAATATCAATACTAACAAAAGCAAACAATATATTCTGTCTGCTGCACCTTGCTTTTCTATACAGATCCCAAAACGAATATCTATTTTTCCTGGATCCCAGTGACACACACACACACAAAGTGAGAAGAGCAAATTTCTAGTCATTTATACCTTTTTCACTCACTACTTCTGACATCAAATGGGTAGGAGTTTTAGGATATCAGCTGAGACTGCCTACAATTCAACTGTTCCAAGAGGGTCTGCTTAGAATTGCCATCATGATGTATGGGAGTGACTCTAGTTCAGATGTCAAATGCCATTTCTGGGCCATTTGTACTGCTGACCAAGTACAAATCAAGGAACTCCAAAGAACACTCCCTTCTGCTTGGTAATTTTCTGCAGTAGCTTACAGAACTCAGGCAAGTTCTAGTACAAGCTTACTATAAGATACATGTCAGGAACAGCCAAATGGAAGTAATAAATAGAAGGAATGTGGGAAAGGGCACCAGGCTTTCGTTCCTTCTCCATGTCATTCTCAGCCTCAAAGTTTGGAGAGGTTTAAGAAAGCTTTATGATGGTTAATCAAACCATTAGCCATGGATTTCTGTGCCCCTCCCCATTTATAGTGAATCTTAATTCCAAACGTATTAAAATGGGGCATTTAATTGATGGAACATTTAGAGGGGCTTCAGCTACAATCAATGTATATTGCATGTCAAAGGATATGAATTTGGGGTGGGGGAGGTAAGGATGACCACCCTGGTCTGAATGCATCCTTTATCTTGAAACATTAACCCATGTATAACACTGAGTCTTTATGGGTGATTAATGATAGTCATACCCTCTTGCATGAGATTAAGGACTCCATTCTCTGCTCCTCCCAGTATGTAAGAACAGGGCTTTCAGCTTCTATTCGTTTTCACATTGCCAGTGATGGGAATCTGCATTGTTCTCCTAACCCAATGGCTGCCTTCATGGTCCACTTGACTGCCCTCACCCCTGACCATTCTGGAAAGTCTGCACATTAAAACAATTTTCAGGAAAGTCTCACCTGTCAGAAAGCATTTTCCTGGGCAGGGAGAGTTTCTTGCCAACTGCCTGCATTGACTTCTTTGTTTCACTGGTACTTGAACCCTGGAATCCCCCGTTCCCTTGTATCCCTGTCTGTTAGGCATGGCTTGGGGAGCCTGTCTGCAGCACTGAAGTTTGTTCCAATCTGCTGAGTTATCTGTCCCTTCTTCCTTTTTATTGGCTTGATCTTTCCTTCTACAGACAATGCCCTTTCTCATGGATCAGAATTGAGGAAATAAATCACTGTTCTTTATAAACTGGTCTCAGTTTCTTACAGTAGCACAACTGGAACAAAGTCATGATTAACAAGATGCAGTATGTAGCTCAATGGTAATTTGCTTAGCATGGCTGAGGCTCTAGGATCAGGCCTTGGTGGGGGGAGGGGAAAGGTAGGCATATATGGTAATCATTTAGTGTTTCAAAGTCAAGGAATGGGGAAGTTCGGTCTTTCTATTCCCATTTTTGAAGCTCTACAGGTGTCGCTTGCCACACATCTTAGCATTCAAAACCTGACTCCAGGGATTCCAAGGTTTTAAATGCTCCCATGTAGGAAACAAGGATTTTAAGGACTGTGTAAGGAAGTGGGGACAAAGTCTAAATACACATTTCCTACTATAGATTCCAAAATTGGTACATCGGACATGAGGGGGAACTAGGGGAATTCTTTTATATGTCAATATCAAGTCTTTCTTTTTTTAATGATAACCAAGAGAATATTAAGAACCTCACCTGTATGGGAGTGAAGTAGGGAAACAGTGTCCCTTAGATTAAATGAGCAACACACAAAAGAAACCACAATCTTTTCAAAAGTCCAAGTCATTACCTTTATTTTCATGTAAGGGGTGACAAAATCATATTATATCACTACAAACTATTAGACACAAACATGGACCTTTGCATTGTTTATATTCATTTTCTATCTTCAATCAATTCATAGTTTGTATAATGAACCATTAACAAACTCTCCTTAAAAACATTTATTTCCTTTATTATATGGATTTTATTCTAAATCAGTAGTTGCTACAAAACATAAGCTAAATTGGTTAAGAAACTGTATTGTACATAAACTTGTGGGCAGGGATGGAAAACTGGGGGAAAGAGAAATAAAGGGTAGGAACATTGTCCAAAAGAAGAAATGTACTTATATAAAATGACCTATGATATAATAACAAAATGGTATTTAAGAAATCGTAAGAAACCACATTGGAAGAAAACTGGTGCCCTCCAATATAGAACTTGTGTTTTCTAGAAGCTATTTTCACTGTTTTCTTCCTTTTATACTGGAACTGGTGTCTGAGCTGCTTAGGTGATCCAGTTTGCCTGAATTCCAGAGTTCTCTTCTAGGAAAAGA
Source organism: Perognathus longimembris pacificus (assembly GCF_023159225.1). NCBI lineage: Eukaryota > Metazoa > Chordata > Mammalia > Rodentia > Heteromyidae > Perognathus > Perognathus longimembris. The sequence goes on along the minus strand of NC_063188.1, from coordinate 81,316,801 downwards.
ATGGTGGAGTGATGTTGGGGCAGAGTCAAAGAATCAGATTCTGCTGCGACTGAGATTCATTCATAGAAGCTATGGGGGCACCGGTGAGGAAGAACGCAAGTGATCAGGTTTTTAAATGTGGGTCAGAAACCAAAATGAGGCGGGATTAGAGCAGTGATTATAGGTCCATGGGTGCCACTTCCTGATGATTACAAACAGAAACCAAGCATCAGTTTGTAATAATGTATGTAAAAATATCTTTGAGAGTTGAAGCAGGAAGGGTGAAGGATGACCTTTCATCTTATTACTAGTTCACCATTTGGAGTGAACTCATAATGAAACTATTCTTTGCTAAGGTGGTTAGCTTTGATGGAGTCATTTTCTTATACTGCATCTGATGAGAAATTCCACTGATGTATGGTTCCTGGAAAACAGTTATTTAGAAACATTACAAAAACAACATTGATGACACAGACGGCCAATGGAGAACATGATTCCAGGTAGCCTGAAACCCAGCAGACAATGTAGCTGTTGCTTAACAAACACAGAAATCTACATTGTATGCCAGGTTCATGCCTCAAGACCCGGATATTTGGCCTGAAAATCATTTCCACCATATCTGATTTTAATGTTGTTCATTACACTCAAGTTATCAGAATTTCTTTTCTTTTTTTTTACCATTGAGAAAAGACAGCCTGAAGCCAGACTGAAGTTAGGACTCAACTATTTTGAGTAAAATTTCTTTAAATTACGGAATAAAGTTGTCTTTACTTAATCAGAATGTAATGCCACAGAAAAGTCCAGAGGAACAATGGAAAGGGCATCACTGATGAAGATGCACCATACTCATGAGTTGGTATGTTGAATTGAAGCCCCTTTCTACAACTACTTAAGGATAATAAAAAAGTAATAAAAAAAATCCAGATCCAACAGAGATGTATGTGTATATGCAAGCATGGACCTTTTGATGATGAACAGATGGTCTGGTGAGTAGAGAGGTATATCAAATTACATAAAAAACAGAGGCAGATAGATAAATAGCAAATGATACCTTTCATGGAGAAAAGGCAGGAGGGAAGGGGAAAAAAGTAATACATAGATAAAATAACCAGACCACATCTTTCCTTTGCCATTAGCTCCTAAAACCCACACAACTAATAATGGATAATTTAACATCTCAAAAACTCTGTGTGTGTGTGTGTGTGTGTGTGTGTGTGTGTGTGTGCGCTTTCACTATTACAAAATGCTCAATCCAACAACCTTGCTAAGGACACCATAACAGAAGCTAGAAGATGCCACCAGAGACCCAGTAGCCAGATGTAGCTGCTGATTACCAAAGACAGGATCTACACTGGCTACTGAGCCATTGAGGGCACCTACAACTTTTGCAGCTGGATAATTTGTGTCCTTTTCAGGAGAGACCCTGTAGAGGGAAAGAAAAATTGTCAATTCTGCAAACAATGTCACAAAACAAAACAACCCCCCCCCCCAATTCATTGAATGATACTGGGTAAAGTGCCAGATAGTCTCTGAGGTGTTGCAGATGCAGCAGCAAAAAAAGATGGCCTCAACCCATTTGAGATGTTTTTCAATAAAACATAAATATGCATGGAACAAATACAAGCAAGCAAAATCCTATACACCGTTTTAATGTGGCAGTGAAACATTTTTGTTGCTTTCTATCATTTTAATGTGAGTAATCTTAATGATACACTTGGGTAAATTTTTAAATTCACATAGGTCAATTGTGTCTTGATACAACAGAAGATATACTTATTTCTACTAAACGTCTAAAACATCAAAGACAGAAAAGACATCTTACAAAAAAATTAAAAGCAGTGGCTCACCAGTAGGTTGGTTCCATGTTTTTATACCATAAATTCAAGACATATAATGAAGTAAGTAACTGGAATAGTTCCCTCCCCATTGAACCACTCAATCATTTATTCACTCAGATTTACAGAACCCCTTCTCTGTGTTTTATTCTAGGCACTGAAGATGCAGCACTGGACCTGGTGAGGGGAAAAATCTAAGATTTACCAAGAGAGTGGGAAAGACAATAAAATAATTCCAGCAGATGCGGATACATTTCATAGAGCAATGTCATCATTTCATAATTACAATCAAGAGTCATGTTATTGTTTCTCAGGGCTAACAGCCTGAAGGAGGAAGAGGAGAATCACACATACACACTTGGGGGAAAAAGGTACCAATAGAAAAAAGGGTCAGAAAATGATTCCTGTCTTGGACAAGGCATTTATACATTAGCATATTTTAACTTTCCTCTTAGAGAAGTCTTTTTTTTAATAAAATTTAAAAATGCTTCAGTGATCACTTAGAAGAAATATTAGGAGAGTTAGCTATCATGAAGTGGAACAAAGTTTTCAAAGACTTGAAACTTAACATCAGTACAATTTGGCTGGACATGCAGGCAAAGCATAGAATAAAGTACCTATTGCCAAGAGAAGTAGCATTTAAAAAATATGCTTTCAGCTAGGCATGGGTGGTGCATGCCTGTAGTCCTAGCCACTCAGGAGAGGCTATGATTTGAGGACCGTGGTTCAAAAGCCAGCCCAAGAATTTCAGGAGACTCCTATCTCCAATTAAGCACCAAAAAGCTGCGAGCAGGCTGTGACTCAAGTGGTAGAGCACTAGCCTTGAATAAAAAAGTTAACTACAAAAGCAATACTTGCAAAACTGTTTGGTGTAAGTGAACTGAACACCTCATGGGGGGGGGGAAGGGAAAGGGGGAGGAGGAGGGTATGAGGGACGAGGTAACAAACAGTACAAGTAATGTATCCAATGCCTAACGTGTGAAACTGTAACCTCTCTGTACATCAGTTTGATAATAAAAATTTGGAAAAAAAAAGTTAAGGAAGAACAAGAAAGTTGAGATAATTCAATTATCTACTCATCTACTATAAGCCCATAATTTAGGAGAAAGAACTGTAACTCACTGCCAGAATCTGGAGCACAGGACAAAGCACAAACAACAACAAAATCCTACATCCATTCTAATCAAAGACCATTTATTTGAGGTGGTGGGGGGTGGTGAGAAGAGAGCTGAAAGGGACTGATTAAAAGTTAAGCCTGCCACCTGCTGTCAGAAAGCTTGCTTTGAATTGGGATGAGCCCATTACTTGAAAAGTTACCCCAAATCTGAAGAGTTCATGTTCCCCACTTAGAACAGGATGATCTATACACCAAATCAAGAAGTGAAGAAGTCCACTGATTTTTTTTTAAGTCAAGTTCGCATCAAAGTTCCTTGAGAAATGAAAGAAATGCTGCCTGGTGGTTCATTCAACGGAAGGGAGAGTAGAATTAAGCAATCTTTTTGAAGGGATTACCTAACAACTCTATTCCGCTTTCAAGAAAAGCATCTCTGACTTCGGAAATCAGACCTTCTAAAAAGCAATTTTGGTCCCAAGAGTTGACTGCATGTGGACATAAATTAGGAGAGGAAGACTTCCCCTCTACTGCCAGATGGCTAACTTTCTTAAATCAGAACTGTCCAAAGGACATGCTTAAAAAGTCAAAATAAAAGAACCTCTTTCTTTCTAAATAAGAAACTTCCAAATGATACCCAACTCCATAATTTCCAATAACCCTATGAAATTTGGTCTCCTCACACATCTCCTTAACCCACTCATGGCACTGCATGTGTTACTGCATGTGTCTAAAGCAGAACACAGTGAATGTCTATCAGAAACATTTTTATGGACTCGGAAAAAGCAAAAGGCCATCCACTATTCTAACAAAGTCATTCTTTAATGAAAAAGTGAACAAAATCTGTCTCCCATTAGGTTTCATGTTATCTTTAATTTTTAAAATGATCTTTAAGCAGTTATACAAAAGGCATTTCAAGTCAACATATCAAATTATGAGTACAATGTACCTTGATCACTGTCACCCCTTCCATTGAGGTAGTGTTTTCACAAAACAAAAGACCCACATAGGACACAAGGCAACCTGGTCAAGCACTGGGCACGTGGTGATGGTATCAAAAGTGTTTGGGTACATCCAAACTCAACAAATAGTCCACATAAAAAGTATGCTCTTTGTACTTTAATCAAAAGCTGTTTTGGAGAAAACTGCCTCCCACACAGTTAAAAACAAAAAAAAAAAATCTAATTAACTCTTAAATATGGACCAGGAAGAGACATGTACTCATGTACACATTGTGCCACAGGGGTGAAATTATGTTAGAGGAGAAACCAGCTTTTTAACTACAGGTATCTAAAGTACATTCCTCTGAATTCCTGAATTCCTTCTGCCTTACGTTAGAGCACTTGAGCCAGGGTATCACCACAGTCAGGCACATGGCTGCAGCCCGTCCAACTCCTGCATACCTGAGATCCTGTGACCATATTGACCACAAACATTTATACCACCTGATTGGGTCACTTGATCCTCACATCTCTCTATTTAGTAAATTCCTCTGCAAGTCAACTTCAAAACTGAGGTGAACATTTCTGGGACGTTCCTGTTTTCAAGACACTTTTAAAAGATGTTCCCTGTCAACTAAATCTAGTCTGAACAGGCCTGGGAAGGGATTGGGTTGGCACAAGATCCAAAAACAAGCTTCTTAAGGGGTGAAACCACTCTCAGTCTCTACAAAGACTCAGGCTAGTTTTTTTTTTTCAAACAAGAAATTAGCAATTAGTAAACATGCCTTTAGTCTTTCTCAACAAAAATAATTTTTTAAACAATCACTAGATGAAAATAGTTTTGCTCATTGAAAAAATTCAAGAAAAAAATAATCATTTCGAGTAATACACGGCCTTTCGGTGGACAGGTTCCAGAAACTAATTGTCCTAAACCTATGTGCCTCCCCCAAACTGCCCTCTCTGGAAGAAATTCATATTCTCTATATAATGCTGCAATGTGTAATGTGGTGAAGAATTCTTGTCACGAAAAAAAGAAAAAAAGAAGAAAGTGAATTTTCATTCCATCAATAAGAAAACCAGAATATCAAGTAACTTTTCTGTAAACAATATCAAAGTCAGTTCTTCTAAGAATTCATAACTTGAGACTTCCATTAATCACAAGTAAGCTACTACCATTCCATGCTGTTATGGAGGTCTTTCAGTAGTTCTCATCGCTATGCCTTGCATTGTTTTCTGAAGACATCAGCAGATAGGGTTTTCATGGTATCTAAACCATTCTTTGGTTTACCTGACTTTCACCAGTAAGGTGGACTGAGAAGCAAATAGCAGGCCTCTACACACGGCCTGCGTTGCTCCTCCTCTTAGCCCTGCTAGGCTCCACTGAGATTTTGAGCTGCATGCTACTCAGGGCTGGCTCCCACACCACTCAGTTTTCGTCTTGGCCAGAGACACAAAGGCACATTGCTCTTCCATTATCCAGGCACCAGCAGAATGTCCTACAGAAGAGTAATCTTTTAATAAATATTTGTCAACTCCAAGTAATCTGAGTCAACAGACTATAAAATGCTAGGCATCTCTACTGATATACACTTTGATAAAACAAGCAAACAACAAAAAAAGTGAGAGAACATTCTCCATTTCAGGAAAACTCTTTAACTAGTCCATAGTCTTTTTATTTTAGTCTCACCATGTATTTCAGGTGGCCCTTGAACTCCCAGGAGCCTTAGCTTTCTGAGTGTTAGGATTACAAACATGCACTCTCACATCCAACTTCCATCTTGGCTTTATGATGCCTTACTCTACAATTTTTGGGTGCTTATGGGGTGCAGCTGTTTCTAAATTGTGAGGGCTGGTGAAAGCAATGTCACGGACTTGGGGCACTGAAGACTCTGGGGCTCAGGAAGGCTCTCCTAACCTCCCACTGTGATGAGATAACTGAATAGGGAGTAGGGAAGTACGGGGGGGGGGGGGGAAGGAACTTGCATATATGCATCTTCTTTCACTTGAGATGGTTATTGAGTGGAACTGTATTATAATCACAATGTCTCTTTCAAAAACCACAGAAGTCTACCAGAAGCTGAAACACACTGTGTACCAGGAACTAGGAGATGATGGCTACATGTCTTTGTCCTAAATTAGGTGGTCTCTATACATCACCCCTACCACAAAGGAACAGAAGGGAAGTCAAGGCAACAGGTGATTGGAGAAACTAATAGAAATGACTTGAATGTGATGAAAGGTTAAACATACATGTCTTACATGTAGAGTTGATCTGATAACCCAGGAGCAGAAAAAAGAGGAAAATGTGGGTTCTACCTGGTAATAAGGAGAAAGTGTGAAAAATTAGATGTTTACAGTGTGAAATGTGTTAAGTGAAGGGAAAAATGGAAAATGTAGAAAAGAGCCATGATCAGGTGGATCATGCCTATAATCCTAGCTATTCATAGGCGAAGTCCTAAGGATTGTAATCAAAGCCACCCTGATCAGACAAATCTGAGATACTCATTGTTCAAGTAAACTGCAAAAAGTCAGAAGTAGAGGTGTGGCACAGATTATAGCACCAGCTTTGAGTGAAAAAAGTGAAGTGAGAATTCAAGTCACTGAATTCAAGCCCCAGTATCAATAAGAATGGAAAAAAGGGAAAGGAGGAAAATTCACTAAAAAGTTTTAGCACAAAGTATATCCTACAAAATTAAGAAGAGTGAGGGAAGGGGTGGTAAGAGGGATAGGTGAGAATGTTGTAAGGGGCAACATTGATCAAGATATTCATAAACTGCTTTGTTAAATGGCAACTCCCTTGTGCAACTACTTCAAGATAGTAATAAAAATACTTTATAGCTACATTTTTTTAAAAATTAAAAAGAAAAAAAGCAGCATAAAGTTCAGATCTACAATCAAATTGATCTGCCCCTAGAGTGTTTGAGAGAATGCACCTGTTTCCAGATCTCCATAAGGAAATCACAATTTATTTTGGTGGAAAAGAGCTGAAGACAAAACAATGGCTATGCCAAATCTTGACAACAGAATGCTTGCCCTTCATCTCTCCATTTAGTGAAGGATGCCGATTTGTGCCTGGACTCACAGTGGAGGGCTCCTGACTGTGTGTGGTCAGTTCTCCAGAGCCCAGTATAAGCCCATAGAGAGACACCATCAATCCAATTAAAACACAGACTCAATACAAAGACTCCAACAAAGCTCAGAGCTGAAACTATCAAAGGATCAACAGCTCAGCTTACAGTTGGAGATGTTTAGGAGGGCAGTTTGTTATGTAAAAAGCAAGAGAGATACTAAAGATGAAGGGCCATTGTAAACAGCAAGGAAAAGATATGCTAGTCACAGAAAAGTCTAAGCAAAAGGGAGCCCAATACCCAGCCAGAATACTTGGGCACTTAAGACAGTCCCATGGTGCACGTGTGCACGTGTTGGTCCTGGAGCTTGAACACAGGGCCAAGGCACTGTCCTTGACCTTTTTTGCTCTCACTTAAGCTGCAATTTCACTTCTTGGTGGTTAACTGAAGATTCTCAGATTTTCCTTCCTGGTTGGCTTTGGACTGAAATGCTCAGATCTCAGCCTCCAGAGTAGCTAGGATCATAGGTGTGAGCCACCAGCAGTCCACTGGGTAACGCATTTTGGGTCTCTATCTACTGTTATCCACATAGAAGACAAGGTTGTTTATCAGAGGAAAAACCAAAACAGAAGTTTAAACGGAAAAGGGGGGTAATGAAAGTTAGAAAAGCCTAGAATGTGCAGTCCACAAGAGAGGGGATATTATTCACAGACCTGGGCTAAGGCAAGAGATGAGGAAGGAAGTCTTTCTTCCTGTTCAGGGAGTGGGGGAGCTGCAGTGGGCAACACTATCACTAGGCCAAGAGGAAATAACAGAAACAAAATTGCTGTTTATATATATCCATAGTAAGTAACAGGGAAAATCTGGTTCCTCTTTTCTACAAGAGCAGAAAGAGGTCAGGAGAGGTCCACCCTGAAAAGATTAATTATCAGTCAAAAGGAAAGACAGGCCAGGCACAGGTGGCTCAAGCCTGTAATCCTAGCTATTCAGGAGGCTGAGATCTGAGGATGGGAATTTGAAGCGAGACCAGGTAGGAAAATCCAGGAGGCTTTTATCTCCAACAATCCACCAAAAAAGATGGAAGTGGAATTGTGGCTTCAGTGTGAGTATAAAAAGCTCAAGGACAGTGCTTAGTCCCTGAGTTCAAGCCTCAGGACCTCCCCTCATCTCATACACACTGGAATAGAGGGGCTGTGGATAGAGGTTAGTGATAAGGAACAAGGCCCTGAATTCCATTCCAGACAGCTCCTCCTATCAAAAGAAGGGGGGGGGGTATAAAACCCTTATGTAGAAAAACTATCAGGGTGCAGGGAGATAAAAAATGAAGGACACCCTTCAACTTGTATTGAGAACAGAGTAGATGTAATTTAAATGGTGATATGGGAAGAGTAGCAATCCCCAGGGTCAGGTGCCCAAGCCTACCTTGGGCAGGTAGTCTGTAGGATATCTAATTGTTCAACATATATGATGAGCCAGGACAAACCAGGATTGATCCAAGTACAGCTAGGCCGGCAATTATGTGATCTGTTGGCTCAATGTCCCTAACCCCATGTTCATTCTCCTGCTCCCCATTCCCAGCTGGTATGTAATAACACTGAGACTACTTAGCTCACTAATAATGAATGCAGCAAACCCTACATCACTTTTCTTCCTCAACTGCCCCCTTGAAAGCAAGGCTAGACCACAGAATTAGTGATGGAAAAAAATGGAGATACTTAAAAATGAAGGATTACAAGGTTTGCTCAAACAAAACAAAATATTGGGTTTTCTTGGTCTGAACTCTACCTTCAGATAAAGTCTTCACATTCACTGTGCTCCCATATTTTTATGTTATCTCAATTTTTTGAGGATCAAATATACCCAAATAACATTTCAAACTATGAGTTAAAAAACAAGCACTTTCAAGATCCAGTCAAGAAAACAAGTCATGTTTTGTTTTAGACACGCCAGTGGGAACAGTCAGAAAGCTCTTAGGAAAATTGTCATTTTATCAACACATTAAACAAGTTACAAAATGGCAATTCCCAAAGTATTTTTTGTGGAGCATTCAACCAGGAGATGATACATTAAAAAAGAGTTCTTTGAATCTATTAAATCTGAGAGATGCCTATGTACCATATGCTCCTCTTAAAAGTTTCACTGTAAATATCAAAAGGCTGTAAGAAATCCTACAGGAAAGAAATGTACTTGATGGTGTTCAACTCAGTTTTTCTTAAATCTCCCTGAACACCAAACTCTTTTTCTACCCTCTGAAAACACAATAAGTGTTGTCCTATAGAGTACTGAAGTCCTATACAGTTAGTCCTCATGCAGGTTTATCCCTACACACTGGAGAGAAGCTCAAGTGGCAACAGAGTAAGGAATTCCCTGGAGACAGCTGTCTCCAAATCATGAAGGTGAAAAGGAAAACAGATGGTGAAGACAGAAGGTTATTAGAGTGACAAATTCATGGAGAAGAGGTGTGTTCTCAATTACAAGGAATAAAGGGAGGGAGATGGCAGGCATAGGCCAATCTTCTAGGCTAAAAAACCCCAGGGGCAAGAGTGCTTGCCTCTTATACGTGAAGCCCTAGGTTGGATTCCTAAGCACCACATATATAGAAAAGGCCAGAAGTGGTGCTGTGGCTCAAATGGCAGAGTACTAGTCTTGAGCAAAAAGAAGCCACGGACAGGGCTCAGGCCCTGACTCCAAGCCCTAGGACTGGCAAAAAACAAACAAACAAAAAAACCCAATGAGGTTGTGGCTTTAGCTCTGTTTTGTAGTCATTTGGAGCCAACTATTGATTATTTAATACCTCTTAAAGAAGGATTTCAAATAATCTAGCGCACTGGATTTCACTGTGCAACTTAAAAGGAAGTCACAGGGCAACTTATGGAATTGAGCTGCATGAATCCCTCTTGGATCCACACAGCCACCCACTCAATATCATGCCCATCATGAATCCAGGCTCAATATAAGTGACTACACAGACAATATCTGATGGTGCCGTCGAGTTTACGTAGATTTCTGACTCTGCGTATAACCTTAGGAAGTTAGTAGGTGTGTTCCTATCCATTTACAGATAGGGAAACTTAAGAGGGGAACCACTGCCTCAAATACTTTTACATGCAAATAGATGGCATTCACACAAGTTGATGAATCTAGGAATATTGGCCAATTTCTCAATATCATGAGTTTGGGAAAACAGTAGATACTATTAGGGAAAATGGTGACCTTCCTCCCTTACACCTAAAGGGCAACCAGCTTGCTGCCTTCCCTAGGTCCCAGCTTGTTGTCAAGCAAATACAAATGATAATTACTGAATGAACCATGGAGAGGCTAATACACAATTAGGTTTATGCAATAAGCTATTCTGCACTGTATACTTGCAACTTGCCTAGTAGACCATTAACTGTGTTAGGTGATGTGTGTGCTCTGAGCTTGACTGTGGTAATCACTTCACAATGCACACCCACCATACCCCATAAATATGCAAAAATTCTTATTTGCCAAGTAAACCTCAATGAAGTTGAAAAGTTAAATACACAAATCAAATTTCATGTAGTCTGCAAATGGGAGATTTATTTCTCTAACCACGGTAGAATCCAAAAGTTGATGGGTATTCTCTTTGCAACTTGAGGCCAGCATCCAATGTTACCACCACATCACACTAGAATTGTTACAACACTAGTATGTTAACTAGTGCTTATAAAACCAGACAAGCAGCTGGTCCCAGAAAGCTAGAAAACAGTTATTTAAAACACCTTGGAAACAGTATGTTCCATTTCAACTTTTTCATCTTTTACCTATCCCATTATTATTAAAGGTACCAACAGTTCAGTCCTTAAGAGTATATCCGTCATGTACATGCAGGAAAATACTTGTAATGTTGATGGACAATACAAGTTTCCTGTTGTTAGCTGTAAGTAATAACACTCCTATGGACATTCATGTACACATGCTTTCATCTGTTGAGTGTTATACCTGAAACATAAATTAAGTCCACGTTGAGCATCTTAAGAAGCTACCAATTTGTCTTCCAAAATGTTTAACACACCGGGCATTCTCTACATTATCAACCAATACCTGATGTCAACCTTTTTAATTTCAGCCATTCCAACAGTTGGAGTCTTATATGGTACTCTAATGACTAAGAATGTTGACTCCCTTTCCATGGGCCTCTCCATTCTCTTTGGTAAAAGAATGATCATTTCAGGTCCTTTGGCCATTTTTAAACTTTGTTGTAACATTTCACATTGGCATTCAAGAGGCTAAAATTCACAAACCTACTCGACTAAAATATTCTTGCTAGCACAATCGAAGTACATAATGAAGGCTTGACTGGGTTCTAATTATTTACATTAGTATTATTGCTAAGAATACACAGGTTCAGAACCCAATATCCATTTCCTTTGGGTAGCATCAAATCACCTTACTTATTTCTCATTGCATTAACTAAATTGTTGTCCATCAGCCACATCACACACATCCTACTAATTATACTCTAGTCCCATGTATTGCATTTTACAAAAATACATTGTTAGGTCAAATGTGAGCCCATGTTCAAAAGTGATTAAGGCCAAACCTTCTTTCATATTGTTTGTGAAAACAGTAGCAGATAAAATGTGATGTGCAAACACGCGGCCCAATTTCCCTTTGAGATCTATAAAGGAGGCCGGATTGGGGGACAGCTCCCTGGCTCTGCTTTGAGTAAAAGCAAGCATGGTTCTGTTGTATAGCACCATGGGTTCTCAGTTCAATTGTTACAGTTGATGTGGGTTTCCTTTTAGATGCCTGGAAAATGACTCTGCTGACCACATCCACATTCTGAAATACTTTTTGAGAACTTATAACTGAACTGCAGGAACTGACTCATGTTGCTGGGTCTGGCTAGCCACCACAATCATTTCAGAAGAGACTCGAGTCAAAGGCAGAAATAGCAAGGTTTCAGAATGTAAGCAGCAAGTTATCTCTATTTCTGTAGGGGGTGTCAAGGGGGGAAATCCCAGGGTGCAGGGGACAAAATGGCTCCAAGACACCCAAGTCGGGAACTGGCCTTGAAGGAAAGACCAAATAGAATACATTCATAGACAACAAATGTGTAAGGCCTCAAGGCAAGAAGATAGAAGCAAGTAGGAAAGAAACCTGTTACATGTAGAAAGCAGATGTATGCGGACTTACTCAAGATGGTGCCTTCACAAGTCTTTGCTGACTTTTTTTTGTCCTCCCTAACACCTAGGCCAAGGAATACTCAGTAAGTGAGTCACAAGCCTGTCCTTATCTCCCAGGACATAATCCTCTAGTTTTCAACTCCAAATGCAGCTCATCCAAGGGGCCACGGGTCAGTTCCTTCTGAAGGTCTCTCTACAAGAATTCTTGCCTCAGGGCAAACTCTACCCTTCACCATACCACACTTCCATTTCTCCTTCCCACAAGTGAAACTGATTCAGTCAGTTTCAGCTAGAGTCAAAAAGGAAATCCAGTCCAGTTGAATAAACTATAAATGACAAGCGAGAAACTCTTTTCTGTAGGTGGGTCCCCAGCTAAGAGGATATAATGGCTAACCCCAATACACCACACACTTGTAGTAGAAAGGCAGGCTTGGGGTAGGGGGAGTAGATAAGCAAAAGTATGATAAACCCAGACAAGACCTAGAAAAGCCATCAAGATTCTGGTAAGCTCCTTGTTGTCAGGCCTGGCCACATGCTCCAGATGTTGAGATAACAATATGTGTATGTGTTGGATGTCTCTTAACTTGTAAACTCCCAGATAACAACAATTATTCACCCCTTACACAAAAAGGTACTTTTAATATCAAATCATGATCAGGAGCTAGAATCTCTAAGGCAATCAACTCTACCTGTAAGACATTCCAAATACGTTCTGTACATACCACCTGCCCTTTACAACTTTACAACTGGCCAATTATTTTTTATTTCTTGTTGTTTCCAATTGTAAAATAAGTACTCTGCACAACTTCCTGACTTATATTCAACAGTAAAATTTCCTATAGCATTTTGAGAGGGAATTTATCAAGTTTAACAAAGGATTACTGAAAATCCAAGCAGTGCAAAATCTTCAACAGCTTTTGACTGAGTGGAAAATGTACAAAGACATGTTCTATGCAAGACCAATTTGGGGGAAAACATAAATGGAATCTAAATAGCCTACCACTAGATATTCAGGAAACTCCTACCCCTCTTCCTATATGATAGAAAAAACTTTCTAACTGAAGATCCTTAGCTACATTTACATTTCAAGTAATTCTTCTTTACCTGTCTTTATCAAGGTTCTCATGTCATCCTAATTTAAAATGACAACAGGAGCACATTATCAAATAAAAAATACATAAAATGATAAATACCTAAAAATATAATAAATACATATAAATAAATATGTAAACAAAACAAATTTGTCTACATTCTGGCAGGAAGGGTTCAACTCTCTCTAGGTTCCCTACATGAATCATCTCTTGGAACATCACCTATCACATTTCTAGTTGTCACCTCTTACTTTCCAGTAGCTTCTTGTTGTGACCAACAGGATCCTGTGATCTGCACTGACACATCCCTTTAACACAAGTAAGCTTTGTCCCACCTCCATTGCAGTTACTATTAGTTTTCTCTACCTATAATCCATTTCCTCCAGGTACCCTCATGGCTGGTGCCTCGATGCCCATGGGTATCTGCACAAATGTCATGACTTCCGAGACCTTTCCATGAATCCTGATAAAGCAGCTCTATCCTGACCCCTAAGTTACTTCATATGTACCTGGTCTGGCATCATAGTTCTCAAAGCATTTACCAAGACTTGGCATAGACTTACTGGTTTATTTGTTTCATGGGAAGGACTTGTGCTCACTGCTGTATTCTAGACCCAGAACACTGTATAATGAACATTTCTCCATGCAGCATTTTGTTCTATAAAGGTATGAAGTCCACTTGGTGGCTAAACGATTTCTGTTAACCTCTTATGAAAACTCTCCATAGACTTCAAAGGCCAGGTGGACAGAACTGTAGGAAAATAACCTATTTCCCCAGCATTAAGAGGACTTGTAAACAGGTGACTAGAGTAAGAAACAGATTCTCTATAATCTCCTTGCTATCAGAAAACAAGGGAGGGTTTTTTTTTAAAGACAAAGATTGTCAAACACAATGGAAGAAAAAAACTGAAGATTCATCATGCTTATCAATCTAATCTATCCCAAATAGTCCTTATTTGATATAACTCAGAGAAAGAGCACTGAGATAGAGGACTTGTAGAGTAGAGGCGATCTGGCTTGTTTAGTTTTAAATTCACACTAGCATTTTCTACCACAGGGCCTTATCTACCCACTAGCGATGACTGTTCTTATTTCCAGGTGAAAGATGGCCTTTTAATTGACATTCCTGTTGGAACCAAAGGAAGATGATGGAAGGAGCCTGGCCTGGTTGCCAGAGGAAGATGCTTAATGACTTTCATCAGTGTGTGAAGTGTGTATTGCCGCAACAATGGCAAATGATCAAGCAAAAGGCATGTGTACTAAGGTGAAATGAACAGAGTGAATGAGTGAATGGCTACTTCTTACATCCCAACAGACTCTTATCTTGACCTTCCTTTCATTTGTCTGTAGGTCTTGAATGAAAGCATGGAAAAACAGAATGAAAAGATGGCACATAAATGAAGGAACAAAGGGCAAGCTTAATTAATTAGTATGTCTATCTAACAGTAGACTCATCTAAGAGGAAAAACTTTAAAGGATTTCTAAGCACTTTAAATCTTTGAGCTAGTGTAGCCTGCCTGTGCCTTTCAAGTCAAATTCTCAACCTACATTTGAAGTAAGAGGAAGTTGCTAATAGAGACTCTTTCCCATAGTTTGAAAATAAAGTCTAAATAAAAGGTTTTGTGTGCCTAAGGTTGACTTCTTCAAATTCTTTACTTAGTATTAGCCTTGCCCCTACAGAAAGCACCCACGACCTAGATGAATACCAAGGCAAAAATATTAATAAATACAGATTCTTACTCATTTTACCATTCTAGGAATGAATTCTATCACATATACAAAAAAAACTCCACAAATGCTGATCAAGTGTATTGCCAAGGCATGTTCATGTACTTTTCCCCTACTTTCAAGTGAAATTATTACAAGAAAAAGATAGGGGAAATCACAAGTAGATTTGTTAGTGCATATGAGATTAACCTGAAAAGAAGGAAATTCCAGGCCTGGTCTTCAATGGCCTAAATCAAAACTCATAAAGCACAAATGACTAAGACGGCTTCCATTGATGTGTGAAATAAGAAGCAAAGAAAATAAATTCTGTATTTTAATATTGAGAGTGCCAGATCTGCAAAATATGACACTTTGGGATAGAAATGAGAAGACAATCACCAAGTTTGTGCTTCAATCCATTTTTACTCTGCTTTTCTGTCCTAACTAGTTACCACCTGAACTGGCCAAAAACTACCTGGGTTCAGATGGTTTCCACAATCAACTAGTGTCCCGATGTCCATCTGGCTCTGTGGCTTGATGTCCTCATCAATAAAATAAGTTTGGTATCTATGCCAATAGATTGTCATGAAGATTGAATGGTTTGATGACATTTAGAGCAATTACAACAGCACCAATGGGGGGAACGGGGGGATGCCAGCCTAAGGATTGCTTTGTTTAAGTTGATATGCAAAGGTCATATAACTTAGCATGGACTCACAGCCCTGGAAAACAAGGATTTGGGAAGGGAATACAGTATTTTTAAACACCACTGACCCAGGTGTTTCAACATGAGATTAACATGCACCATCTTGGACAATTCCTTCAGGAGTTACTTCCGATGCTCCTCACACAGGGGCTCAGAGAAACAAAAGAACTTGCTTGCTTACTCAACTAACAATGGGTAAAGTGAACTGCAAGCACAAGTTAATTGGATGCTGTGGGTCTGTGGGGACCAGTGCCGTGCACTTCATACTTACTAGTAACAAAATGTACGAGACATGTACAAATTCATTCTATTTCTCAATGTTACTCTTCCATATATCGTATCTTCATTGTATGAATTTTCATTTAAAACTACTTTTTCTGAGGGGTGGGTGAGGCAGTACCAGAGTTGGGACTCAGTATGCTCAGCTATAACTTGAGCTCATGCTTTTCAACTTTTTGCTGCTATTTTGTAGAGATGGAGTCTCTGAAGACTTTTTCTGCCAGGCTTAGCCTCATAACTCAGTCCTCTAGACATCATACAACTTAAGTATACACTGCTTCTGGCATCTAAAAAGATTCTTTTTTAGTGGGCCACTCCTGGGGTTTGGACTCAGGGCCTGGGCCTGGCCTGAGCACTGTCCCTGGCTTCTTTATGCTTAAGGCTCACATTCTACCACTTGAGCCCCAGCACAAATTCTGCCTTTTTCTGTGTATGTGGTGCTGAAGAATCGAACCCAGGGTTTCATGCATGCTAGGCAAGCACTCTACCGCTAAGCCACATTCCCAGCTCCAAAAGATTCTTCTTTTTGGTAGCTTTTTACTTGATCGTTGAGCAAGGTAATCTGCTGCTTAAGCCATGCCTCAGCCCCCATCTGTTTTTAAGCAAAGCAGCTGGGGACTAGTGGCTCATGCTTGTAATCCTAGCTACTAAGAAAGCTGAAAACAGGGCTGGGGATATAGCCTAGTGGCAAGAGTGCCTGCCTCGGATACACGAGGCCCTAGGTTCGATTCCCCAGCACCACATATACAGAAAACGGCCAGAAGCGGCGCCTGTGGCTCAAGTGGCAGAGTGCTAGCCTTGAGCGGGAAGAAGCCAGGGACAGTGCTCAGGCCCTGAGTCCAAGGCCCAGGACTGGCCAAAAAAAAAAAAAAAAAAGCTGAAAACAGAGATTATGGTTCAAAGTCAGCTCAGACAGCAAAGTTCTCAAGTGAAAATAGCAAAATAAAAACAGAAAAACACACGCCTGGAGGTGTGGCTCAAGTGATACAGCACTATGATAACATGCATGAAGCTTTCAGTTTAAAACTCCAGTGTCACCAAAAAAAGGAAAAAAAAGAACAAGAGAGCAGATAAACTGGTACCAATAGGATGCTTTCAAGCAGAACAAGTGAATTCAAGGAAATTAAACTCTTCCATAACAGAAAAAGAGAATTGTTTTAAGTAAAACTTTTGCTTCCTCTTCACAATCAATGATTCCATCCAGGATCTTAGAAAACTACTTATACTTTTTCTTAAAACAAGTCATCGTTTTTTAGATTAACTATTTAAAGAAGGAGAATAGAAGCAAAAATATTTTTGGTAGTTTACTATAAAGAAACCAATGACTCAATCATTGCACGACATACAATAGCATCTTCCATTCAACTTTTATGTCAATTTAATTTGTTCCCTTAAAAAATAAAAAGGAGATTAAATACGACAGTGAAAGGTAATAGGTTACAGTTGAGGATTTAAAGAACTTGAGGTACTAGATTTCCAAGACTACATCACAATTTTCAAAGACAGGCAGATCAGTGGGTTTCAGATGTTTTAGTTAAAATAAATGTTCTAAAACAGTTCCCCAGTTCCAACTAAATGCAAAGTAGTTCACAAAATCACAGTCTTTTTTTTACCTGTTCTAGTGATTTAGAATTTCGCTGATGTCAATTTAAAAAAACATTAATTTGTGTCTCATTTCCAAACATGTGCAATAACTGAATTCAAATTTGGTTCAGTTTCCTTTCCTAAATATATGTCTCCATATTTTCCCGAAATTCTGACTTTCACAGTGTCAAAAAAAACCCAAATGCTAAGAAGACAGAGGATGAGGAGTACAAGGATACTGCCAAAAGTTTAGAAGTTATTTTTTTGGCCAGTCCTGGGCCTTGGACTCAGGGCCTGAGCACTGTCCCTGGCTTCTTCCCGCTCAAGGCTAGCACTCTGCCACTTGAACTACAGCACCGCTTCTGGCCGTTTTCTGTATATGTGGTGCTGGGGAATCGAACCTAGGGCCTACGTGTATCCGAGGCAGGCACTCTTGCCACTAGGCCATATCCCCAGCCCACTAGAAGTTATTTTAAGCCCTAGAAGTACACAGCGGCTAAAGACCTTATATGCTTTACTGAGAACTGTGATGAAATTTATCCTATGCATTCAGTCATGTAGTCAATTTCCATAGGTGCCTGATTCCTCAAAAGCCTTTACAGTGTGCCACAGTACAACTCCAATGGAAGCAATCACACACTCCTATTTCCCCTTGATAGCCTAAACCTCCTGCTGGGGAAGGGCCTAGAAAATGTCTATGTACTACACAAGAAAATTTCCCTGGGGTTAAGAAAATAGTTATTTCCTATGTCTTAATTTTTCAAGTTTCAAGAAGTCAGGCTGATTTATTGATGGAGGTCAGATCCCTGGAAGGCCCAAGGTCCCACCCAGGCCTCTGGTAATGACCACAGTGGTGAGATAATCAGCTTCTGATGACACTGGGCATAAAGTGCCCAGGAAGAAAGGAAGCAGATGAAACACCCTTCGTACTCAGTCAGGGATTCCAGTGCCTCCCTCTCTTATCTGAATCAGACTCATTAAGAGCAGACTGCAGCCAAACTGCTAGCTTTCAAAATGTGGCTCTGTTCCTTCCTTCCTTTGTGATCTTGGGCAATTTGCTTTATCTCTCTGTCAAATGGGGGAATAGTTTTTTTAGCCAAAGATGTTAATGCATGTAAAAGCATGTTATTTCTACATTTATATCTACTACATTTTTAGTTACCGTGCACCTACTATGTGTCAGGCACTGTGCTAGATGTGGTAGCAAATTTGAAATAGTGCCTGGCACATGTGTGTATATATACATATGAGCTCAATCTATGTTACTGTGGGTCCACAAACCCCACTGATCACATAAATAGATCACATTATTATTATTGTTATAAAGGTAGCAGGGGTGGAGAGTATTTATGTATGTACATATCTAATTGGGAGAGGGAGTTAGAGTAACAGTTCTATGATCAAACATACAGACTCACACCCAGCCTTACTTGAGTTCAGATCAGAATATGCTACCAGTTTGTTAAACTTTTTTGGTTTTCAGATTCCAACCCCCCCCCCTTTTTTTCAAAGAAATGATGGACCTGTATTTATTACAAGGCAAAATCCACTAACATTTTTTTTTAACATTTGTTGCTAACCTCCAAAGGTGATGGTGACAAAACAAAAACAAATAGTCAAAACCATTTAGGAGTAAAAAATAGGAAGCCCTTCGGTTATGGAAAATCCACAACTGTAAAATTAATCAATGCCACATACTAGTCTAAACAGTCTTCCACTCCAATAGATCCTCAATCCACCAATCCATTTCCAATAACAAGTCTCAAGAATCTTTTAAAGGTTTTTTGAGGTAATTTCTGAATGTAAGATGTTTCATCACTAATTTTAATAGCACCATCTTGTTTTCACATGCAAAAAAGGGGGGCTACTGAATGACAAGAGAATGACTGGCTTAAGAACATGTGCCTTGCAAGAACACAGAACCCTCTGTAGTCAGCCTAAGGGAAGTGAATAAATGTTATGCTGAAGTGGTAAAGCCATCCTGCTGCTACCAAAAGAATTTTCCCCACATTGCATTTGAAGGAAACATTTGCAAGCTCTTGAAGAGCTATACAATAACTGGTTCAAGATGTTCTCACTGCTGGTCAGTAAAAGGATTTGCAAAAACCCAGGGAAGCTAACTTTTCCTACCTCTTTATGATCTCCATATGGTGTTATTTATCTTCCCCAGCTTTTCTGACCACTTTCAATTGATTTTTATATTTATATTAAAGTAATACTTTGTTCAAGATTGATGTTTACCACTCCCATGGTGATCCAGTACACAAAGGCAAAGTCAGGAAGACATGAAACGAATGGAGATACTTATGTTGCTTCATGGTTTTCCCCTTCTCATTATCCTCCTACTCAATGAGACTGTAGTGGGAGGTCTGAATGACATTTCCAAACGGGGAACTTAAAGCTACATTTCAACACCCAACCACTCAGTTGTCATAGGAACAACACTGTGAGCCTTATCTGGGCCCGAACAAACAGCCACTTGTTTTCCTTCAAATCCAATATGTACACACATACATATATATCCCTAAAGAACAATTTAATTGGGTAAAGCTGTATACCACACCAAAAGAAATGGAAGAAAATGGGCCCAAAGGAAAAGTGTTTCTATTCCTGAACGTGCAATTATCAAATACTATTAGAGAAATTGTTTCCAAAGACAAAGAAGACATATGCATGCCGTTACTAGCTTTTTAAAGAGTCTACAAAAATGCTAATATATTCAGTGCCCCCCAGGGGAGAGAACTAAGGGCAATGTTATGTCATTCATTTTAGATATACATTGAAAAACTAATAAATTAAGAACAGAGGAATAGCAAATAGAATTGAAAGCATGAGGTTCTCAAACAATTCTTTTGGGATGTATTTTCTAACATTTAAAGTTCCAACCTACTTCTATTACATATGTGTCACTTGAGAAATTGGCTTCTAAAGGCATGAGAGAAATTTAAAAATTTAGAGTGAGGCTGTTTTTCCATCAAGCATGGCAGCATTTTAGCCACATTGTTAAATCACCATGTTTCACCAAAGTATTTACAGGCAATACAAAGCTGAAAATAACTGAGTCAGTGCACACACGCTAGCAGGAGGGTGTAAATGATCTGGAAAGATCTTCAGACTTTGTCACCAGTTTTCTGTCCTTGAAGACTAAAGCCGCTAAATTCATGTGCTTTAGGGGCGAGGGGGGGCATCACTTAATTAAGTCAAATGACTTGTGCTATTCACAAATTTAGTTGTTTGTCTAAGAAAAACGATCTTTAAAATCTTCAGTGTTAAGAGGGGAAGAAAGATGGATTAAGAGATCTTAGTGAATTTCCTGTGGAGAGAGAAACTGCAATTATCATCCTATTTGATTATTGTCTTTTTCAAGGTAACCATTTTTAAGATTTTCAAGGCAGCAGAACAGGATTCACAAGTCAGCAATATAAATTTAACTTTTAATTTAATTTTAAAGTACTTCAAAAGAAAGCAATAGTAATGCATCCAAAACACAATTCTATTAATAAATTTTCATCATATAGTCAGAAATGAAAATATCCCAGATTGCCTACTTGATTGCTAGCAGCTAGACAGGTTTTTCTTTTCCCATCTAATTCTATAAGTAGACATCACATGCTTACTTCTAGTGACCAATAAGAAACTTAAAAAACAAACAGGTAGCCATCTATCATTCTAATGTTCTTTTCTAATTCTTTTCAATAATCATTCTTATATTTAAGTCAAGCAATCAGACATGCATGCCTAATGAAAACTGCAATTTTTATGGTTCACGAGCAAGATTATTATGTAATTACAAGTATTCTAGGATTTATTGCATTTTTCTGGAAACTATAAACATAGGAGCAGCTCAGATTCAAGATTAGAAAACTGAAATTCAGGTTTCAGACATAGACAAGACAGGCAGACACATCTACAGGAAACCAGTAAGAATAGCTAATCACAATCTCTCACAATGTAATGGGCCATATATAAGAACTACCCTTTTGTTTCATAATATAATCACTAGGAAAATCTTAAATTCCATGGCACTAATATGAAAAAAAGGAAAAAAATAACTACTATTACCATCGTCTTCTGTCCCTTCATACCATCGGGGATGTTGCCGATTTGACTTCCGATGTATTACTTCAACTTTCATTTTGTAAAGTTCTAATTAAATAAATACTTGACGCGCTAAAATAGGAGGAAAAGAAAGCAAGTGGGCTTAATTCTGAAAGCCTCTCTTTCAAGTTCATATATGCTGTTCAAACCAAATGCAAATCCATAACCATGAAAAGTTAATTCCACACACTCCAACTTGCTCAAACAGTTTGGATTTTATGCTACCCTTCTCCCACCCCAAAACAGGGGGAAACAATGTTTAAAAAGCAAGCTGTACTTGAACTGCGAAACTGGTATCACTCCTCCCATTTTTGTTAATTACCTGGCATCATCACAGCCTTTATGTGTAGATTGGGGCTCGATGTTTATGCCCTCACTCTTCCACGCAGTTGTTAGGAGTCTGCGAACAATTTTGCAATTCCCACACACACCATATGATATCTATTAGGAAGCAATGCCACTTTTCACTTACCAATTCTGGATAAAGCAGAGTTTCCTGGTGACAGAATGTTGCTGCTTCCGTTCGTTTGCTAAACTCCCTCTTTGCAGCTTGATAAATCTGATTAGAAAACATCTTTGTTCCAGGATCACATGAGGCATTTTACCTACTAAGTTTTCCAAAAGCGTGATCCACGTTTTCATTCCTGTGACAAAACAAATCAGAACAAGGAGAGGGGGAAATGGGAAATGAGTCCACACCAAGTTCCTGGCAACGACTTTCAACTGCATTTTTCTGCGTTTAATCAGTAAGCTGTATTAAAGTGACAGTTACCGGTTCAGGAAGCCAGAGTTTGATCAAATCAGCCACTACCAGTGTACATGCCTTACACTGGTGTACGGACCCAAGGAAGCCATCGCTGGTCATCTACCACATGCGGCTGGAATCACTGGACAGATCACCCCCACCCCACAGTGTTGAGCAGCAAGCTGTTGAGGCTGGAGAGCAGTCAGACTGGACAGCCGCCTGACGGGGGATTTCTTGTAGGGACCTAACAATTAGCAGCTGACCAATCACAGCCAGTACCTTGTACCTAAGTCACATGACAGGGCAGTCCCTATGATTTCTGAATTACTGGGGTTACACAAAGGACACTCATTCAGGAAAAGAAAAAAAAAAGCCCTAAGATGAAACAGAAAACACCCCAGCTGCGACAAGAAAACTCCAGCTTTAAAACAAGGAGCGCTGCAAGCCATCACATAGCCCAGAGAAAGACCCCACCACCAAGCCAAAGAGAAATCAGAGGAATGTGTGGCATGTATCAAAAAAAGAATTCCAAAGTAGAGAGCTGTATTTACAAACCCACTTCAGCTACTAATCTGTTTATTCCTCACTCCCCTTCCTCTGTAGGTTCACAGACTATTTTACACTCTAAACTTCATGTTGTTTTTTTTTTTTTTTAAAGCTCCAGTGAGCCTCAGCAAAGGCACCTAAGGAAAATTCAAATTTGTCACTTTTTTTAGTTCTCACATGAAATGTAATTACTTAAGAATAATTGAGCAAATTAGGCACAAAATTAAACATCATCGGGACATATTTTCTGCTCTCTCTCAGGAGCCTATTTCATCAACAGCTGCCAAATTATTTTTAACACCCTCAATTTATCTCTTAAATACCTCTCATGTTCTAGGAACACAATTTGATCATGAATATCATGACCATGTATCCAACTTCTGAAGAAGAAGAAGAAGAAGAAGAAGAAGACAGTACTTACAAATGGTCCTTGTTTGGACTAGGTTTCTTCGCCCCCCTCTTCTAACATCTGAAGTGAAAATACCGGCTCAGCTTTACCATGCCAACCTAGAGGCCCTATTTTAACCGAGAGGCTGCAACAGCTCCTTCTCTGAGACAAGCTCGGAACACAGTGCTGCTTGCCATCCCCAATTTATGGAAGGAAGCATATGTCAAACAAACCAGGTGATGACTCAGACTGCCTCCCCCGGCCACGTTTCCCCTAGAATGGGAGTGTAGTGTAAGGGCAGCCTATTTGGATGTGACTCAGTTTTATTAGACTGGTGGTTGTAGTTGATCTGACAAGCTCACATTTTTCTTTTATAACTGGCACATTTAAGGACCAGAATGCACATTCTAATAGAGGGCACAGAAACAAAAAGCAGTGCAATTATTTACATTTCAGAATTGTGTATAGTTTTATAACGAAGCTAATCAAACGTCTGAATTCTGATGACAGAAACAGGCTTGAGACATTTAGGTTTTTGTCTGGTTTTATTTTTTTAAACAGTGGCATCCAAGCTTTAATTCTCAAGTATGATCCTCACATGGCAGATTCTGCAGGAAGTGGTCAGAGATATATGAGAGCCCTGTTGCAGTTTTCACAATCACACCAGACAAAATCTGCAGGGCTCTTTCATGCCAACCTGCCTAAAACCTGCAGGGGAAAAACTTGAAAATAAATTGACCCCAGTTTTCCTGTTCAGTAGAAAGTTGTCTACCAAGACAGGACAGGACTGGCCTTTCACTGGGTAAATTGTTCCCAGGTATCATGAGGACAGGAAGAACAGGATAATAAGTGAAATTCCTCACATGAAAATTCTAGAAGGCTGGGGCTGAGCAGTTTAACTCCAGTTATCTCTTGCCAGCATACTTCCTTTAACCTTGAGCAAAGTCAGCAACTGGCATTTATTGTTGACTGTACTTTGATGGATAACTAGCTTTGTTATGATGTAGGTAGAATATACATTCTATTTTTATAATCTAGGAATATCTTCATGTATCAAATTCTCTTATTCACAGATGAAGGTAGAAAAAAGGTATACAAGTTAAAACAATGTAAGGAAGTCAGTTCATGAGTCAACTACTCGCTTTTAAAAAGAATCCTTATAAAATTTTATTGGAATAAACATCACTTTAAAATTTAAATATGAAATTGGTTTGCAGAAATCCAATTTATGCACAACTATTTGGAAGTGCATTTCCAAATTACACTTTTGAAGTCTATTTTAACTACTTGCACATATTTCTCACCCAGTTATTAAAATTTACTCGTACTTCAACAGGGATATACTAATCTAGTCAGTGACTTCTTCTGAGTAAAATTTTATTGGCTTAAAGACAGTTACTTTCCTATGATACACAGAGAACATAAAATCTATAATTACATGTCTTTCAATGGAAATAAACACAGGCTATGTAAAGAGAACGTTAATAAAAATTAAACAACTAAAACTGTAACATCTAAAAGGACCTATAATAGTTTTTAAAGTTTGGCTTCTGGGGCCAGACTTGCTGGGGTTTGAATCCTGAGCTGCCATTTCTAGCTGTGGCACTAACTTAGATCAAAGTTATTACATGTAAGGGCTGGGAGCAGTGCCTGACAGATGATTCTGGAGCCCTGCATAGCTTAGTTGGTCCCTAAATAACATTTCTGAATGAGAGAAAAATACAATTTCATCAAAGTTTAGGGTTTTTTTAAATAGTAGTACTAGGCTTTCACTCAGGACCTGGGCACAGTTCTTGAGCTTTTGTGCTCAAGGTTAGTAGTGCTCTACCACTTGAGCTGCAGTTCTACTTCTGACTTTTTGAGGTAATTAACAGTATAAGAGTATATATATGGACTTTCCTACCTGGGCTGAACTCTGATCCTCAGATCACATCACCTGATTAGATGAGATTACAGGCATGAGCCACTGACAACCAGTTCAATTTCATCACTTAAAAATCATTTATAACTATTTTACTAATTGCCATAAGCAGTGGCCAATGAATCCATAAGGTATTTCTTTCCCAATGTTTCAGTGGGGGAAACTATTATACCTATTCACTCCCAAGACTCATTTGGGTCTTTCCCTTTTCAGAGGCTTCTTAGGCCAATGCAGAACACAGGTGGGGAAATTGGTGCAGGTGATCACTGAATCCAGTGTCTTGGCCTAGTTGGTCCAGGAACTACCAACTAGGATACTAACTACAAGATACAAGAAAGAAAGTGAATGAGTAAAAAAACTCAGAAAAAACACAGTCTGGTTGAACACACAGCACTGCATTATTGGTCCTATAGGACCAATAATCAGAGACATGAGGTACACACATCCAGAAAAAGAGTATCTGATGTGCACTGTTCCTTTTCTCCACAGGGTCATGACAGAAAACCCAAGAATTCCATTATCTACAAATAGCACGAGTTTCCATCTGAAACTCTATGAAGCTGTTCAAGCACTCTACATACAAGCAACAGCTAATAGTTTAGCTAACAGTTGGGTAACAAAAGCTAATAGTTTCCAGTCATCCTATAAAATATTCTAAAAATGATTTTTTTTAAAAAAAGACAGCCACGAGACATCAATAAGGCTAGGCAAGCTTTATAAATATCAACTCCTCAGTACTGTTCTGAAGGAGAAGTGCTGCATTTTGTGTCTGATCAACTGCTCCAACTTGTCTTTATACAGGCAATGTTTCAGAGACAGATGGGAACAAAATGGGGCAAAGCCAGCAAAATGGGAAGGTGGCTGGGATTACAAAGGAGTGCTGGGGGAAGGAAGACTCAAGTGCTCTTTCCGGCTGTGTGGGAGCCTGGTTTAAGGATGTACACAGATTTGATTCAACACCTAAGCTAAAAGCTGCTTTGGGGATTCAACAGGAGCTTCACAAGCCATGTTTGAAATACTAAATAAAGCCAGGCACTGGTGGCTCCCACCTACAATCCTAACTACTCAGGAGGTTCAGATGTGAGGATTGCGGTTCAATGCCTGCCGGGACAGGAAAATTTCTGAGACACTTATGGCTAAGTAAACTATCAAAAAAGTCATCAGTGGAGCTGGGGCTCAAGTGGTAGACTACTAGCCTTGAGTAAAAATACAGAATGATCCAACGGTAGCAGGTTCCTGAAATCAAAATTAGAGGTCAAGGTACAGACAGGCAGCTGAGATTTGGTACTGGTTCTGGGATGCTATTACCCATGGAGGCCTGAGAGACTCATTTCCTTTACTTCTTATTTCATTGGGAGAATGGAGACAAATGAAAAGGAGACAAGGGAGAAATCACTTATATTTTCAATCACAAATCACTGTTTTTAATAATGACCACCATCACCACCAGCTCACTAAGGATAAGCAGACCAACCACCCCAAGAATATTGAATTTCCACAGGTGGGGGATATGGGAGCAGCAGTCACTTTATTTTATTTGTATCATTTTTGTCACCAGTTACATTTTGTAAGGGGTCAGAAGAACCTTCAAAGAAGCTTAGTGTCGTGGTACACTTTTGTAATCTCAGCACTTGGGAGGCTAAGGCAGAGAAGTTCAAGAGCAATCTGGGCTGTATCACAAGACCCAGTCTCTAAAAATAATAATCACCACCAACTTCTGGAGGGCTGCTGTATTCACTCTGGGATGCTAGCAAAGCACCCTACTTCAAAAATAGCTTAGCATTGTATGTACTTTAAGGATTCCCAGCATTAGAATATTCTTGTAGGAACCTATATACAGACATGCTCAGACTATATCTAGTGGATATAAGATACCCTGAGAGTACTTCCTTATGAGACTGGCCACTTTTCCAAGCTTTTCATGTTATATAACAAGGAGCTGCTTTGCCCGTCTTCCTAAAATGCCATCAGATCTAAGCCATATATTTCACTCAGAGAAGTTTTTTTATTAGTTGTCTTCTTTCCCCACCCATTTTAACTGACTCAATTTTTTTATGGCAACACCACTGGGTGGGAGTGAATTTGGGAGTGGGCAGGGTGGGAGAAAGGAAGGAGGAAGAAGGGGGGGGGACTGAATCACACCCTTTTGAGTAATCTTAGGTTTTTTTTTTTTCTTCCTAAGGGTATGAATCAAATTAAGCTTGTTTTGCTGTGGGTGAAGGGGAATATAATACCAGCATGAATCAGAGAAATTATCAAATATGTGGCACTCACTAAAACTTAATTACAATCCCTGCTTTCTCTCAAGTCTGCCAGAAGACGCCACAGCATTTGTTAATCAATATAATACTAGACCAAAAAAAATCCTGGAGTTTGAACTCAATTATCACCCTCTTCCCTTTAAAAATTTCCTTTTACATGCGAATATCAGAAACAGGAATTATTTCAGGGCTTCTGTGAGATAATCTTTGGCCCCAAGAGCTAAGTGTGAAAACAACTCAGATAATACTAGGGAAGAGACCAAGTTACATACTATATAGGTTACAAGCAAATACAGGATTCATGAAAACAGCTGCTTGGAAGAAAAGACTTTGAAGACTGGCAAATGCCATTCCAATAGGAACTACATGTAACAATGAACCCTTGGGAGAAAAAAAATGTGGGCATTTTGTCCTAATTCTGTGCTGTGAGAATAAAGTTGTCAGTATGAAACTTTTCTACTGCCTTACACTGAGCTAATTAAGTCCTTATAACTTTAAGAAATTGCTAGAAGTGAAAAGGATAGATTGAAACAAATTGTTTTTTTTAATGTATAGTACATACTACTTGGGGAAAAATTGGCAAGTGTTAGTGCCTTATTGGAGGCCTGCAAATAAATGATTTCAAGACCATCCTGAATAAGCTAAGGCTAACTTTTCAGTTCCTTCCTTCCTTTCTTTTGTTGGATGTGGGGCTTGAACTCGGGGCCTGGGAGCTGTCCCTGAGTTCTTTGGCTCAAGGTTAGTGACTTTTCTACCTGGGCTAGCCTCAAAATGTGACCCTCAGATCTCAGCCTCCTGATTAGCTAGGATTAGAGAAGTGAGCCACTAGCACCTGGCTTCAGTTTCTATGTATCCCTAAATTGGGACATTTTAATCTGCTCTGGGAGCCTTTTGGAGATCAAGATTTATTTGTAGGCCCAAATCTCTAAATCTGCTTTAATGTGTAATACTGGGAAATCTTTGCCAACAAAGTTATACAAATTAACAAAGCTTTGTCAATATGAGGCTCCTATAAAATGGACCAGATCAGTTTTCAGGCTATTTCTACAGTTTTTTGTTGTTGTTTTTTTTACCACTTAGCTTAGCAAAGTTAATAGATTGTACTATGTTACCTACTTTCTCTCTTTCTCCAGGCAGTACTGAAGTTTGAACTCAAGGCCTCACGCTACTTGCTAGACAGGCACTCAACCAGCTGGACCATGTCCCCAGCCCCTTCCTTTCACTTGAGTTATTTTTCAGGCAGGATCTTGAGTTTTTGCCTAGAGATAGCCTTGGACAGTGATCCTCCAGCTTCCACTTCACCACTGTCCCCTACTATGCCTGGATTCATGATTTTGAGATGAGCTCTCCCTAGATTCTTTTTTTTGCCAGTCCTGGGGCTTGAACTCAGGGCCTGAGTACTGTCCCAGAGCTTCTTTTGCTCAAGGCTAGCACTCTACCACTTGAGCCACAACACCACTTCTCCTTAGATTTTTATCCTTTGTGGCCTGAAATTCTTACTCTTCCCATCTTCCTTTCCTGAGAAGCTAAGATTCCATGCATGGGTCACTGAACTGAGTTTCTATTTTAATTCAGCATCTTATACATCTTATATAGTTTAAAATAATAGTCACAAGCTTGTCATATCTTTATCTGTGTCTCTTGAAAGAGCTAGAAGAAACTACGATTTATATTTTAGTTCTCTCTCTGGTTTTTCCTCAAAAAAATGTTATAAGGAGTAACTTCAGGCAAGATACCAAAAATTGAGAGAGATGATGAGACTCAATTCTAAGCATGTTAGACCTCTGAAGACTCCTTGGGCAGTCTGTGTGGGCATTTTCTACTCAATATGCCAACTATTTGAGGCAAGAGCAAGGAGCAGAGAAGTGAGGGGTTGCTACTTCAAAGCTTTATGTGGGGCAATCAGAAGTTTCATCTAACAAGACAAAGAGCACTGTAGCCAAGCCAACTTAGAGAACATGGATCTGAAAAAGAAGAGTGGATGTGAAGGTAGCATCAAAAGAGGTAACCTAACTGGGAAGTGACAAAGTAATGGAGTCAGGAGTTTTGCCATGAGGAGAAAAGCCTATCAATGTCCCCTGAAAGGGTAAACAACTCCCTAGAAATCCAGCTTCAAAGGATGAAAGACAGTTTACAGTGATACAAAAGGGGAAATCAGTGAATAGGAACAAGAAAATCAGAAAAGAGAAACAAGAAAAGCAAAGGACTACTTCACTGGGAGAATTTTATTTTAATAACCAGTCTTTGTTTTCAACTTTGTGCCTACCAAATCCCCACGGCCATAGTTCTCCTGCAATGTACCTCTCCACTCAACCCCTAATTTACCTGAGCCATCATTACCCTCTCTCCAGGATGCAGCCAACATACAAAAAAACTACAGCCTGCAGAAAGGCAGCAAGCTGGTAAGTAACAAGGCCCAAACAAAGCTACTGCAAAATTAATCCAGAAGTAGGAAGAAAAAAGTACCTATCAGAAAAGTGCTAGGGTGGAAACTGGACTGAGGCCTAAACAGTAGAGGTTATAAGAGTTGAAATAGGGACCAGGTAGGGATTTTAACAGGGGACTCACTATACCACCAAAATGGTTGACCATCCAACTGTGCCAGGAACCAATTTAACATTTTCAGAGAACATTTTTCAAACTCTAAAACTGTGCATACCACTGCACCTGGGTCAGGATGTTTTAAGCTAAAGTTCTTATGCACTCCATGCTGTCATATACAGGTTTGATTGCTATAATACTCCAATGTGCTATCACATCTTATGGCCTGTAATCCTCCAAAAACATGACAAATCTATCCTTTCTCTGTATTTCTCTTCTAACAGGTCATTAAGAAAGAATGGACCACAGCTGCACCAGGCTCTAAGTGGGTCCTAGCTACTCAGGAGGCTGAGATCTGATTATAATGGTTTGAAGCCAGTGGGGAAGGAAAGTCCACGGGATTTATATTTCCAACTAACCACCAAATAAAGATGAAAGTAGAGTTGTGGCTTAAGTGGTAGAGTGGCAGACCTGAGCATAAACGTTCTGGGACAGGGCCCAGGTCCTGAATTCAAGCCTTCATGCCAGTGCACACACGCATGCATGCAGGTGTGCATGCATACATACACACACAGACAGCTGTACAACCATTGTACAAGACATCCCCATGGGCAGAAAATGGATGATGGATACTTGAAATCTCTTTGTGATAGCGTCTTAGAAACTTATTTCAAGTGGGAAAAAAATGAAAAGCCACACCTGCAGCTGTCTGGAAAAGTTAACCTCAAATGAATCATAATAAACAAAAGTCAAATCTGACTACTGGATAATTAGTACCAAAGCTGCCAATTCCCTACTTAATGCTGGGAACAGACATTCAGTACAGAAAGCAAGAAAGCTTAACACAAATGCCTGGACAACCTTCTCCTTTCCTTATTTAATTCATGAAAAAGTATAACATTTATTATATTAGAAAGAAGAATCTAAAGTAAAAGTAGTCTTATCAAAACTAAAAGTAATCATATAATTCTAAGATCTAGAAAAGGCATCCAAAAGGCATCCGGGCTGAAAAACTATTTGACTTCTAGACATTTTGCCTATTAACTATGACGGGGTGACTTTAAAGACAATGTTGGGTGACCAGCTAGTTTTTCACTGCTTTGTTCTGAGGAGTTTAGCAATCTCTTCTGCCTGAATTCACAAGTGCTTGCTGTCATGTGATCAGTAGTCTTTCCTCATGTACTGTGGTAACAAAACACAGCACAGTTTCAATACCTGTATCTTCTAATTATTGCTTTGAAAGGTCATTTCCAACAGTGAACATTTACTTTGCTAATATTAAATTCACTCTCTGCTGCTGACATGCCAATTTCATTTCATTTCAGTAAGTACTTTTCAGATGGGCACCGATGGCTTTCATCTAAAATCCTACTCTGGAGGCTGAGATCTAAGGACAGTGACTCTAAGACAGCCCAGTGAGGAAAGCCTGTGAGTCTCTTATCCCCAGTAAACCACCAAAAAAGCACCAGAAGCAAACTGTGGCTCAAATGGTACAGTGCTAGCCTTGATCATAAAAGTACGAGCCCCACTATGGGCAACAAGGGCAAAAGTGCACTTTTCAGTAGGAATACTTGATACTCGTATATATCTAACAACACAAGCAACTCAAATGGATAGCCATGTAAATACTCATGGCCAATTTGAGGATGCAACTGTATCTTGACAGATGAGAGGCTCATCTATCCCAAGATACAATGTAAGAGACCAAGAGAAAGTTTCTTAGAATAAAATGAAACATCATAGACGTTATAGGTTCTCCTCCAGCTTGGACAAACCAACATCCCCTATTATCTATTTATAACCTTTTTGTCAAGGAGTCTTAACTAAGTTCTCAATATTGTGCCGGATTCAGAGGATGCAACAATGAACATGACAGAGGCCCTGTCCTTATGGACCTTCCAGTCTGCCAGGGAAAGAAAATCACAATGAAATCAATGAAGAAAGTGCTAGTTGGTGATGTCCAGGCAGAATAATGATAGAAGGAATGCACCAGGGTGCTGATGGGGTGAGAGGTGGGGTGGTTGTTATTTTGTGCACGGTGGTCAGTAAAAGATGACTTCTCTTATTAAGGACAACAAAAGTAGGTTCCATAAATATCTGGGTAACAAATGAAGCATTAAGAAAAAGGGAATGACTTTGCACAGGTACACCAAGGTGGCATGTACCTGGTCAGCTATAGGACAGTAGGGAGACTGGTAGAAAGAAGAGTGATGAAACTGGCTGAGCTGGCTATGGAGTACAATGCAGATTACACTCTTTGTCTACTGTCTTTACAAGGGCAATGGGTCCTTACTTTGAAAAATAAATAGAAAACCACAGGCTTCTGATCAGCAGAGCAGAATGATATAAAGATCTTGGAGAATTTGTCAGACAACCTTCTATTCGTTTAACAAAACCTCTGACATAATCAACTTACAGAAAGAGGAGAGAAGTATCAATGGCATTTGCCTCATAATTTTAGCTAATAAGGAGGCTGAAGTCCAAAGGGTTGTGGTTCAAAGCTATCCTGGACAGAAAAGTCTGTAACACTATTTCCAGTTTAGACAGCATAAAAGCAGGGCTAGTGGTTCAAATGGTAAAGTACAAGCCAAGGAAGTAAGCCATGCAAGCTTTAGGCCCTGAGTTTAAATCACTGTTTAAAACAAGATCATTAAAGTCTAGGAGTGAGGGTAGGAGGACTGAGGCACTAGGGTATGAATAGTGTAAGGCAATGCCAGGGAAATGCATTAAAAAACAGCCTTTGGGGAGGCAAGACTGGAAACATAGCAGTAGATGTGAAATAGACAAGTCCTGAGATCTCTTGCTAGGGATCATTTTGGAGGGAGCATTTTGAAGGGGACACAAGTGGATTTCAGACGACTGAACATAAGAGGAATGGCATACAAAACAGTACAGACACAGCTGTCAAGGAGAAATCACAGGGCAGCCTTGGAAAACAGATGGGATCTAGTACACTATAAAGAGGCTGTTCTTCATAAAAGGATCCAAAAATAACTAATGAGCGCCCCTAGAGGCAGCTAGGATGTCTACAAGTAGAGCATGTACAAATCAGCTTCCCTATTTAATTTCAATGTCTATCTCTATGTCTACTTAAGACATTTTCCTTAGACATAGGTTCCTTGTGTTCTCCTCCGACTTTTTAAAAAATTGATTCCACCACCATACTGAATATGGTAAGTCTCCTGCCATACTATGGGAGGCGGGGCTGGGAGGGTGATTATAACTACAGACTGGATCTGAGGCCTCATTCTGGCCAGGCAAGAACTACTTGAGCCAAACCCAGCCCAGCACTCACTTTGTAAAAGTAACTGAACAGAAAGGTGTAATTTTAATGTACTCTAGGTTTATGGCTATGTACTAGAATATCTGGCAAACATTAAACCACAAGCATTCCATAGAGCTATGAGTCAAAGATGGGGCTTGGTTTTGTTTACACAGCTAAGAAACATAATGAGCACCAATAGGGAGAAACTCTATAAAGCCACTACAGCTATTTAACAGGACAACGTTAACACCTGTTCCTTTTATATCTTGGTCCCATTGTTTGGGAACACCAAAACATATAGCTGGGATCAGGAGAAACAAACTTCAGACTGACTGGGTATGTCTTCATGAGGAATCCTAACTATTTGAATCAGTGAAAGCCCTCACATAGTGTCTTTCTGGAAACTGGCAGGTTTGCAGGTACCAGGTAGAGTCTATCTGTAGATGCAACAGAACCTGGCTGCTTTCTAAGGATCCAAGGACATCATACTGAGCTTTAGGAGCTCTAGACAGACAGAATACCTGAAATTATCATTAATTTTTATATATTAATTATTAAAATTAACAGCAACATTAGTATTTATATTAATCATAAATCTCCATCAATTACATAAATATTAATTACAGAATACAATAATTATATAAATATCAATTATTAATGTTAACATTTACAAGAAATTACCATTTATTGCGGAAATGCTACGAGCCATGAACTGGTTGTGAAAAGGAGGTCCTACATTCTTAGGTCATTATCAATTTTTTTTAAGTTTTTATTATAAAACTGATGTAAAGAGAGGTTACAGTTTCATACATTAGGCATTGGATACATTTCTTGTACTGTTTGTTACCTTGTCCCTCATACCCCCCTCCCCCTCCCCCTTTCCCCCCCTGAGGTGTTCAGTTTCATTATCAATTTTTTAAAAATCGGTTGCTGCTTTTGAATTAGTTATCTTACAGGCAGGACAGTGGAATGAGGGTAAAGAGCACAAACTGCCCAGGGCAAATCCCAGCTCTACCATTTATCAGCTATTTAATTTGGAACAACTCACTGGACTTCACTCCAGTTTCTGCCTCTACAATTAAGGTGACCCATAGTACCACAGGGCTATGGAAAGGTTAAGTCAATTATTATGTGCAATAATTATTGTAAGTCACAATTCCTCAATCACCTTAGAATTTAAAACTGACCCCCCTTAAATAATTATTAGAAGTAAGCATAAGAACCTTCCAGAGAATTCATGTAACTAGAGGACAAATACACTACTTATCTTTGGGGTATCAACTGGAGTATAAATACGAAGCTATTCAGAAGCTCTTGCTTAGCTTTTTCACCCATGTCCGGTGCACTACTGCTTGAGCCATAACTCCACTTCTGAGTTTTTGCTGGTTAATTGGAGATAAAAGTCTCACAGATGGACTATGAAACAAGATTCTCAAATTTCAAGCCTCCTGAATAGCTAGGACTATAAGAGTGAGCCACCAGTGTGCCCAGCTCAACACTCATGTGTTTTTTTTAATTGCTTGAATGTATAAACATAGCTATAGTAAAGATTAGAATGCAAAATTCACTTTTTACACTAACATACTGAAAGTAAACTGGATGCTGGCCTTAGACCCCTTTGTCGTCATCCTCTGGGGGGCTCTCTCCTCTCCTTTGGAACTTCAGAAGACTACTGGCATAAAACATAGTCTAGAGTAACAGGAGTGGTCGCCTTATAGGGAAATGGTACTGTGAAGATGATCCCATATGGGATCTCCAAATCTAAAAGCAATACTTACATTAAGTTCAGGTCCTGGTGTAAGTTGAGTAAAGAGCAAAGAGTGGGGTTAGCCAGGAAATGGGGCTAGCCGCCAACTTCAGCCATCTTCCTCCCTTTCATATGGGATTTGATACTTAGCCATCCAATGAGAGACACCATAGTTTCCTTTTCTTTTCCCTTCATAATTTTTAGGGACAGGGATGGAACCCAGGTAACAGGAGGAGGTCTCCAAATATCCAACACTGATTTGTGGCCACTTAAATCAGAGCTTTGGTACAAAGTCAGAGCATCTTCAAAACTAGGATCTCTAAGACTAAAGTCTTGCTCACTGTGGTGACAACACACTAGTAAGGAGATGGAACTGCAGCAAACTGATGTGCAGGACAACATACAAGGGAGAAGGAACAACTGGAGCTGAAGGGCATGAGCAAGATAAAGATGCATAAAACAGGCTCCCCTCAGTAGAAGGTTTTGAGAGCAAGGTCCAGGAAAATCAAGGGCTGCTCACCATAGCCATTTCTGAGAGTGCTCCAATGCACACACTTACTTCTACTCCATTCATCTCTGCTCATACCACACAAGTCACTGAACCAGCCCACTACCCTTTTTTCCACCACACTTAGATCCTGAGAACATTCAGATCTGTTCACGGACTTTGTTAATCCTACAATTGACAGGCAAATACTCTTATCACGTAGGCCATGCCTTCAGCCCCTTTTGTATTGGTTACTGTTTTCAACTAGGGTTGAACATTATGCCCAGGCTGGCCTGGATTAGAAGCCTACTATTTGAGCCTCCCTATGTCACTGAGGATGACAGGTGTCTAAGGCATTGTGCCTAGTTACTGAGTAAGATGGAGGTCTCAAATTTTTATGGCTGGGCTGACCTTGAATCATGATCCTCTCATTACGGCCTCCCAAGTAGCTAGAATTACAGGATTGAAACACTGCACATAGTGCCTAATATGGATTTATGTATCTGTGCTGCTTCTTTAGGAACTATTACACAGTAGAAAATTTTAAAACATATACAAAATTAAAGAGAAAAATAAATGCCATGAAGACCTGAAATTCATTTCAAAAAGTTTCCCTCATGTTGTTAATGATGTTTCACCACCCACTAGATCTTGATTATTTTAAAAGTTAATAAAATTGGTATTGAACAAGTGCCTCACTCAGAGCTGTAAGATGAAGTCAGACCAAGTTCACAATTGGGTGCAGCATTGCATATGTATTACATAGTGAACACTACTGTACTGTATACTTAAAAATGGTCAGATAATAAATTTTATGATGTATCTTAATGATTCTACATTGTACATACATATGAAAACATTACAAGACTCTCCTTCAATACATATTGTTCAAGATGAGGACACTCCCTTCAATAACTCCACAGAGACACAGTCAGCTTTAGTCAGATGCCAGAAGGATCTCTACACTGTGAATTGCTCCAACGTCAGTACACTGAGCTGTCACATTCCTGCACCTGTTAGGATTTTCTGTAGGACAAGTAAAAGGGTTAAGCAGTGGGTACATTAAACCTAATGAAATGGGACATGTACCAAAAGTAGCAACTACTTACTACACGCCCTTGCTACCTGGGCAGGTAAACAAGACTTATGAGCTGATGCAGATAATTACCTGTCCAGGATGTTAGTGGGGTTTCCTAATCAAACATCCATTTTGCTTTCATAGGAATCATTACATTTCAGGGAAATATAGAACTTGGATGAATAAGTTGTCTCATAGTGGGACCTCAGAGCAAAGCATTCAATTTTAAAGTCATCATTTCAATGGGTATTTAGGGTGTTTATGCTTTACAGTAGAATTTAAATAGTTAAAAAGTTTTCTGGAGGGAAAACATGTATATTTAAATAACAAATTTCACTGTCTATAATTAAGGAAAGTCAATTAATGATTTTATACCATCCTATACATTTTTTGCTAGAGGTGGTTGTACTGGTGACATAGTTTTAAAATATAACTTGAAGAGTGCACAGATCATTTTTTCTCTAGGTAACTAAAGCACACAGTCCATTTATAACTGAAAAAAAGACATCTAGTCTTCTCCAGGGACTAGGATAAAATGTCTTATTTTATAAAATCAGAAGGTGGCAGTTCCCTCCACTTGTCCTTTGAGTTCAGGCTAAATCCCATCCCTTCTTGTATTCCAAGTATCACCATTCTTAAAAGTTCCTAACACGTGGCCAGGCTGTTTACTCTCCCATGTCACCACTTTCATTACTCACCACAATCAGGGATAGTCCTTCCTCTTCTTGTCACTGAATACTTTAAAATATATAACACAATATAAATGCTCTAAAAAGGGAAAAGTCTAGAAGTGGCACTGTGGCTCAAGTGGTAGAGCGCTAGCCTTGAGCTAAAGAGCTCAGGGACGGTGCCCAGGCCCAGAGTTCAAAGCCCCATGACCAACCAAAAGAAAAAAAAGGAATAGTGCATGTGCACAAACACACACATATGTGTGCGCCAATACTGGTGTTTTACCACCTGAGCCACACCTCCATTCAGCTTTTGGTGGGTAATTGGAATTTCACGTACTTTCCTGCTCCATCAGGCTGTGAACCATTATCCTGAGATTTCAGTCTTCTGAGCAGCTAGGATTACAGGCAGGAGCCACCAGCCCTCATCCTGGACAGAACGTTTTTCCATATATTTCTGGTGGTCACTCACATATGTGGAACACCCAGGTCCAAAGGTGGAGGTGGCCACTATGAGATTTCAACCATCCTGAATGCAAGGGCCTCTCTTGCTCTCTTCTGCTACCCAGTGCCTAAACACCGTCCTTTACTGGAGGCTCCAACGTGGCATGCATAATGTGCTGTTGTTATTTTGTATGACATTCCTACTATGTATCCTTCCCAAACATTACTTCTCTTTGCTTTCCAGGTTTCTTCTCTCCTATCAGCTGCACTCCACCTCTTCAACTGACTTCAACATCTGACATTTGATGGTGACAACCTCTCCAAAATGTCTGATGGATTGCACCAGATGCCATGGTGAAGTTACATTTTACAAATTTAAGACCACTTGGAATCCTGTAGGAGGGGAACTGCTGGGAGGGCAGATGGGAATACAGGCAGATGGGCCTTCTAAACTGCTAAGGCCTTGGAGCTCAAACTGCGTACTAAGGAATAAAAGTGTTTTCTCAACAACCACCTTACATTAAAGCTACTGAATGCCACCAAATTAGAATCCTCTAACATATTAAACTGTGTCTTTGTCAGACCACTATGTTTTATGTTCAGAAACAATCTGAATATTGCTAATATAATGTATTAGTCCTCATTGATGGGATTTAGAGCTCAAGGACAATTTAGTGGTAGTTTCTATGTACCTTACAAAATAAACCTCATGCAGAATAGCCACCAGCTCATTAATACTTCTGTGACAATCAGAGAGATCAAGTACAAGTCCAAATGAGGCTGTAAGATACTCAGGCTTGATAGAACTACTACTCCAAATATGAAAAAACAAAATCCCACCAAGACGCTTGGAATTAAATGTTACTAAACAAATTTCTATTGCTGCAACTATCTGGAAATAATATTTAAGCATATAACTGGGAACCAGTGGCACATGCATGTATGGCTAGGTACTCAAGAGGGTGAGATGTAACCACCAAGGTTCAAAGCCAGCCTGGAAAGGAAAAGACTCCAATTAACTAGACAATAGCTGGAAGCAGAAGTTTGGCTTAAGTGATAGAACACCAGCCTCTAGAAAAAAGCTAAGCAAGAATGTGGAGGTCCCGCATTCAACCCCCACCCCACCAACACACACAGCATAGCTAGCTATATGTAGGGATGGGTAAATCAAATTAAAGTTTTCTTCCATACATGTCAGTGAGGCAGGACATTGGTTTTTCACTTCCTTTCTACGTTAATTTTGTCTCAGTAGTTGCACACAACCTCACCACAACTGTAATTTGGCACCAGCACATTTTTCAGTGGAGGTTATTGTAAGCTGTCCTATGTATTATTGGATGTTTGGCAGTCTCTCCTAGCTTTTACCCATAAGATTCCAGTAGCATCAACTATCCCCAATCACGACACCAAACACATTGGCAAAAATGTCCCCAGGTTGGCAAAGCCACTGTATTAAGTCACCAAGCATAGCCATCTTTTTGTTTTGGCCAGTCCTGGGGCTTGGACTCAGGGCCTGAGCACTGTCCCTGGCTTCTTTTTGCTCAAGGCTAGCACTCTGCCACTTCAGCCACAGCGCCACTTCTGGCCATTTTCTGTATATGTGGTGCTGGGGAAGCGAACCCAGGGCCTCATGTATATGAGGCAGGCACTCTTGCCACTAGGCCATATCCCCAGCCCCTAGACATTTTTTTTAAAAGTTATACAAATACTCAAATGCAATTTTAAATGAAAAAAATGTAAATCTGCCTATCATCTCTCTCCACAAGGAGAAAATAAGTCTTAGGTTTTAGAAATAAATCTATAGTAAATAAATACTTGACATGCTTTTTTACACTTCAGTGCCTTGCCTGGCATAGTCTTAAAAACAAATCATCTCTGGACAATGATGTCTAATAATAACTGCTTCCACACCCCACAGTACTTATAGCTTCCCACCCAAGTTTCTCAGTCCTTCAAGTAGAATTTATCAGTGGTTGAGGGAAGAAGACTTAAAGCCTTGTACTGATTAGGAAACTGTCATAAATTTCCTAATCCTTTTTTTTCTTCCTGAGGGAACAAATAAAAAATTTTGGCCTGAGACCTTCACAAATCACCAACAGACTAAGGAACCAAATGAGACACTGATTTTTCTAGGATTCTTCTACTTCTTTGCAATCAGGAAACCCTAGAAATTGTTCAAGTTGAGACAGAGTTTAAGCATGCCATGCAGTTGAAAGATCATCAGCAAAATATTAATCATACTGCAAACCTGACATACACTCGTTCTCCCATGTTCCTGGGTACAATACATTCCAGTGATTCAGACGACATTCCATTTCCTCTAAGTGCAAATTCAATCTGTCAAATTGCATGACAACACCATAAAGCTGCTGACATTCTGAAACCCAACCTGCTAAACATCCTGAACAGCCTTCTCCAAAGAAGTTGAAAAGACACAGAATGTTATCCTGTTGTCAGATGTGGAGAGGTCTTAAAAATTCCCTTCAGGATTTCAAGAGAACACTCCTCCCCCCACATAAATGGCCAAAGTAAGAACAGAATTACAAATTCTCCATCTAATTTTAATTCTTCCTATGCTTTAAATGGTACCCAAGTAACAATTTTCTTTGGGCTCCTAAGAATGTTAAAGAGGTTGGAGATCTATGCAGACATTGGCATAAACGCTTGAAAACGTGGGTTGTATCTTTAAAAGGTGTCAAAGCAGATGAAATGCTATAATCTCCACCCACTGTCACTTAAGACTCACTACCCACGCATTGCACAGCCAGCATCCTGCATCCACCCTTTCTTTTCACCCCACTCAATTAGGCCATGGAAACTCAGGATGTGTGGTCGCAGCAGTCCCTGCTTTGGATCCAGCTGGCCCACCACGTGGTGGGGCCCTGACCTTAGTCACACTTCCCCCCTGACATCCTGTAAGTGGGCTCAAGCAGGAGCCAGACCTTCCCACTGTGCAGCACGCCCTGCTCCTGGAAACGACAAACCCCCACTCCCAAAAACATTCCATTCTTGCTTCCCCTGACAAAGCTTCCTGCTCCCCACCCCACTTGAACAACAGGTCTTTGAATATGTGTCGCCACCCTGGGAACACCTCTAACCATTTCTTCATTCTCATTATTAAAAGGCAGCCATTTCCAACTTCACTTTGGAAAGCACTTCAAAGAAGCTTATTCTCTCTGCTTTTGTCTAAATCATGTTAACTAGGGATACAACATTCACTTCCACGGGAATTACAAGGACACCAAATCTCCAGTATGCCATTACAAATTTATGCAATAAAGCTCTCTTCATAGAAGAGAGGACCCACTGCTTTGAATTTACAAGTCTGATCTCCATGGTACTTTTTCAAACTGGACAAGAAAAAGATTTCAGAAATCACTTAGTTTTATATAATTTCATGTTCTTTTATAGTACTAGGGACGAACCTAGGGCCTCCCACATACCAGGAAAGTGCTATACCACTCAACTATACTCCAGGCCTCCTTATTTTAATAGCTTCAGGAGATGGGAAACAGTTTAAAACCAACTTAGTTTTAGTTGCAGCATCAAGAAAGAAGTAATTTTTGGTTTCCTAGACTGATATAGTATTAATCATACCTTCTTCTTAGGATCCGTATGTGGGTCCTAAAGATTTTTTCAAGCACAGAAGTAAACCTAGATCAAGGAACACTATGTGGCCAGCTAATGTGCCTACCCACTGTTCAGCCTCCTTACACTATTTTCAGAATTCACAATCAAACTTACATCAGTACCCTCCCTCCTCTGGTCTATAATCTATACAGCAGGATATACAAAAGATCAATGAAAACACTAAAAAGTATTCAAGTAGCTCAAAAGAGGCAGAATGTGAGAAACAAGACTAAAAATAGAAGATATAAATCTCAGCACACCAATAATCACTTCAAACTCAAATGGCCAAAATAGAAAAATGAATTAAATAAAGACAGATTGTGAGATTCTCAAACTAGCCAGTGAAACAAAACTCCATGTGATTTAAACAAGGCACAGTCTTCTTAACATAATATTTAAAATGTTATAAAAACTCACCTGAAATATAATATTAGGAGGTGATTAAAAGTGAAAAGATAGGAAGGAGGTAGGATGCAAGCAAGCAAAGCTTGTTTTTGTATTACATACAGCAGACTTCACAACAGAGCCATTAGAGAATAGAAGAGTCAACCTAGGAGAAAAGAAATGACAATCCTAAATGCATATGGATTCAACAGCTGACCTTCAAGTCTGACATGAAGGTCAATTTGTTTCCTATAGGAAGTAAATTGGTGGTAGCATAGTGTATAAGTCCTATCACTCAGCTTGCACTACATAGTGAAGCAATAAAAACTGACAATTCAAAAGAACAAGGTAAAGCCTATTTATATGTGGAGCCTTCAAAACTTCGGCCTCAGTAAAATACAGAAATTAAATACACCATTAAGTTAATTGAATCTAATATTTATAAAAACATTTTAGCCAACAAAAACAGAATATGTATTCTTTTCACGAATACATAAAAAATTCAGCAAGATGGATCATATCCTAAAGCACAAGCATTATTAAATAAACTTAGAAATGTCTTCTGGTCATTATAAAATTAAGCTAGAAATGAACAGCAGAAATAAAGGGAATATCCAAATACTCAGAAATTGTATCACATTTCTAAATAGTCTATGATCAAAGAG
This sequence comes from Perognathus longimembris pacificus, assembly GCF_023159225.1. Classification (NCBI taxonomy): domain Eukaryota; kingdom Metazoa; phylum Chordata; class Mammalia; order Rodentia; family Heteromyidae; genus Perognathus; species Perognathus longimembris. The sequence continues at coordinate 81,274,482 of NC_063188.1, read as the reverse complement.
AAAGTCTCAGGCAACAACAAATATTTTGAGTTGAATCAATAAAAATACATTATCAAATAATTCAGCTAAAACAGGGAAACTTGTAACAAATGTATGCATTTAAAGAAAAGGAAGGAATCTAAATCAATGATCCAAATCTCCATTGAAAACTAAAGAACTCAAAATCAAAGGACAAAATTAAATCAAAGCAAGAAGAAAATTATATGTGTGTGTGTATGTGTGTATTGGGGGGGGATGAGGGAGGAGGTAACAAGTTGGATAAGAAGTGTACGCACTCCCTTACGTATGAAACTGTAATCCCTCTGTACATCACTTTGACAATAGACAAACTAATCAGGTAAAAACGGAAAGCAATGCTGAAAGCAAAACCAAAAATCTATGAACCCAAAAGCCAATTCCTTGATAATACCAATAACAATTGTTAAGCTCTCAGCAACGTCAAAGAAAAAAAGAACTCACTAATTACTAGGAATGAAAGAAAGAATATTACCACAGATCCCATACGACTTTACATACATAAAATCAGCAACAAAGTTTGACTAGTTTTGTTTTTTTTTTATTCACGTACATAGAAGATATCGGTCTTTGGTGTTGTCAAAAAAACATCATTGGTACCAGGGTAAAGCTGGCCTCTTATGGTGTATTGAAATGTTTCCCTAGTTCTTTGGAAGAGACTCTTAAAACTCATACTTTTGCTTCATGAAATGTCAGGATTTACCAGTGAAACCATCTAAGTCTGGAAATCCCTTTATCAAGAAATTTTCAACAATCAATTTAGTTTCTTTTAATGATTCTAAGACTATTTGGGTTCCTGTTTCATCATAAGCCATCACCTACCAAAAGTAGGTGGAAGCTAGAAGAAATTGAGAGTGGAAGCTATAAGAAATTCCTGTTGCATTTTCAAGATTGATTGTTCCCAGATACCTCAGGATTAAAAAAGAAACTATCTTGACTGTGGGTCTTCCAGATCACCATAAAGAGTTTTCCAACCTATGGATGTAAGGGAAGAAAGTGTACAAGGGGCTCAAAAGAAGCTGTTTATAAATTATATTTCTGCTTTCCAGCCTCAAAGACTGGGCTGTCACGAACCACTATGCCATCCAAATTCCTATTGTCTGATCATGGTAGAGGACTGGAATGTCCTGTGAAGTGAGCTGGAATCGGTCGGTGCTGGAGGTGGGGTAAAGGGTAGAAGGTGGAGGTAAGAAAAGCCAGGGGTTTCTTTTCACTTTCTTTTCCTACCAAACTAACCTTCTTCAAGTGTCCTTTCTGAAATTACTTCATCTTCTGTGCACTAACTATCCCAGTTAGGTTTTCACATGGATTCTATCCATGCTTAAGAAATAAGGAGTTTGTTTGAATTCTTTGCTCCTTTGAAGGGAATTCAGCTGCCACACAAGATTGAAAAGTACTGCCCTCAAATGTCCCAAAGGAGGTGACTCGGGATTCTGGCATGGACTTCTCAGGAAAGCAGTGGGCCAGCCATTCCAAATCCAGCTAAGGCAGGGCACTTGTAAGGAGTCAGCCAGGGTTTGGAAACAAAGTCGTGGCATCCTACTGACTTGGCTACAATTCTTCTCTGATTTAGTCAGACACAAACTGAGACTTATAAAGGTGAAGTGACCTCATAAATCTCCCTGCCCTTGCCCTTAGATGAGAAGGCTGTGGTCTGCATACAGGAAATGACTGGCCCAAGGTTACATACCTGGTTGACTTAAAAAAAAAAAAAGGAATGAGCTCATATCCCAGGGTCCTAGCACAGTGCTCTTTATACTACAAATACAAACAGGCATTGATTAGACAGACAGCTAATACCCACAAGGCACTGTACCAAAGGTTCCTGTTTTCATGGAATTTGAACTCTGGGGAACACAGACACTAAATAATCATACAAATCACTAAGATCAAAATGAGTGTGAGTTATTAAGAAGAAATGTAGAGTATAAATAAATATCTCTTCTTACAAAATAATCTTCCCATGATTTAGCTGAACACAATCATCCCAAGGGGCCTACCAATCTCGGGGGGAAAAAAATCAGGGACCTGTGATCTTTTGGTGGTAAAGTGAAATTTTGTGTTACTTTTGATAGGTTATGGCTTTGAGAGTGGAAGCTATAAGAAGCTCCTGTTGCATTCTCAGGATTGATTGTTCCTCAATACCCCTGGATTAAAAAAGAAATTTTCTTGACGTTGGGTTTTTCTGATCACCATAAAGAGCTACAGAGTCCTTTGGTCTGACAATTACAGTCTAGAACAGGCAGGTGGAGGACTATGTCACATTAGTATACTAAGAGAATAGAACTAGTACCAGGCATAAAAAGTAGTCAAGATTCTAGGTATACAAACAAGATGAAAGAGCCACTCCTGCCAAGTGACCTGATGACTCAAGTCAAGCATACTGCTGGAGAGACATACTAGACTCTGCATTAGACATCAGCAGACAAGCTGACATACTTTAGACTTTCTGCTTAGAAAGCCAGGAAGGTGGTCTTTGATTCAAGCATTTCCTTGCAAAGCAAGCAATGCATGTATCAAAGACTCTATCCATTAAGACCAAAGAAATATGAACCTGAACCTGATACACATAATCTTTAATAGGAATTCTCTCTAGGATTGACAAAGTGTAGGAAAGGTGACTCCCCAGCTGGTACTCTCACATCACCCTATCATTTCCACAGCACATTACAGAATCTTGAGAGATGATAAAAAGTTGATACTTACAAAGCTTTGTAGATCTTTGAGAAAGCATCAAGTAGAAGCCTTATCATGGCCTCCTTCAACTCATGTGCCACATCAAGGATACTGTAGCCCTGTAGGACTCAGTTCATCCATCTGTTTAAAGAAAGAAGGCAGGGAATGGGTCTAGCTACCTCTAAAATATCACACATCTCTTCTGAAAAAAAAGGAAATTACTGCTAGCTCCTTCTAGACCAGGTATTTTGTTACCAAATATGACTATGAATGATGACGTGATTACTGAGAAAAAAGCAGGGAACACATTAAAACTAATCTGGGACTCTAAAGGAAAATTTTCTGGACACCTAATTGGCCCAAAGTAGAAAAACCCACCACTATTCCTACCCTTCTTTTCCTTTTAATCAAATTTCTATGTCTCCTCCCAGATGCTACCAACCTCTCTTATGTGGGCCAATGCTTGTCTAAAGATAAAATAAATCATCTTTTTTTTTTTTTTTGGCCAGTCCTGGGCCTTGGACTCAGGGCCTGAGCACTGTCCCTGGCTTCTTCCCGCTCAAGGCTAGCACTCTGCCACTTGAGCCACAGTGCCGCTTCTGGCCGTTTTCTGTATATGTGGTGCTGGGGAATCGAACCTAGGGCCTCGTGTATCCGAGGCAGGCACTCTTGCCACTAGGCTATATCCCCAGCCCCAAAATAAATCATCTTATAGGTGGGAGACGCTCTTGCTAAGTGTGTGGTTGTTATAATCACAGAAGATGAGCACAGAATTGAGAGGCTAGCTTCACACTGCATGTGGCAGGAAAGGCACACTGTACCTATGCTGTGTGCTAACTCAAGCAAGGAGTGTGAGATGTAAACAAAGAGAATTCAAAGCTTGACAGAATGCTTTGATTTTGCATTAATTATGGGCAATTCATATATTTTATGATGTGTGAAAGAGCCTCAAATAATGATAGAGGAAAGATCCTAAAACACAAGTGAAAACCAAGACTGGCTTATTTGAAAAGTATAGCATATTCAGGGTACATAAGAAATACAGTAAGAGATAAGACCTTAGTAGTTAAAAAAATAGAGATCTTTGCATAGGCCTTAAATTTACTATTACACACTTTATTACAACCTATAGAATATTTAACATTAATACTAAGACCTCCAGCCTAATGAGTAGAAACCTGTTCTTACAGAACACAATGATTTAAAAGCAGGTAAAAAAATGAACAATCTTGGGAATGGTTTTAACTCCTTGACTGTTCTTCAATCACAGTGGCAAAACTCTTGTTTATTTGTGTGCCAGCACTGGAGCTTGAATTCAGGGCCTGGTGTTCTTGCTTATTTATACTGACATCTGATATTAATCCAGGTGCTGCTGCCTCAAACCTATAATCCTAGCTACTCAGAAGGCTGAGATCTGACGATTGCAGTTCTAAGCCAGCCTGGGCAGGAAAGTTTGTGAGACTCTAATCTCCAATAAACTGCTCAGAAAAAGACAGAAGTGGTGCTGTGGCCCAAGTGGTAGAGCACTAGCCTTGAGCACAGAGAGGCTCGGGATAGAGCCCCTGGTCTTGAGTTCAAGCCCCAGGAACAGCAAAAAAAAAATTAAAAGATTGATACCATCACTTGAAGCACAGCTCCATTTTCAGCATTTTTCTTGTTAACTGATTAAGAGTCTTAGACAATTTCCTGCCCAGGGCGGCTTCAGACCATGATCCTTAGACCTCAGCCTCCCAGTACCAAGAATTAGACAAGATCCACTATTATCCAACTAAAAGTCCACTTTTAAAGGCTGGCAAACTTAAAGTAATAAAAATTAATGAAAGCACCTATTGGACAACTGCTTAAAAATTAGTTAGAAAAAAGAGGATTCATACTGATACATGGATTCTTTTCTCAATGAAATTTCATCTTTTGAAACTTCTAGGGGGAGCATGAACCGGTTTTCTCACTTTATCTCACCTATGCATGATATCTAAATCCATTTTGAAAGGGTTATCCTGAAAAAACATGAATCAACTTTGAATTATACACCAAAAACTAGTAAATTTTTTCACTTACTCTTAATAGGAAAAAATATATTAAAGTCATGTTATTGAAATGCTGCATGATCAACTTAAGTTGTCAAAATAAAATGGAGGTTCATGAAAAATAATCACAGGCCTGCTAAACATTAATGTAGAAATGATCTCTTAAGAATCCAGTCTCCAATAAACATACAAAGTTCTAGAAGCACAGAGCTGAATAGGCAAATTCCTTATTTCTCCCATTTCCCTAGGAATGCGTTCATGCTGCTCTTCCAGCTCAGTTCACAAGATGTAATATGATCTAATACATTGTGGAAATGAACTAGTTTTGAAAAATGCTTGCTTCCTGTGTTCAGTCTACTTGGTGTGCTTCTCATGTGACTAGAAACTGGCAGGGACAGCCTTGGTGTGAAGAGCAAAACGTTCACTTGTTCAAGTATCTACAATTATCAGAACGTGGCCTTCAGTTATAACTTCCCAAGGCTTCAGTTTCAAGGTATCAGGCACAAATACAGATAAAACAGTTTATTGTTGTCAGCAAAGAGGGCATCAGATGGCAAGGAAATTGCAGAGAAAGAGTGTAAATAATAAATAAAATATAAATAAGTATAATAAATGTAATAAATATGCAATTAATTTCTCTACTTAGGCTATCTTAAAAGTAAAGATTCTATTTTGCTTTCACATTGAAACTTTACCTATACATGTAAGTAAAGGCATAAATTAAAATAGACTAAGAAAGCAAGTCTAGCTAGGCATCAGTGGCTCACGCCTGTAATCTTAGCTACTCAGGAGGCTGAGATCTAAGGATCATGTTTTGAAGTAAGCCCTGGGGAAGGAAAAGTTCATAAATTAACCCAAAGCTGGAAGTAAAACTATGGCTTAGGAGATAAAGCACCAGCCTTGAGCAAAAGACTGACGAATAGAGCCCAAGACACAAGTTCAAGACCCAGTGTGGACAAAGATGGAAGGGAGGGAGGGAGGCAAGGAGGGCGGGCACAGTTCACTCTGGTCTCAGTACAAAAGGCTGCATGGAGAGTGAAGCCAAAAAATCCTGTCTGTTTATCTAATGTATTAGTCTCATTCTCAAATACAGCAAGCTAGGGTAGGGGCGGATAATTAAAACCTGAAAGTTAAGAGGGCCAAATATAAATTCTATTTTTTAAATAAAACTTGTAATAGAAATGTTTGTTTTTAAATATATGCAGCAGAAAGTGAATTAGAGAATAAGTCCTACATAGATATGGACACAGTGTTTAAGTGGGCCGACTATTATCAGACCATTTGAGATCAACTTTTAGGCTGAGCAACAGTTGCTCACGTCTATAATCCTAGCTACTTGGGAGGCTGAGATCTGAGGATCTTGGTTTGAAGCCAGCCCAGGCAAGAAAGTCTGTGAGATGCTTATATTCAATTAAGCATCAGAAAAGCCAGAAGTATAGTTGTGGCTCAAGTGGTAGAGCACTAGTTTTGAGCAAGAAAGCTCAGGGACACTACTAAATCAAGCTCCAGGTCCGGCACAGACACACAGGTACACACACACACACACACACACACACACACACACACACAGACATGAAGGAAATCAACTTCTAAAAAAGAAAGTATTTATTAGGTTGCATGATGTCAAACGATTTGTCTTTTAATTTCAAATTCAGGGTATGGTTAGAATAAAATACACTGACAAAATGAGACTTACTTTTCAATTATTCTTTTATTTACCACCCTACCCCTGAGATTGCTGTCCAAAAAGCAAAGTTTAAAATGTTTTTGTGGTTCAATTTCCTCCTAAGTATAACATGTGAAAACTCTGTCCCTGCCTCTTACTTTTTCAGAAGTAAAACTTACAAAGAATCTTTTACAAATGCATGTTTAAAAGCTATTTTAAAAGATACAGGATGGGAGGGTATACAAGCAGAATAGATATTTCTAGATCAAAGTTCTTACTTCATAATTCCATTTTTTGTGTGTGTATACCAGTACTTGGACTTGAACTCAGGGCTTGAGCACTGTCCCATAGCTTATTTTGCTCTAGGCTGACACTCTTACCACTTGAGCCACAGCTTCACTTCCAATTATTTTTTTTGCTAGTTAATTGAAGGGTATTTTTGCTAGTTAATTGAGTCATGCTGGGTGCCAGTGGCTTATTACACCTGTAATCCTAGCTACTTAGGAGGTTGAAATCTGAGGATTGAAGTAAAGCTAAGTCCAGGCAGGAAAGTAAGGTGCTTAAGACTTATTGTCAGAAGTAGAGTTGGCTCTTGTGTTACAGCACAAGCATTAAACAAAAAGCTTAAGGATAAGGCCCAGGCTCTGAATTCAAGCACTACAAAATTCTTTACTGCCAGACTGGCTTTGAAACTTGATCCTCAGAACAGTCTCCTAAGTAGCTAAGAATACAGGTGTGAGCCACCAGCATTTAATTCATAATTTCATTTCCATTTTCTACATTACCTAGATTTTCAACTGTACCACAAGACAATCACAATCTCTAGAGGAGTTTTAGTAAATTTTCTTTTGAACTGAGGAAAAACTATCTCAGATTTGGGACATTACTAAAAACACTGTAGGATCCTGGAATAGGAAAAAGATAGAAATCTGAATCAGGCCTAGGTTAGTAGTTTGGTAGCAGTATTAGTTTCATGGTCTTGAGAAGTGTGTATGTCAACTCTGTTTAACTGGGCCAGTGATAGATGGGAATAAACTACTATTTTTACAACTCTCGTGCAAATGTCAAAATCAGATGAGATTGAGCACAAAAATCAATTCAAGATAAAAGGTGTTATAACACATTCTTTGGGAAGGAAAAACAACTGGTACATATTATATTAAGAAACTTCACCTTCTGAAAGCATTAAATGCAGCTTATACAGGTAAACTGATTCCACTAGATGGCACTCTTTTCTGCAGTGACAACAGACAACCTCTGTCTTCCATCACCTATCAGCTGACCAAAATTTTTTCTTGAGCTACAATGGGCACATTTCTTTGTAAATTGTACGCTTTCAGTCACTGTATAAAAGCATTTGTTTTATTCTCTAGAAATGTCTTCCTTCAGAATTCAAGCTTCATTTTCATTCCAGAATATTAAAATGAGGTTTATGAATCCAGTCATTCATCACATTTAGGAAGCCCTCCCTTCCCCACTTTCTCTCTTTACCACTGATCAACATACAAACTTGCCATCTTCCCACACACTTGAAAACTCCACATGATCCAAAGAACAAACTGCATTAATGAGCAAATAAGTGTCCACCTTGGTTTTTACCATGCTGATGATACAGGTACCCAACTGGTCTCTATACCTCAAATATAGCTGTTCTCTGATCTATGTCAAAGCCACAAACCTAAGTCCCTGTCAAGTCAAAACCAAGTAGTGGAGAATATACCAATTCCTTGCCTTCTAGACACCAATAATACTCATTCACTACCTTCCTTATGAATGTTTCAAAGAGCAGTATCCAGTGACTTAGGCCTATCATCTTAATGACTTGGGAGATGGAAATAAGGAGTACGGTTTGACAAGGCCACAACCTAGGCAATAAAAATCCAAGACACTCCATCTTGACTAATGGCTGAGTGCCATGATGCACATCTGTCATCCCAGTAACTCAGGGAAGCACAAATAGGATTGTATCAGGCCTATCTTAGGATAAATCTACCCTACTGCAGAAAATAAATGCAACAAGAGCTAGAAGAATGTCAAGTGGTAGTGTCTGTTTACCAAGTATGAGGTCCTGAGTTCAAACTCCAGTAGTAAAAGATAATAGTATTAGTAATTCCAATCATCTAAACTCGTGGCTCAATATTGTCCCATGCTAGAAAAAAAAATACTAATACACCCAAGACTCCAAGTTCCATTTTAGAAAAGGCATTTCAAATACTGCCAGTGTGAATTTTATAAAAAGTAACATTGAATCCATTTAGGGTATTTATGTGCCAAAGTAAAAATATTTCTATTTACAAAATTCTATTTACAAATCTATTTCTAAATATTTACAAATCTATTGCCAAAGATTTCTGTAAAACAAACCAAACTATTCATCAACCTGCCTATGGATTCACATTTATTTAAATAAATATTCAATATTCAAGGATATGTAAATATTATATATAAATATCCAAAGATTTTCAGACAGTGCCTTCATCAGTAAAATTTAAGGCTTTTTTCTTTATTCGATGCCATTCAAACGCACCCATGGAGATAATTTTCTTATTTATTTATCATGCAAAAAGAAGAAAATGACTCTTCAAATCCTTACTCATAAATAATATGGAAATATTTTCCAATTTTACACACAAACATATACACACATAGAATTAAGAGTGACAGTCTGTAGAGATCCTAGATATTGTAAGGTAAGCAAAATGAACAATTTTTGAAAAAAGAAAAGTTCAATTAAGAGTTCAGCTAAAACCTTGGCACCAATCACATCTGAGGTTTACCTGGGTTTCCCAGTTTGGAAAAATATTTTTTTTTTAAAATCACAAATGACACCATAACCCTTAACACATGATTTGATTAAATCCATCTTTTATGCATGATTCAGGACCTTATTTCTTCCCATGAATTTTAGGTGTCTGCTCCACACCAGATCCTCAGCTAAATAGGTGTCCGTATTACAATAATGACCCATGTGGTATCCTGAGGAGTTCAAGTCTAATGAGAACAAGATGCCAGTCAATAATCAGGATCAATAAAAAAAAGGACAAATGCTGTGATAGGAAACAACAGAAAAGCCTCTCAGGTCAGGTAGAGTTGGAAAAATGGAAATTCAACCAGGCACCAGTGGTTCACACCTATAGTCCTAACTACTCAGGAGACTAAGATCTGAGGATCACTGTTTAAGGCCAACCCAGGCAGGAAAGCCCATGAGACTCATATCAAATATACTACCCACCCCCAGGCCCACAAATGCCCAAAGTGGAGCTGTGGCTCAAGAGGTTGAATGCTACCCTTGAGCACAAAAGCTCAGGGACATTGCCCAGGCACTAAATTCAACTCCCAGAACCAGCAACCACTCCTCACCAAAAGAAAACAGTAAGGAAGTTTCAGAGAAAATAAATTCTAATTATTTTTAACAAGGATGAAAATAAAACACTTCCTGATTAAACTCAAAAGAACTAGTAACTCAACAACACACTATGTAATCTGCACATTTTGGTCAGTTATATATTTTTTTACCAGAATCCCTTATTTTAAAAAGCTAGCAATTTGTTTTTATTCAAATGATGCTCAGTACTAATTTTAAACCATGGGAAGAAAATAATAACCTAAGAAGATAAATTCAACCAGACTTTTAGTACATACATCCAGTTGAAACTTCACTGCCTACCTTGTTTTAATCAACCACAGGCAAGATCATCTGCCAAGATTTCCTCCCAGGAAACAAGTGCAAAAAGAGCCACCCTTGTCCTCTGTAAGCATGAAATGAATTACTTCCGAATCTCTCAAAGGGAATCCCCACTTGTAACCAACAGTTCAGCTGCCTTTTGTACTAAAGCAACTTTTAAATAGCTCTCCTTCTACTTATACCCCAGCTAAATTCACTATTGTTACTCACAATGAGTTCACCGGTATTAGTCAGCACAAGTTAGTCACCATATTTTCTGAACCACTAACCACCTCCCCCGCTTTCTGGTTTTCCTTTCCCTTCGGTGTTTTGCAACATTTGAGATGAGTAACTTTACCCAAGAAATGCTGTGGATATTTGTGTTTTGGTGTCTAAATAGCCACCAAATCCCCATTAACAAAATGGGTGGTGTGTGTGTGTGTGTGTGTGTGTGTGTGTGTGTGTGTGTGTGTGTGTGATAAAATAGGAGAGAATAATGGAAGGGGTGATTCTGATCAAGAAATTCTAGACACAAACATGGACATGTTAAAGCAATTTCCCATGGTCACATTGCTTCTCAAAAGTGGATTCTACAAGTTGTGTTTGACCATTTTTTTTCTCTTAAACTTATTTAGGTATAGCTTGTATAGTCAAACTCAATAGTCATTATCTCATTATTCAAATGATGGACACATTTGTATGGGCTTTTCTGTTCTTAACAAAAAACCCTACTCTAATAGAGAAATTTTGTCAATCACTGGTGAAGAATAAAAAAAATGTGCAAGGTAAGTAGGGACCTTTCTGGCTTTCAAAATCACCTACAACTTTTCTTGTTTGCCAAGACTTCTTCAGGGCTCAGGGCATCAGCTCAAGTGGTAGAACACTTGCCTACCAAGATCAAGCCCCTAAATGTATATAGGAACCAGAATCTGGGTTTCCATGATGTCTTGAAGATTCTTTTTCAATCATTCAAAGCAGTCTAGCATTGCAGATTTGTAAGAAATAATGCAAGTAAGCCTTCTCCAAGGAACCAGTAATAAGTCAGCAGCTACATCTCCCCAGTTTCTTGATCACAAAAAAATATGTGCCCTTCATGAAATACTAAGATAATTTACCATGAACCATGAAATGCAATGGAACTGTCTTTTATTCTTTAGAGAAATGCTATATTGGAATGAAGGGAAAGAGTTGGCATGCTATGAAATACAAGTGATGAAACAGTTTCTCAAGAAAAGTGAAAGCAAAGAAAGTGGCCACCAATATAGAACTAGTCAGAAGCTAGAAGTCCCTTTCTATCCAGCCCTTCACACTCAGATCCTGGAAATACCATCATCAATTAAGTGCTAGCCTTTCTCTGGGGGGAAAATCTGAGAGGGGAAAGAGATCAAGACAAGGGTCAGCAATGGAAAGAAAAAAGAAGCTTTTTATTAAGAGTGGAAATACCAAGTTCACTTCTGAATTTATAGAAATCACATGACTAATCTTGTAAACAGGTGGGGGGGCAGGGGATGGTGAAAACATTGTTTAAAGAATGTGCACTCAACACTTGTATGTTTAATTTTATGCAAACTTTACTTGAACAGAAAAAAATTAAACATTGAACTCATAAGTGAAGACACATTTAGTTTTGTTTTCTCTTATTTTTTGTGCTGAGGACTGAAGCCAGAATCCTAAGTACAATAAAACACCTGATTTACCACTGAGCTGTACCCTAGGTTCAGAAAGTATTTTTAATGCATTGAAAAATAAGTTGATAGATGGCTAGATAGCTAGATGGTTATACATTTGGTAAAGTCAAGTATTTTAAAATGCTAATTTATCCACATGGCAGATATATTTGTGTTCATTGGAAAGTTCTTTCAGCTTTGCTGGGAACTTGAAACATGTTCATAAAAAAAAACTAGGGGGAAAGCAACAGTGTAAACTTTTCAAAACTATACATAATACACAGACATACACACAGAGCTTGATAAATAATCTCTTTAAACTCAGTGTGGAGGAATGATTATAGGAGGCACATCTATATCCCAGCACTCAGGAGGCTAGTAGAGGAGAATCAAAGAGTTTCAGGCCATTCTGAACTATGGGTAGGCAGACTCTGAAATCTCTTGGTACTCTTTCTTCTGCTATCCAAACTGACATTATGAAACAAAGGCACCTTGTCTTCTTAAAGGGATTCCTCAATTTGACGGATTATTAGTCTCATCTTGCACCTGACTTACACCTGAGAATCAGCTGACTAGCCTGTCACTTGGTAGAGTTTAAGTATGTACTTCCTCCTCAGCATTCTGTTCCTTGAGGCAGGAGTAAACTAGCTGTCACTGCCACAGAATGTTGTACCTGACTTGATTGGCTGAATCTCCTCCTCATATCCATTACTGAAACACCCAATGGCCTGCAGTTGCCAGCGAGCCACATTCTGCAGTCTTTCCCCTAGACCCCTTAGAGACCTTCTGCCAGTTCTTGTCCACTCTCACCCTCTCATGGGTACCTGCCTTGATTTCCTAAGACATCAAAGAGGCAGCAGGTTCCCGAAGCCCAGGAAAGAGGTCACAAAACAATGCTAGAGGCCACAGGATGTGCAATTTCAGCTCAAAGCGGTGCCAGGAACTAGGACGGCAAAGACAAAGGGATCCTTGCCCTTCCCCATACTTATCCCCAATTATAAAAGGAATAGAGGGAAAAGGGACTCTTTCTCATAGATTGTGCTTGCCACAGACAGGCAATCACTGATACTGAAGCTGATACTAAAATCAGAAAACCCCAGCTATGTTCCAACTCTAGCCTGTCTGTCAACATCATCATTTTGCTCTACAGAAGCAACAAAGTCAAGAAAATGCCAAAGTAACATAATGTGACTGTGATCAAGTCAAACTCTTACCTAGCCTTTGGGTTGCCTGACAATACATCTCAGACCACAAACCATATTGGTGGTGTGGTTTTGCTTGACCTGGGCTGCTTCAACTCTGACTGAATGGTTGGAATCCACACAGAAGATAAAGTGTGAGAAAAATTCACTTCATCCAATGGGAAAAACCCATTATGAACCCTGATAACCTCATAGATCATTCATCCTTTCCTGGCTGTAGGAACACATTCTCTAGCCCCGCCTCTTGCTCCTCTAGACACTTTAGTGAAATTTAGAGAACTTGAGAAAATGCCACCACTGTATGTAACTTGTGGGCTAAGATGGAAGGAGGAAAATGAAGGAAGGAAAAGGAAGGGGTAACATGGTAAACACACACACACACTCACACACACACACATACACACACACTTTCCTGGCTCTCAAAATCATCTGTAACTTTTCTTGCTTGCCAAGACTTCTTCAGCGCTGAGGGCATTAGCTCTTGTCTAGCAAGAGCAAGCCCTAAATGTGTATAGGGACCAGAACTTGGGTTTCTGTGATGTCTTTAAGGTTCTTATGAATTGGTAACCACTATGTACAACACACTAATAACAATAAAATTATATTAAGGAAAAAAAGGCCACTATCTATCATAATCTTCAACGAGCACTTGTGCACATGCCTCCATCTTTCCCCCAAGGGACAGCCTGAGGGACTGTAGATCTAAGAAGGGTATGGGGGGAATGTGTTGGAGGAGTGTGAACCTAAAACTACTTATACAAAAATTTCAGCTAAGGGAGTTTCATGTATTTAAAGTGTGAATGTCTGATATTAAATTTCACACACATACAAATGCAATTTCTTAGTATATGTGATTCACGTTTTTTTCTGTAGTTTAAATTCTAAAGAAAAACTTTCATGAAAACATGCTACAAAATGGCCCAATACTCTCACAAATGTGTGGATAAGGAAAATGGGGTACGTGTGTGCATACATACGTATGTTTATGTGTGTGTGTGTGTGTTTTGGAGACAGTAGGCTAAATAAATCAGATACAAAAGAAAAACTGTTATGATTCTACAGATAATACATACAAAGTAGTCAAATTTCAAATCAGAAAGAAGAATGGATGTTGCCACAGGTACTGCAGAGAGAGAGGAAGGGAAAAAGTCTCTTAAGTATAAATTTTCAGTTTTGCAAAAGGAAAAAGTGCTTGATCAGTAGAATAACAAAGCTCAGCTACTTAATTTTCTGTATTGCACACTCAAAATGAGTAACATGACAAATTTTATGATGCATGATTTTCTTCCACAATAAAAACATGTACCACCTTTCTTCCATTATAGATACCCTAGGTTTCCTATTCACTGCATTGTTTTGAGATTTTAAAATAAAAAAAAAATCGGGTGATTTTTCTTCCAGGAAGTGCTCTAAAAACTCAAAAAAAAAAAAAAAAAGAACAAATTACAAAGCACTCAAAATCAAAGCTTCGGACAAACTTTGTCATTTTAAGCACGTATGACATTTTCATAGCAGGAAGGATCCAGACATTCTTTGCAAATGGTATGTATGGTATGCTGAACTGGCTTCTAAATTAAATGAGGCTGCTGATATGTAGCCTTTTAGCACAAGGCTATATCACAAGATAGTCCTAGAGCCTGAACACTGTGGCCATTATAACAAAGAAGGCAAAATGAATCATTCATGTGTTGAGGGAGGGAGTGTTCAATCAACCATGACTAGTTGCGGTCTGACTTTCTCAATGTCTCTTATACTGCCCCCCCCCAAAAAAAGGTCCCTTTCTCGTTACTTTAAACACTGATCCATCATCCATTCCTCTGAAATATCCAAGTTACTCTAAAGAGAGAACATTAGTAAAAACAATAAACTTAAGATGAGAAAGCGAAAGATAAAGTGCTAACTTATTCACCTAACCTTTCTTTCTGAAAACATTCAACTCAAAGAAAAGTTACATTTAAAATTCTAGAATTCCAGTTTTCCACCATAAAATTATAAAAGGGAATGAACTAGCATGCTCAAGACTATCTTCCTGTAATAAAAATATAACGAATATTTCTCTAGTACTATATATTTCAATTTCCAATAGCTCACTCAGGATTGTTTGGCTTCGGGGTATTTATGATTCAGAAGAAAAATCTCAATTTGCATTTCAACAGTAGGTATGCGAAATCATGACCAAGAAGGGAAATAGATTCTATGTGATTCGCACACTGCTCTATAAACTATTATAGTTTATGGGAAAAAGAAACTAAAATGAGCCAGGCACCAGTGGCTCACACCAATAATCCTAGCTACTCAGGGGGCTGATATCTGAGGATTGTGGTTCAAAGCCAACCTAGATGAGAAAGCCAGTGAGACTCTTATCTCCAATTAACTATCCAAAAAAGCCAGAAGTGGAGGTGGGACTTAAGTTGTAGAGCACCAGCCTTGAGTGAAAAAGCTATGGGGCAGTGCCCAGGCCCTAAGTCTAAGTCCCAGAACCAGCACAAAAAATTCAAGTGAAAGTTTCTGAAATGCATGATGCATAAAGATATGCCATGATTTTTCTTGCTTCTGTTTTATCTCCATGAATTCATATCAGACATCATTCTCAAATACACAGGGCATTGCCCCAGAGGTACAAAAGATTAAAATACAAAGAGAAGTAAGTCTGTGAGGCTTTATCCTGAGCAAGCCCTTAAGTGAGGACATTAGCCTAGGAAAGGCTTCAGGAGATATATAGTTAGAGACATGCAGGAGCAGGTCTGAGAAAACAAAGAAGAGACCCTAAATTCTATGTAGGGAAGCTAAGCAAGAGCTTCAACTAAGAAACAGGCAAGGTCCAAGAACTTCAAGCATGAAATTCGAAAGGCTGAGTGGCATCCTTCGCATCCTCATCCAAAGGCCTTCTGCTCATGTTTCATAGTCCATCCACCCCCTTAAATAGCAATAGAAGCAAATACATAAATGACCTTTTCATGAGTGCTTGTTAAGTGTGTGTCTGATATCCTCTTCTTCACCTTGGGCACTCTAAGATACCAAAGACAACTTAAATAATCTGACCGTGACTAATAGGAGCTTTGTGAATAATGCACAGGGTTCCCGAACCCAGATGGGGCTTATCCCCAAATCAAGCAGGACAGGGCAGAGGGTGACCCAAGCAGGGCATCTGGGATCCTCAACTCTGGTGGTCCAAATTCAGTACCAAAATGGATAGTACAATCTCCTGAAACCAGCACTCTTCCCTCCCCATTCTAGTCTAAATAAAAACAAAAATCCCAGAAGTACATTTTAACAACTCTTAGGTTAATCTGGCCTCTCTCTAGCTTTTGGTTGACCTGACACCAGTACAGAGCCTCATTATTAACAGTTCCAGAATTAGAATCAGCACCTCTACCTAGAAGCTGCAGAGAGAAAGGGACCAAATACTTTGTGTCTTTCAAGACATTTATATCCTCTTCCCAGAGGAATACTGTACATATGTCAACTACCCAGAAGAATTAGGAACCATTTCTACTATACATAGACAGCACTAGCTCAGGGAAAACATACTGAGAAAATAAGAGCAAGTGAAAGTAATAGCAATTCCTTATTATATTATGTCAAGAACACAGTAATGTCAGGATTCCTCACTTGGAGAATTCACAGTTTCTCTGGGAGATACCTTGTACTTTCACTGGTTTTCTTTTACTTGACAGATGATAAAATTTGTTGGTATTTATCCTGTGCAACATGCTGTGAAATATACCTTCTGTGAAGTGGTTAAATCTACACACTTAAATGCATTTTTTTCATAGGGATATATAGCACTTGTGTGGTGAGAACACCTGAAACCCATGCTGCCTTCTTCAACAATATGTCATAAATTACTCATCATGCACTACAATAGAATTCTTGACCTTATTCCTCCTGTCTAGCGGTCATCATATATCCCTTGATCAACATGGCCTCAACTCTCCTTTCCTCATAACCCTAGCTTTAGAAACCACCATTCTCTTTGATTCAATGAGATAATATTCATGGTAGGTGATTTGAGGCTTACAGATCTGACCTCCACACCCTAATTCTAAACTGTGATGTCTCACCTCCACCCATCTTCTCCTCCCTCCTCCCACTGCTCAAGAGGGATAAACCTCACCTTCAGTAAAGGAAAAAGGAGTGATGACAAAGGAATAACGAATACTATGGCCAAGTAAACCAGATGACAGGGACAGATATTCTCTAGAGAAGCACACAGAATGAAAGGGAGAGGGGGTGGGCATGGAACAAAGGAAGATGGTATCAAAGAAAAACAAGAAATCACTAGAGGTACTTCATGAAGGACACTCTACTGTATGTATGTTCAACTCTTCTCTAAATTTGCTTGCCAGTTCTCTTCCTTGCCAGTCACAATCATAACTTTCTATCTGAAAATTCAAGGTTCAAGAAATTAGTAACTTGGTAGAAGAAAGAACTAACAACATAAAAGGTAAGTTAGGACTAAAAGAAAGGTATTTAAAAAGAAACAGGCATAAGATGGGCAAAAGTACAACAAAAGACAGAAGAGATTTAGTCTCCAAAGCTAAGCCTTGATAATGCAATAATAATCCATATTCATGTCTTTGTTTAAACCCCTCACACATTAAAACTGGGTTAGCACTGAGGTTTGGTTAGCTTTAACTGGTGGGAGAAAGGAAACCAAAGTGACACTGTGCCAATTCTAGGCCTATGTCTTTAAAAGAAAACAAGCAACATCCACTTTTCTGTGAGACCTTTTGGAAACCCTTAGATTACTTGAAGGTCACCAGGAAATCAATCATTAGAGGAAAAACGTCCTCATACTGCTATGCTTAATCCCAGACACCTTTGAATTGTACATTTATGATAAGTTCCACTCAACCCAACAGAAGAAGCATGTATCTGAGCCCCAGTCTATCCAGAGCATGAAAATCAATGAAATTGTTTGCCATTTTAAGTCACTGAATTTTGGAGTGGTTTATAGGCAGGAAACAAATAACTAAAGCAAGAGACATAGGGGATACACTAAGAACGTTTAACATATATTTAACTGGAATACCAGAGAATATGTTAGAAACAAAATGGGGGGAAAAGCTACACATCTTCAAATATTAGACATATCTTAACATTCAAGAATTCATACTAACTCCACAAACGAAAATCAAGTCCACCAGGGTACAACTACAATAAACAAAGATGGAGATGATAATTTAAAGGAACCAGTGAAAAATTGCATACTTATTCAGCTTTCTGTAAGTAAATTCACACACTATTGTATCTACCTTTACTTGCTCAACATAGACCTTACACATCTTATTAGATTGATCCCAGCCAGGTCTTTGTACCTTTATGTTATAAAGGGAAATATGTATTTTCCAAAACGTTAATACCTAATCATTGTTGATACATAAAAATCAATTCTTAACCCAGGCTGGCCTCATACCGGTAGACCTCAAGTCTCAGCCTCTTGAGTGCTGGGATTATGAGATTACAGATGTCTTCCCTACCCCTTTCTTTTCTTGCCAGTGTTAGAGATTGAATTTAGGACATCCTATTTAGTCAAATGCTTTAATACTTGAGCCATTTCCCCTTACCTTTTGCTTTTTAGTTTATTTTTCAGATATGGACTCAAGCTTTTACTTGGACTAGCAAGCATGAGGCCCTGGGCTATATCCCCAGTACTATAAAAATATTAAAAAGTAAAGCTTTATTTATAAAACCAGACACCAGAGCCAGATTTGATCTGTTCCCACCCTAGAATAGTACAAGGATTATACTTGAAGCAATAAGAGATTAGAAGAGCAATTCTCAATCCTGACTGCATTGTACAATATAAGGAAAACTTAAAACATTTTTACATATACTCACATACAACATGTTTGTACATGCACACACATGCATATACACAAAGGCCTATGTCTCATTTTGGATTAAATTAATTAGAAATTCTAGGTGAAGCATCACATCTTTATATTGTACAAAAAATCTCTCCATGTAATGCTAGGTTCACAACTTCCATATTTCTAACAACTCAGGAGAGTAAGACCTAAGGATCATGATTTGAAGCCAACCTAGTCAAGAAAATCTGTAAGACAATCTCCAATAAACTGCCAAAAAAAAAAAAGGAAAGTGAAACTATGACTCAAGTGGTAGGCTGTTAGTCCTGAGTGAAAAAAGGTCAAAAACAGTACCGAAGGCTGCAAGTTCAAATCCCAGAACTGACACACACAAAAAGGAACAGATAGGGAACTTAAGATTGCAGCTCAGTGGTAGAATGGCATTCCTAAGGTCCTAGGTTCAATCCCCAGCATCACAAAAAAATCTCATTTTCAGTACTTAGTAATCAAAAGATTGCTTTCACAAGGATGTAGTTTTCATTTTATTCTATTAAAAATCAGTTTTCATTTTATTCTATTAAAAATCAGAGAAAAGAAAACTCAGGTGAAGGGCAACCCAAGAGATTCAGGCTGTTATTTAAAGAATTTCATGATCAAGAGTTATTTGGTATAAGACAATTAAAGACACCAATTAACTTCTCTAGAACACTGTATTTCATCTGCAGAGCATATTAAGGAATTGTCACGCTAGAAAAGAAATGGAATGACATTGCTTTCTCTCAGAGCTTTGTGATTCTCCTTGTGATTATTATCCAAACTCAACAACGCATTATAGAGTTACTCAAGCTGAATAAAATGGCTCATGCCTATAATCCTAACAACTTGGGAGGTGGAGTTTGGCAAGATCAAAGATTGAAGCAAACTTGGACAAAAAGAAATTCAAAAGACTTCAATTCAATCAATAAAAGCTGTTATTTCAGCAATGAGGGAAGTATAAAAAGGAGAGTCTCTGGTCAAAACTGATCTAGGAATAAAGCAAGACCCCATTTGAAACAACTAAAACAAAAGGGTCAGGGGTGTGGCTCAAGGGGTAATCCTTGCCTAAGAAGCACAAGGTCCTGAATTCAAACCCCAAAACCTGAGGTGGGGGGTGGATTTCCCAAAGCCTCAGGTGATGGTATAATAGTATACACACTATTAAAATCACAGCACTCAAGAGACTGAGTTCAGAAAATTGGTTCAGTTCTAGTTCAAACTAGATTATAGCAAGACCCTGTATCAAAACTAAAAGCCATCAAAATGTTAACATTTTGAATTACTGTATGTCATATCCTTCAAAAAATTGTAATATTTGGTGTTTTTTGATATTCTCCATCTTATGCAAAATTGCTTTTACCGAAGTTCCATAGGTTATTGCTTTCTTTTCCAAAATTTTCCTATAGAAAAGAAGTCGTTACTATAGCAATGTATTTCCATCCAGATAATTCCCACTCTCATATTCTGGGGTTTTTTTTGCACATAGCAACACAAATCTGTTACAAAGCTGCTCACAGGACTAAGATCCTTGGCAACATCAAGGGATGAATATATCTTAAACTATGGGAACACTTAGCTGAATACCATAGTTTCAAACGTCTCTGAAGTGCTATTTGTGCTCCTTGTATCCCAGATCTGTCAATTCTTATGAGTAATACATCTCTCTTAATCCTCATTCAGAGAGACTAGGGATGGCTATAACAGAGTAAACTGGCTCCTAAGTTTGCTCATTACTACTGAATTTTGAAGCTAAGGCCATTAATTCCCTACATGGAGAACTAAACAACTTATCCATTAGTACTTCTGTATTTTTAATATTTGACAGTACAGTAGGCTCTGGGTATCCATGGGGTCTCTAGTTGCAAGGAGATGCCATTGAGGAATGGCAACATGCATAGCACTCAGTGCTGTACCTCAGACAACTGGTTCATTTTCACCATAACTCACACAGTGACTAATTTCCACTGAAGACAAGCCACCTTTCAACACATCTCAGATTTTCACTTTATCACTTCAATTAAACACATGTGCTTTTATCTTGCTTGGAAGGGCACCATTCGCTTTTGAGAAGCAAAGTTTCCACAAACTCACTGTGGTAGGGAACCACACAACAGACCACTTAATGATCTCAACACAATGGACTGCTTCCCAAGAGCTTCTCTGCATCCTCTGAGTTGTGTGATGCACACACAGGAGTGAGCATGTTTGTTTTGGAAATTTCCTCTGATTTTTCTCTCATTTTGAAAACTGTACATAGAGTCAAAACCACATAGAATTAAATCCACAAATAAGATGGGCTCTCTGTAGCAACACATACAATGGCATCATCCTAACTAGGATTTGATTTGACAATGTTCCTATTAGTGGAGAAGAATTTAGCTGTTAGTATGAGCTATCTGAAGCGATGGACTATTGGCTGACTGCTGCCTGCTTAATAAAGAAATAAGGGTAAATTAAGACAGTGGATATTACTCTTTTCATAAGGACCCTCTTGTTTATTGACTAATTCATAAGTAATAGTTAATACCTTCCCAAAGAAAACGAAAAACAGATATAGAAAGTACTCCCCCAAAACTCCAACACAGTCCTTTGTCCCTTTCTCTTAACATCCTACAGTAAGGACAGTTTAACAAACCATTATTCATGTATGTGAGTGTAGGCACAAAATACATGTATATAGAGATGCACATGCATACATTACTAGAAAACACACACAAAAAGTTACCAGTAGGTCACGCCTGTAATCCTAGCTCGTCAGAAGTCTGAAAACTGCAGAATAAGGTTCAAAGCCAGCCCCAGCAAAAAAAAGTTCATCAAACTCATGGCTGGGCATTGGTGGCTCATGCCTATAATCTTAGCTACTCAGGAGACTGAAAGTCTGTGAGATACTTATCTACAATTAACTGCCTCCAAACTAAAAGTGGAGCTGTGGCTTAAAGTGGTAGAGCAAAACAGTTCAGAGACTGTGCTCAAGCCCCAGAACAGGAAAAAATATGCCCTACTGGGTTATTTTCCTCATTTTAATGTTTACTTAAGCCCATTGACAGTGAAGTGTCTCCAAGTGAAGACGACTAGGGGAATTTTGCCAAGTTGTACCCACCAGCGGGTTGCACTTGCAATGAGTCATTTCTCAGGTTTATGATAGGATTTTTGACACTGAATAAAGTTCGCAGTGAGTCATCCCCTAGCTGAATCTATTTCCTCAATCTATGTAGTTTGTTTATAAAGGGCTGAAAGTTCACCACAAGGAGGCACCCTAGGGAAGGAAGAGCCTAAGGTTGGTGAGATCCCAGGAAAAAGATTCATTGGGTGTCTCAGGGGAGAAGCACACATTCAAAAGATAGATAAAAATACACACTGGGGAAGAAGGTATGGCTCAGTGGTATGTACAAGATCCTGAGTTCAGTTCCTAGAACCAAATTTTAAAAAAAATACAATGCACTGATGAAATACTGTACTTCCGTAGTAAATTCAGGATCTGAGAAGAGCCTATCTTCAGCACTTAAAAAAAAAAAAACTGGTTGGAAGAATGAAAAATAGCTCTATAAGGCCAGTAGTATAGCAGCTCAGACCTGTAAACCCAGCATAAGTTGAAAGATCAAGATTTGAGGATAGCCCAATTTGAGGCCAGCCCAGGCAAAAAACATTAGTAGGACCCCCCCCCCCCAAAACAAACAAACACCTAAGTATGACAGTGCATATCTTTCATCCCAGATACTTGGAAAGTATATACTCAGGAGGAGCTCAATCATTGCAGACCTGGGTCATAAAGTTCAAAAAGCTACCTAAAGGCTGGGAATATGGCCTAGTGGCAAGAGTGCTTGCCTCGTATACATGAAGCCCTTGGTTCGATTCCCCAGCACCACATATATAGAAAATGGCCAGAAGTGGCGCTGTGGCTCAGGTGACAGAGTGCTAGCCTTGAGCAAAAAGAACCCAGGGACAGTGCTTGGGCCCTGAGTCCAAGGCTTAGGACTAGCCAAAAAAAAAAAAAGTTACCTAAAGTAAAAAGGACTATGGGTGTGGTTCAAGTGCTAAAGTACCTGCCCAGCAGGCATAAGACCCAGAGTTCAAACCTCCATATGACCAGAAGAAAGGAGGGAAACCTGGCAAATATGTCTTAGCTTGATTGGGCATTTGGAAGTTAGTAAAGGGTTTTAAATTCATTATTCAATATCCATGCTGACCTGCCAGTGACTTAGGACCTGCCTGACATACAATCTATCCAAAAGAAAATTCAAGAACAAGAATACTTGAACTGGCTGCCAGTGCCTCACACCTGTAATCAGTTACTCAGAAGGATTAAAATTTGAGGCTAGTCCAAGCAGAAAGTCCAAGAGACTCTGATCTCCAATTAACTGGTAAAAGGCAGGGCTAGAGGTGTGGCCCAAGTGGTAGAGCACCAGTCTAGGAAGTATAATGCCCTGAATTTAAACCTCATTACCACTAAAAGAAAAGGGTTTTGAAACAAAACTGTAGTCTATTAAAAACAATTACAAAGACTCATAATAAAAAGAGGTAATATATAATATGCAACAAAAAAGCAGAGCATGAATATAGCCATGAGAAACTACAACATGGATATGCACAGAGGAAAATTAAGACAGAAGGAAATAATGCAGAAATACAATCAAGCTTTGGTTACAATTGCCATCATTAATCTGGACTTCTCTAAGCATGTTGGCACCATATGGCTTCAGTGTATACACATTTCTCCTTTGCAAGAGTGCAAAATAGATTTAGGCAGTCAAAGCCATGAGCATGCTTTTGCAGACTGCCAAGTTTTGCTCTTTATTATGTACTAAAACCTCAGGGTAATCAGTTACTAGCAGCCTGACCTTGTGTAAGTTAACTACTCTACATTTCCTCATCCATAAAAGGATGTAATATCTAATTCTTGGCCTATTTAGCACATTAAATAAGGTAATATATGCAGAGCACCTGACTCACATAAACACTCAATAATAAGTACCTTCCTTTCATTACAGCAAAGGTCACAGAAAACAGATGTAATTACATCTCTCACAGGAAGGACTACATCAATGAAACATTAACTAGAAATAATATTCAACACAACTTAAGACCCTCAACATTGCAAAGACTCAACTAGGAGGGGCTCCTACAGCACAGATTGCTTTTAAAGACTTTCATGATTACATTGGGCACCCCTAGGTAATGTAGATTCTATTTTAAAATAAACTGAGTAACAACCTTACTTCCATCTGTAAATTTCAACTCCCTTTTACCATGTAACATGTTCCCAGGTTCCATAGTTTGGATTTTACAGATATGGTATTTCATATAACATAATTCAATACTTAATGAATTGATAGCCCAGACAGATTCCCAGAACGAAGTATATTATACACTTCTCTTTCCAAATCTTATACTTGAATCTTCCTATGGATGATCACCAACATCAGTCTTTTAAAGATACTGTATGGCAACATATATCTGTAAGCCCAGATGGCGGGGAGAGGGGGGAGGAGAGGGGAAGAAAAAGGAATCCTTTATTTCTCCTGCTTGTCGTTCAGGGTTGCTGTGGGAGTTGAAGAGAAGGGAAGAGAAGGAAAGAAGAGGGGAGGGAGAGGGAGAGGAGGGGTGGAAAGAAGGAAGAGGGGAAAGGAGAGGGAGAAGGGAAGAGAGAAGTAGGTGGAGAGATGTAGCCAGTCTATAGCCTAAGAAGGTATTGTAGAGGCTAAAGGAGGAAGAGAACATGCTCAGGAACCAAGGAGCAAAATAAAGTCAGAGGTCACTGAGGACTGGCTACTGTAGTTCATCATTAGGTCACTTTTCACTAAGAGGCTAGAATATGAATTGGCTAGACTAGGTCCCTAAAAGGCTAGAATATGAAATAACAATAAATGCAGGGAGTAAAGCAGAGGACAGTAAAGCAGAGGACAGGAAAGCAGCAGGGAAGAGAGGAGTGGGGAAAATCTGGGGAAAGAGAATTAAAGACAGGCAGAGGAAGAGAGAGCTAGCGGAAGGTGGGAGGAGCTTCTCTAAGCCAGCACCAAGCACCAATCACTGTGCATGTGTGTTTATAATGTAAAGAATGAACGGAAGGAAGCTGAAAATGGTTGAGTTTCTCTTTCAGGTAGTGTAGTGTCAAGACAACATATAAAATGAAAGATGAAGAAATATGAGATGAAGTAAAAAATTCTACAACAATCTTGGGACATATATGAAGACTAAGAAGAGCTAAAAGAAAGGCAAAGGAATACATTATAGGACACAGCTAGGGTCTCAATGTGGGTATGTCCTAGAGGACGTAAAATGAGGCTGCATCAAACACATAGAAAGTAGAGGAGCCTCTTCTCTGGAATGGGGAGGGCTGCAAATAAGGGGGGAATTAATAACTCTAATATGTGAAAAGCAAAGAAATCTCCCATCATTTCTATGGGTCCTTGATGCAAAGGACTTCAGGGGTCATTGCCCAAATCGGGGTTTAAACCAACAATAGTGGGCTGGGAATGTGGCTTAGTGGGAGAGTGCTTGCCTAGCATGAGGCCCTGGGTTCAAGTCCTCAGCATCACATAAACAGAAAAGGCCAGAAGTGGTGTTGTGGCTCAAGTGGTAGAATACTAGCCTTGAGCAAAAAATAAGGCAGGGACAGTGCCCACAACCCCCAAAACCAACAACAGTAATGGGTCTCAGTCATGGTTTTCCCCTGAATCACCTCAGTGACCTTCATTAAGTCAAATTTCCTACACTATACCTTTAAGAGTACATTTGACAAGATCATCCACTGTCCTTTCTGCTTCTGCATTTCCATGGCTTGGAAGATACAGCTCCTACTTGGAGCAAAAACCTGAAGTCTGAATAAAAGTCAAGGTGTGTTTCATTTAAATACCCTTGAGATGTTTACATATCTTGCTTTTAGACAGCAACAGCCACAATAAACAGATGACTACTGCTGACAAGGGCTGTGTCATTAGTCCTAATGATAATTGATGGTTTTATATTTCCTTACTGTTTAGGAAAGAGCCCTATACAACACATGAAGTAGTTTTACTTGTTCCCTACAACAGCCCTATGAAACTGGTATGGTTATGTTCATTTGCTATGTCCAGTTGAGGAAACTGAGCCTTATAGGCCTCAAAGCTGATGAATGATAAACCTGGGACCTGAATCCAGATTCTCAGGAATAAAAGTGACTGTTTCTTTTTCATTTGTTTGCATGGTGATTCTTAAAGATACACAGCACCTTATTTTCCCATTAGGTTTGACCCAGAAAAATTTAAAATAATATAAAAATTTTGCATGTTTTAACGTTCTACTTGGCCAAAGAGTTTATTAGAATCCAAGTACAACTTTCATTTCCAAGAGATGAATGAATTATTGGAATTCAGAGACAGAGGCAGAAAGGATTAAGATCACACTACAAGCATGTACTGCATAAGGATGGTTCGTATCAGTAATGGGCACTAAAAATTCCTACCAGTCTTAACTGTTGTACAAGGCATTTCTCCCATGTTTGTGGTGGTGCTGATGTAAGCAAAACACTGCACTGCCAACCATAGAAAAGTAGAGCACATACAATTATGTTGAGTACATAATACTTGGCTATACAAATTTGATTTGTGTAAGTACACTCTGTGATGTTGGCACAAAGACTAAATCGCCTAAGGATCCATTTCCCATTACTTACCCACAAGTATCTATCAGTGTTTTCATTTTTTAAAGAAACAAACAGAAGTCCCTTCCAGGACAAATGGCTATGAGAAGCAGAGCCAACTCTAGAACTCAGGGCTTACAACAGCCCTGAGACTCTAAGCCCTAGCTTCAGACAAAAGTGAAAATGCAGAACTGCTTAACAGCCAGGCATGGCAGTGCACGGATGCAGGAGACACTCAAAAAAAAACTGTCCTTGGGAGGGAGTGACATTGTCCAAAAAAATGTACTCTTTACATAACATTTGTAACTTTAACTCTTCTGTACATCACTTTATAATAACAATGAAAAGTATTTACAAAAAATGCTCTTTACCAATGAAATGGTTCAAATTTGAGTCACTTGAGGGGCTTGTTCTCTTGGCTGCACATGTGCAAACCACATGAGGATTGCCTATTAGTGCTACTAGAATTCCTTCCAAATGGGAGGCTTGTAATGACAGTCATGCCTCATTTTACTACAAAAGAGAAGTAAATGTGCCCAAGAAATCCATCAGAGAGAGCTTTAAACTACCTGAAACTTCCTTCATTACCACCTTCTACCTAGTGTTTTCTAGACAAACTGAAACAAAAAGACTGGAAAAAACCATGCAAGAAAAATATTTTGAAGAGAATCATATTGTCTAAGTATTCCTATTTTTCCCCTTTGGAAATACCACAATGAGTCAGCAGGTGCTTACCACAAGAATGACTTGTTAATCACAAAGCTAAAAAGAATGTTTCATGTTTAAACAGAAGACTCAAGCACAATAGATGACATGCAAATGATGTGCATTAGGAAATTGAGAATCCCATCTGACATGGTTTATGGAAAAAAAAAATAAGCTGTATGAGGTTTCCATTGTCTTTGAAATCTCTGAGGAGAATGCAAGGGAAAGGGAGCCCTTCAGAGGTAATCTGATTTCCCAACCCTCAGGACATTGGGAAAACCCATGACTCTCAGGTGAGATTTGCTCAAATAAGAGCTTTCTAATAAGGAAAAGAACCAGCTGTCAGATCCAGTGGCTCAGTGGCTAGTGCCTACAATCCTAACTACTTAGGAGGCTGAGACCTGAAGGATCACATTTCAAAGCCAGCCAGGGCAGGGGTGGTTGGAAAAGGGCCAAATGGAAACAACTGTAATCTACCACCTTGGCTAAGGTAGAGTAAAGAAACTGAGCTCTGAGCCTGGGTTCAGAAACAAATCCACCAGAGAAGGAAGATGGCACCGCCACAGTAGGGAGGCACCCCAACTCGCTCCAACTGAATAGCGAGCTGGGAACTCCAGCACCCAACACCCCATCAAGAACCCAGCAAACCCAGCAGCCAGAAGCAACAGAGAAGCTCAGGAAACAAAAGAAAAATTAAAAAAGAAGAGCCTATAACCTGCACGGAGCCGGAAAATCTCCGGAGTACCCTCCCCGCACCCACCGACCCTGGCCCTAACAGGGCCAGGCTGGGAAAGGGGACCCGGCGAACAACAAGCCGACTGCCAAAAAAGGCACACCAGGAGCACAGAGTCCAGACAGCGGGACTTCATGGACCCCAGGGGGTGCGCGGACCGATCGAGACAGAGGGCGGCTGACGGGAGGTACGGGACCGCACGGCTGGGATCGGATGTGAGCGGCAGGGGAACCCGGCGGTGCAGAAGGGGAAAGCCAGGGCCGCCACCACGAAACGACCGATCGCCACACCCCAGCACCCCACCCCCGAAGGGCCAACAACAACGCGGGACACACACACAATCCAGGACCAGTAAGTTCCTCATTACCCCCTCCCCCAACGGGAGACCAGCTATCAGAGACCCAAACCCTACAAAGAAGCTAGAGCTCTCTCCCTGCCCCTCCCCACACCGAGGGAACAAAGAATCCCAAATTAGGCAGCAGAAGTCCCTTCAGACTCTGGGAGGACACAGGAGCTAGCAGGGGCGGAGCAGCACCAAGGCAGCAGAGGAGCCTGAACGGACTGCACCGGCCCTGCCCCAACCCCAACAGGGGCCCGGGGACGGGAAGGCATTGGAAACCCCACCTGAGGCGCCTGGTCCTCACGGACTTTTTGAACAAAAGTCACAGGCTCGCTGGTGGACAATACCAGCCCAGCAGGGACACCTGGGCCCAATCATACGACCCCCTCGCAGCCGAGGCACAGAGTCTGTGGGCACCAACCCGCACCCGGACACTTGATCCTATTGGGGCCCACACATACAGCCCCCCACAGCAAACTTGCGGGAGGGCACAAGCACACCCCAACAATCCAGGGCCTGCTCTGGTAGGCGTACCCCGCACTAGTGGGCAGGGCCCCCCAGCGGCAGCACCCACTCAGATTGGCACATTTCACACAAGTGGGTGGGCCGCACCACAACAACACTGGCCCCGGAGCAATCCACACAGGTGGGCGAACCGCCTGAGAGTTAAGCTCCTCTGACCAAGATACTGAGTGGAAAAAGAACCAAAGAAGAGAAAAGCCTCCACGCCACGCTGAATCAGCGACCAGCAAACCCCGAACAGGGCACGCTACGGTCAGCACAACACAGCGGCAGGACACTATCCCGCAGAGAAAGACACAGAACCTACCCACCCCCAAGTGCAGTGAGGGTGACCACCTCAGCAACAACCGAGACGGTCACGCTCACCCATTGGGCAGTAAGGTTCAACAGCCAAACTCAAACCCAGAGCCAGGACACAAACAAGTCTCCCACTGACGGAACAGCGGAAACCAGCACAAAGCCAAACCAGGGAAGCCACCCACAGATCTCCAGATGCGCAAATCACAAAGAAATATAACAAATTTCATCAAAGGGCAAGCCAACTCGCCAGCTCCAAAAATCAGTACAACTGAAGAGGAGATGGAGAATTAAAAAAAACAACTGAGGCTATGATAGCAGAAATGATGGAAAGCCTCAGAAACGAAATCAGAAAACAATTCCAGGAGTTTAGAGTGGAAGTCCTGAAGGACATCCAGGAAGCCAAGAAAGAAATGGAAGCAAAAATGGATACAGTGCAAACCTCTGTTAAAGTAGACCTTAACATCCTCAGAAGTGAAATGCATAAAAAAATAGATTTAAAATACAACTCTTTAAAGGAAGAAATTTCCATGATCAGAGCTGATCTGGAAATCATAAATAGCTCTCTGACACCCATAAACTCCGCACTTGAATCCACAGCACAAAGAATTGACCATATTGAAGCCAGAATCTCTCTCTTGGACAATGATGAAGCTGATAAGGACCAGAAAATTACCACTCCAAGAAACGGTAAAGCTCCAGGGCAGACTAATCCAGGAGCTAGTGAACAAAGACAAGAGATATAATCTGCACATAATTGGAATAGAAGAAGGAGCCGAATACCAGAGCAGAGGGCTTCAACGTATTTTCAATAAAATGATTGCAGAAAACTTCCCCAATCTCACAAGGAACCTCACCCAGGTAACCGAAGCCTATAGGACACCTGGCAGACCAGACCCTAGAAAATCCTTGCCCAGGCACATAATAATCAAGACTTCAGATCTCAATAATAAAGAGCAAATTTTGAATGCAGCCAAAGTGAAGAAAAAAATTTATTACAATGGGAAGAGGATCCGAATCACAGCAGACCTCTCCACACTAACCTACCACGCACGAAGAGAATGGAAGAACACCATCCAGGTCCTATAGGCCAACAACTGCCAACCTAGAGTAACATATCCAGCGAAGCTGGAGTTCATATTCGAGGGGAAAACCAGATCTTTCCATAGCAAAGAGGATCTAAAGGAGTATGTGAATAAAAAACCAGCCCTACAGCGAATTCTAAGAGGGGAACTCCACCCAACAGAAATCGTACAGGACACACAGACAGAAACAGAAAGAAACTACAATAGCCAGAGCCCAACAGAAAGAGCAGCTCACTAAAGACAAGAAAAAAAAAAAAAGAAGAAAAAGAGCCTAACAAGAAAATGGAAGGAAAAAAAAAACACTCTTTTCCTTGATCTCTTTGAATACAAACGGGATAAACTGTCCAATAAACAGGAGCAGACTGGCTGAATGGATGCGCAAACAAAAAGTTGCCATCTGTTGTCTACAAAGAGACCCACCTTAAGGGATAAAAACAGGCTCCGAATGAAAGGATGGAGCAAGATCTTCCAAGCAAACGCACCTACCAAAATGGCAGGAGTAGCCATCCTGATCTCAGACAAGCTGGACTTCTTATTAAAATCAAATAAAAAAGACAAAGAAGGAAACTACATTTTTTTTTTTTTTTGCCAGTCCTGGGCCTTGGACTCAGGGCCTGAGCACTGTCCCTGGCTTCTTCCCGCTCAAGGCTAGCACTCCGCCACTTGAGCCACAGCGCCGCTTCTGGCCGTTTTCTGTATATGTGGTGCTGGGGAATCGAACCTAGGGCCTCGTGTATCCGAGGCAGGCACTCTTGCCACTAGGCTATATCCCCAGCCCCGAGGAAACTACATTTTAATACAAGGAAAAAATCCAGAATCAAGACATCAAGGTGATAAATGTATAATCACCGAACAAAAGAGGCCCTACATATGTCATTCAAATTCTCACAGAACTACAGAACAAGATAGACCCAAACAAATCATAGTGGGTGATGTTAATACCCCACTCTCTCCAAGAGACAGATCCAACACCCAGAGGATTAGCAAGGGAGATGAGGAGCTAACACCTTATCCCAAATGGATCAGGCAGAACTATACAGAATCTTCCACCCTACAGAGACCCAATACACCTTCTTCTCAGCACCCCATGGATCACAAACCTAAATAGACCATGTCATAGCCCACACAAAGAACCTCAGCAAATACAAAAGTATTGACGTCATCCCATGTATTATATCTGAGCACAGTGGAATAAAGGTAACCCTCAATAACAACGGTTACCACAGAGGCTATACACATTCTTGGAGGCTAAACTCCACACTGTTATCCAACACTTGGGCCACGGACCAAATTAAAGATGAAATTAATGAATTCATAAGCCACAATGACAATGAAAATACATCACAAAGAAATGTATGGGACACAGCTAAGGCAGTTGTGGGGCAAGATCATCGCCCTCAGTACTGACATTAAAAGAATGGAAACAGAGCAGGTGAATAACCTCACGATGAAACTAAAACAACTGGAGAAATAAGAAATGATCGAATCTAAAATGACTAGGAGGAGAGAGATCACAAAGATTAAAGAAGAGATAAATCTGATTGAAAACAGAAAGACCATTCAACAAATAAATAAGACTAAAAGCTGGTTCCTTGAGAAAATAAATAAAATTGACAGACTCCTCGCAAGACTTACAAAAAAAAGAAGAGAAGAGACTCATATACGTAAAATTAGGGACTCCACCGGAAAAATTACAACAAGTACACACGATATTCAAACAGTCATAAGGAACTATTTCCAGAACCTCTACTCACTAAAAAACAATAATTTTGCAGAAATGGATCAATTCTTAGAGAAGTATAAACTGCCCAAACTGAACCAAGAAGAAATAAATCAACTAAATAAAACAATAACTTACAGCGAGATATAGGAGGTAATCAAGAACCTCCCAACAAAGAAAAGCCCACGCCCAGATGGATTCACCAACGAATTCTATAAAACCTTTAGTGAGGAGCTAATACCAATACTCCTCAAACTCTTCCGCAAAATGGAAACAGAGGGAGAAATCCCAAACTCATTCTATGAAGCTAATATCATACTCATTCCCAAACCAGGCAAAGACCCAACAAAAAAAGAGAACTACAGACCAGTATCACTAATGAACACAGATGCAAAGCTCCTCAGTAAAATATTAGCTAACAGGATCCAGAAACTGATCAAGAAAATTATTTACCATGACCAAGTAGGTATCATCCCACAGTCACAAAGATGTTTCAACATCCTTAAATCAATCAATGTAATTCACCACAAAAACAGATCTAAAATCAAGAATCACATTGTTATCTCAGTCGATGCCCAAAAAGCCTTTGACAAAATACAACATCCATACTTATTAAAAGCTCTGGAGAAAACAGGAATAAATGGAACACTCCTCAAAACAATAAAAGCCATATACAACAGACCAACTGCTAATATCGTATTAAATGGGGAGAAACTGAAAGCATTCCCCCTAAACTCAGGAACATGACAAGGATGCCCACTCTCCACACTTCTTTTCAACATAGTGCTGGAATCCCTAGCCATAGCAATAAGGCAAGAGGAGGACATCAAAGGGATCCACATCGGCAAGGAAGAAATCAAGCTATCCCTATTCGCAGACGACATGATCTTATATCTGAAGGACCCAAAAAACTCAGTCCCCAAACTCCTACAACTAATAAACCATTTTGGCAAAGTAGCAGGATACAAAATCAATCCTCAAAAGACAGCAGCTTTTCTGTACACTAGCAATGTATAAGCAGAAAAGGAAATTATGGAACCAATTTCATTTACAGTAGCTAAAAAAGTACTTTGGGATCAACCTAACCAAGGACGTGAAGGTATCACAATACCAGACTTCAAGCTCTAGTATAGATCCATCATAACAAAAACAGCCTGGTATTGGTATAAAAACAGACCGGAAGACCAATGGATTAGAATTTAAGATCCAGAAATAAAACCCCACTCTTACAGTCAGCTGATATTCGACAAAGGAGCTAAAGACATACAATGGAATAAACATAGCCTCTTCAACTACTGGTGCTGGGAGAACTGGGCAGCCATATGCAGAAAACTCAAAGTAGACCCTAGCCTATTACCATGCTCCAAGATCAACTCAAAATGGATCAAGAACCTCAATATCAGACCTGAATCCTTGAAAGTACTGAAGGACAGAGTAGGAAAGATGCTAGAATTTATAGGCACAGGAAGGAACTTTCTGAATATAGTCCCAGGGGCACAACAAATAGGGGAGAGACTCGACAAATGGGACTACTACAAACTAAAAAGTTTCTACACAGCTAAGGACACAGCCACCAAACTAGAAAGACAGCCAACCATACGGGAAAGGATCTTTACCAGCACAACAACAGACAAAGGCTTAATATCTGTCATCTACAGAAAACTCAAAAAACTAAGCCCCTCCAAGCCCAGTAAACCAATTAGGAAATGGGCAAAGGAGCTAAAGAGAGACTTCACAAGAGAAGAGATAAAAATGGCAAAGGAACATATGAGGAAATGTTCAACATCCCTGGTAGTAAAGGAAATGCAAATAAAAACAACCCTGAGATACCACCTCACTCCAGTTAGAATGGCCTATACTCTGAACTCAGGCAACAACAAATGCCAGAGGGGGTGCAGGGAAAGAGGAACCCTTCTCCATTGTTGGTGGGAGTGGAAATTAGTACAACCACTTTGGAGAACAGTATGGAGGTTTCTCAAAAAGCTCAATATAGACCTACCCTATGACCCAGCCATACCACTCCTAGGCATCTATCCTGAACAGCAGGTCCCAAGATATCAAAAAGACATCCGCACTTCCATGTTTATTGCTGCACAATTCACAATAGCCAAAATATGGAATCAACCCAGATGCCCCTCCACAGATGAATGGATCCAAAAAATATGGTACCTATACACAATGGAATACTACACAGCAATTAGGAATGGTGAAATATTGTTATTCGCAGGGAAATGGTCAGAACTTGAACAAATAATGTTGAGCGAGACAAGCCTAGAACACACAAAACAAAGGGGCATGATCTCCCTGATATATGACTGTTAAGATGGGGTGAAGAGGAGACAGTAGAGACCAGGTCTGTGAAACCAAAAACTTCTTGTCAAATGGTATTTCCCACAGGATTGTGTAACTAAAACCAAACAACTACTCAACATATAAAGGTCAAAAATTGACCTCTCAGGGGAATACAATAGCTCAAAAGCTATGTATGTACGTTCATATAAGACTATTGTCAACATATTGTCTAATGTCGACATTACATTTAAAGCCCTAGGCGAATTTCCTTTGGCGTGGGTCACGTGGCTACTGTATATGTTCTTGGTACATTGTGTATTGTATATATATCTACCTGACCTAGGGAAGGGAAAGAAAAACAGGGTGTAAGATATCACAAGAAATGTACACACTGCCCTACTATATAACTGTACCCTTTTTGCACAACACCTTGTCAAAAAAATTTCGTTTAATTAATAAATAATTTACAAAAAAAAAGAAA
The DNA here is from genome assembly GCF_023159225.1 of Perognathus longimembris pacificus. Taxonomy (NCBI): domain Eukaryota; kingdom Metazoa; phylum Chordata; class Mammalia; order Rodentia; family Heteromyidae; genus Perognathus; species Perognathus longimembris. Next base: position 81,239,923 of record NC_063188.1, on the reverse strand, counting down.
CAAATCCACCAACATTGCCACAATAGTAAAATTTGCTAACATCCTTCTTGGAACACAGTACTTAACAAAACACACAAATCATTTAAAACACTTTCCGATATACTGACTGAATTTTCAAATGACAGGAGGGTGAGTGATTGCCATGTAGTCTACCTTTGTGTATGTTCAAAAATATCTATGTAAAATCAGGTGCCAGTGGCTCACATCTGTAACCCTCGCTACTCAGAAGGCTAAGATTTGAACATCATGGTTTGAAGCCAGCCCAAGCAGAAATTTTCACAAAACTCCATCCAAGACAAGCAGCAAAAAAGCAAAGGTGGAAGCATGGCCTGAGTCATAGACCACCACCAGCCAAATCACCAAACCAAACAAACTGCAAGGCTCTAAGTTTAAACACTAGGGCTGCTTAAAAAACAAACAAAAACAAAAAAAATCAACAACAAAACTTTTTTTTTTTTTTTTGCCAGTCCTGGGCCTTGGACTCAGGGCCTGAGCACTGTCCCTGGCTTCTCTTTGCTCGAGGCTAGCACTCTGCCACTTGAGTCACAGCGCCACTTCTGGCCATTTTCTGTATATGTGGTGCTGGGGAATCGAACCCAGGGCTTCAAGTACACAAGGCAAGCGCTCTTGCCACTAGGCCATATCCCCAGCCCCAACAAAACTGTTTTTTTAAAAAAGGCTAACAGATATCACAAGAAATGTACACACTGGCCCATTAAGTAACTGTACCCCTTTTGCACACACCTTGTCAAAAAAAAATTTAATAAATAAATAAATAAAAGATATAAGGACAAAAAATTCTTTTTAAAAGTAAAAAAAAGGCTAAAAGTCCAGACATCAGTAGCCCATACCTGTAATCCTAGCTACTGAGGAAGCTGAGACCTGAGGATATCGGTTCAAAGCCAGTTCAGGCAGGAAAATTTGCAAGACCCTTTTCTTCAACTAAACACCAATAAAACAGAAGTGGAGCTGTGGCTCAAGTGGTAGAGCACTAACCTTGAGCAAAAAAGCTGAGACAGCACTCAGGCCATGAGTTCAAACCCCCAGTACCAACACAAAACAAAAAAAGCCAAGTGTGTCCATGAACTCCATTCTTTCTAACACCACAGGTTCTTCTAAAACCTTGAATTCTCTATCATTTCTCTATCATAACCTTCCCTCAATATACTTAGCTAGTAATTCTCGAGAGAATTCAGTCACCATCCTCCATGAGTTTCTTATATTCATGATCCACATGTAGCTCTTAGAAAATGCTAGTAGTGGCACAGTACATATGTACACTCATTTGTGAATTTATACATTGCACACATCTTACAGTATAGAAATTACTGTGTACATATATGCTATGTATTTGTAAATTAGCAAATAGAATGTTAAGATTTCCCATGACACAACATGTTGAGAAGCACTTTTAAGAAAACAGAATGGGTACCTAGAATGGGTACCTACCTGTAGGAACAATCTCAATTAGTATCTTATTTCCATCTTAAAATACCTGTGTGATCAAGTAGTTAATAGATGAAAAAGTTGCTACTTACCAACTCAAATTTCTGTGGTCTTCTAAAAATATTGAAGAAGGGCCATCCAAGCTTATGTGGACATCATAAGTAAAAAACAAACGTTATACATAGAAGGGTGTGGAAAGATAGGAGGTAAATCTTTTATCCTCTAAAGAAATGAAGTAAAGCATACTAAAAGACAAAAAAATGAAAAGGTACTTTCTGAAATAGCATAACCAATTTCTGTGTTCAAAACAGGCTATGAAAGGGAGAGATATCATTGACACATTTCTGAAGACATTTTTAACCAATGTTAGGACTTTGTTAATTGTCTTTTTTGAGCTAGGGTCCTGTTACATACCCCAGGTGCCTTCAAACTTATCTTCCTGCAGCCCAAGCCTCTGAGTGATGGGATTACAAGTGTACACTACTCTGTGAGTTATAATTCTATTTCATTAACAGATTTTTGTAGACGTCTCTTCCGCTTGTGGGTTTTTCATGCCTTTAGCCATGGAGGTGGATAATCTAAAAGTGGTAAGAATAAGTGGTCACTATGTGATCAAGAGGGATCCTAAAAGCCCTTTAAATGCCTTTTCCTCTCTTAACAGCTTATCTACCTCTCAAGGAATGGGAGAAATGGGTGTTTGAGTAAGACTTTTTTTTTCTATTTGTTCATTTGTTTATTGTTTGCTTCACTGTTGGTATGTTTAACTCCCAAGAGTCTGCAAAAGTGAGAGAAAAATATCTGAAGGCTAATTTCAAACATGACAGAGATTAAGAGCTTAATATAAAACTTTCCTCACATACTACCCTAGGAAAAATTTTTCTGAAACACATTGGTTAAATTGGTCTACAGTGCCCATGGCCTAGTGGTAGAGTGCTTGCCTCGCATACATGAAGCCCTGGGTTCAATTCCTCAGCACCACATATATAGAAAAAACAAGAAGTGGCACTGTGGCTCAAGTCGCAGAGGGATGGCCTTGAGCAAAAAGAAGCCAGGGACAGCTCAGGCTCTCAGTTCAAGCCCCAGAACCAGAAAAAAAAAGAGTAAAACTTTTATCTGTCTTATTTTCTGTGTGCAAATGGAGGTGGAGCCTAGGGCTTTCAGTGTGCTAGGCAATTGTTCTATCACTGAACCATGGCCCCAGTTCTGCTTTCTGTCAACTATTTAAAATTATACTCAAGTAAATATGAACTTCACTGATATATCTCTGAAAAACTTCAAATGTTTTAATTTTTGTGTGTGTATGTGCTAGTACTGGGGCTTCAGTTGAGGACCTAGGCACTATCTCTTAGCTTTTTCACTCAAGGCTAGTACTCTACCACTTGAGCCACAGCTCTATTTCTGTTTTATTGTTTGTTTGTTTTTGGGGGTTTTTTGCTGGTTAATTGGAGATAAGTGCCTCATGGACCTTCCTGCGTGGGCTGGCTTCAAACTTCAATCCTCAGATCTCAACCTCCTGAGCAACTAGGATTATAGGTGTGAGCCACTAGTATCCAGCTTTAATTTTCTTAAAGAGATATCAGGGTTTGAATTCAGAGCTTTGCACTTGCTAAGCAGGTATTCTGCTGCTTGACTCATACTCAACCTTGTTTTAGCATATTTCTTAACTGTTCCTACAAGTACATACAGCTACATTGACTCTTCATGTATCCTAATCCTAAAAGAAACCATGAATAAGAGTCTAATGAAGAGCATTTAAATTTATGCTCCCATTGAGTAGCTTATAATAACTGGAAAACAAACAATACTGAAAACTGGATAAACCTGAAATGTTCATCCGTGCTGAAGAAAAACACAGACGAACAGCCTTAGTCCATCAAAACTCAATTTCCTAATACTCTCCCAGAAAATACTTCTTACATTAAATTCCAGAAACAAATAATGACAAACACTTAAAGATGTTCCATGATAAAAAGACTCTCTGTCAAGGGCTGTTTACAGCAGCTTCCAGAATGAAGAAGCTAAAGAGATGGTTTCTCCTTTCTCCAGTATTAAGAGTTCTTTCCATTATCAAATACCAGTGATACTTCCATATGGCCAGCCCAGAATATCAAGGCCAAAAGGAAACTGGACTATCTTAAATATAATTCAGACAAATGATAAGGACTGGACTGAGGGTGTTGCTAAGCAAGCATGAGACACTTAGTTCAAACCTGAGGGAGGAGGGATGGAGGGGAGGGAGGAAAGAGAGAGAAAGAGAGAGAGACAGAGAGAGACAGAGAGACAGAGGGAGAGGGAGGAGTGGGAAGAAAGAGAGGGGGGGAGGCAGGAGGATATAAGAGGAAGGCCAATAGAGGGTGCTAAGCCATTTTGGGTACTGCTAGACCCAGTATTCAGTGGAACTTATCTTCTGGGCCCTCCTTAACCCAAGATCTTTTCTTACAAAAATGCCTACATTTGCTCTCCTGTGTATTTCCATATTTCTTGAAGTTTCTTCTCTTCAGAAATGGCCATTTTGCCAGACAGGCATGGTTGGTCAAACCTGTAATCCTAGCTACTCAGGAGGCTGAGATATAAGGATTATGTTTCAAAGCCAGCCTGGGTAGGAAAGTCTGCGAAACTCTCATCTCCAATTAACTTCCAAAAATAAAAGCTGGAAACAGACATGGTTCAAGTGTTATTACACTAGACAGTGACCAGTCCCTGAGTTCAACCTACAGTACCAGCACAAAAAACTGGCATTTATTTTCCTTACCTCCTGAATCAGGGTTGGCTTTGGCTAACATCTATCCAGACGTACTGACCTTTTGTCAGTGCAATGTGGACCTGAATACAAACAGCCTGGCATGCACTTGCACTCTCTAAGTGCAGAGAATCCTGTCAGCCAAAGTATGAGCAAGGATGGACTACCTGGAACTCACTAGATGCCACGTAGAGCAGCAAGGAGCTGTGGTCATGCTAGAAGTGCCGGTCACTAACCCACTCTGCAGATCTTAAGACACGTAAACTTGGTTCAGGTCATTTCTACCCAAAAGTCAGAAGATCTACTCAGATCCAAAGATCCCATAATCCCCGCCTCCAGCTGAGTCCTCCTCAAACTATCATGCCACAAAAATCAAGACCAAAAAAATGGTAGTGGCCTGAATTTATGAACTAACCTTTGGGTTTTCTTGTAGATTTGTAGGCACATTCTAATTATTACAAATGAGGGAAACCATGCAACCTATATTTCTTTGGGTCTGGCTTACTTTGCTTAGTGTAATTTTTTCCAAGTCTTTCCATTTCCTTACGAATGGAGCAGTGTCTAAACATTATGAACTAGACTGATACGGTGCTGGTTTGTTGAGCAGTAAAACTGATACAGCAAGTTATCAATTATTCCTTAATTCGTTATTCTATACACACTTTACTAAAGACCACACTTCCCCTGAGGACACAAATGTTAATACACAACCATATCTAGAAAATAGTCATAATGGTAACAAGATATGCTTAAGATGATAGAAAAGGTCAAAGTGTCCCATTAGGCCACAATGCACACCTGAAATCCCAGAGCTCCGGAGAGATCAAGACAAGTTCTAGGCCAGCCTGTGGTATATAATGAGATCCTCTACCTCCTGTCTCCCAAAATGAAACAATGATGATGATAATGATGATGATGATGACGATGATGATGATGATGATGATGATGATGATGATGATGATGAATGAAAGACAAGGTAGAAAAGCACAGACATCAGAAGATACAGGCTGAGGCTACACATGAGTGGTAGATCACTTGCCTAAAATGCTCAAGGTCCTAGGATCCATTACTAGCACTACAGAAGAAAAAAGCCAGAAGAAACAGCATGTTCAAAAGCATGAGTGCAAGAACTCAAGGAATGTTCTAGGAACGGAAAATAGTTTTGGACAGATGGAGTGTGGGGAGGAGATGGCAGATGATGGAGCAGGAAAAACAGATGGAAGGGTCTCATATTGTAAATCATGCAATGAAAGCCTCTTGTGGGCAGTAGAAAGCTACATATCATCTTTAAGGAGGCAATGCCATGATTAAATCTGAAGAAAAGAAAGCTGATGACAAGTGGAAGATAAAGAGGCAAGAGTACAAATCAGGGTGACTAGTTGGGAGGCTATTACTGCATCCTAAAAGGGGATTAAGGAGCCTAAACTACAAGATAGTGAATAAAGAGAAGATAAGATAGCTTTGAAAGCTGTTTCAGAGCCTAGAGGAAAGCTTAGAAACCTTGACAACCAATTAAATATGGACTGTGAGGGTGAGAAGTTGTGTAGGAGGAATGAAGACACTGCCAAGATTCTACTTTAGAACCTGCTATGTGCATGGTAAATAAATTAAGGCAGGAGAGAAGAGAGTGGACTGGAGGAGAGAAACAACTTGTGTTTCCTATGAAAAGCACTTGTAGGGCATCCACTGGGAGATGACACCCAGGAGGCAGTTAAGAATGTAGGGCTGGCTGGGCACCAGTGACTCATGCCAGTTTGAAGCCAGCTCAGGTAGGCAGTCTGGTCCAATTAAGCACCAAAAAGACGCCAGAAATGGAGCTGAGGCTCAAGTGGTAAAGTGCTAGCCTGGAGCACAAAAGCTGAGAGATAGCACCCAGGCCCTGAATTCAAGCCCCACAACCTACACAAAAACAAAAAAAATGTAGATCTGGAAGTAGTTAAGGTTGTATACCAGGATTCTGAGTTGAGAGACACTTAGTAGGAGGCCCAAATAAGGAACTTGGGAATGTTTTTGTTTTATTTTGATAGGAATGAGATCTCACTATGGAACCCAAGGGCTGGTCTATGGAACTTGAGATCATCTGTCCTTCAGCTTTGCTCATGAAAAAAGAATGTGAATGTTCGAAAGTGAATGTGAATTCAGAGCACTCAGGAAAGACACAGAAAGAAGGAACAGAGAAAAAGCGACTGAATAGCAGAAGTTTAGAGGGGATTCACATTCCAGCTGAAGAAGCAGCTGGAAAGAGCAGTAGTAGCTCATGGGGATAGAAGAGGGGAGGGAAATAATCCTTCATAAGCATGATTACATACTACATACTTAAAACTTTGGATATCCATCCTTATTGTCCTTCTTTCCTGTAGCTAAGTCAACATTCTCTTTGGGTTTTTGCCATTCTAGAGGAACTGAGTGTACACATCATTAGGGGTATGTGACCGCAGGGGCCGCTTGAGCAAGAATGTCTTTGTCCATGGATCTTACTGAAAAAACATGTTTCCCAAATTCCTTTTGTGTCACTTGTAAACAAAGAAATATCAAACTTCTCTTCTTAGAAGCCCCTCTTTGAAATATGTGTATACAGACTGAGCAGCTGAAATTCAAACTCTTTGGAACTCTGAAACCAAAAATTCCATACATTACTTCAGGTCAGTCAAAACCTCCACCTTAAAAATATGGTTTCACATCACTTCCAAGGAATGTGGATAAGGTATATAAATGTACAGGTAACCATTCAAAAACCTTAAAAAAAAAAAAAAGGCAAAACCTTTCTAGAGTCCCGGCCATTTTAAATAGTGTAGTCGCTAATTCACTGTATCTCTCAAAGAAAATTATATTCATATTTCCCAAAAGTTACAATAGAACCCTAGAGGCTCCAGGGCCAGCCCCCACCTCCACTTCCTGTGATGGCAGCATCTACCCCAGACTCAGGGGTTAGGGTGGCTGGGGGTAGCTATAGGGCCACATGCTTAGCACTTTGGAGGGCTGCCTCATGGTCAAGGACAAACTGTACTTTCCACTGCCATGTGCAGCAGCCTTGATACTGAATGGAGACAGACCTCATTGTGGTAAGCTAGGGTCTCATCCAGGAAACTGGAATCCCACTTTACCTGCCACAGGGGGCACTGCTAGCAGGTGAGGTAGGAAGAGAAGGGAGTAGGAGGGGAAGAAAAAAGTACACCAAAATTTCCTAAATAGATTTCAATAAAGCAACAGCTATAAATGGGGTAAAATGACATTGGACTTCATTGATCTTATCAATCTAAACACAAATAGGTTGCACCTGTAGTCCCAGATACTCTGGAAGCTAAGGATCACAGTTCAAAGCCAGCCTCTTAACTCCAATTAACTAAGCAAAAAAGTGTCAGCATGGCTCAAGTGGTAGAATACCACTCAAAGTATAAAAGCCAAGCAAGAGTTCAAACCTCTGAGTTAATCTCTATTAATGCTCCCCCCAACAAATCAAAAGGGTATATATGAAAAAACAAAACAGTAAAAGGGAAAAGCACAGATTGTGTAAAGATATTGAGGCAAAATGTCACTGTGTAGCCCAGGATGGCTTCAACAAGACTATCTCAATCTCCCAAGTGCTAGAATTACTGATGAACACCACCATACCCAGCAGGATTTGCAATACATACCTCTAACAAACATAAGAGAATTCTTACAGAAGAAAAAAATGCAAAAGTAGGCAAAAAAGCTGTCCACAGTAGTACACACCTACAATCCTAGACTTAGAAGGCTAAGGCAGGAGGAGCTCCAGTTCAAAGCCAGCCTGGGCTACTAGTCAGATCCTGTCTTAAAAAAAATGTATGGGCAAATATTTAAATGTTAATGAGCATATAATACAACATTCAATATCATTACTCACCAGGAAATGCACATGAAGATCACAAGTACCAAACACTCTTACGAAGGCTACTATAAAAATAAATTAAAACGGTAGACACTGTAAACTGCTTGGAAGTTTCTCAAAACATTACAAGTAGAATTATCCCAGCAATCCCACTTTAGGTATGTATCTCAAAAAAAAAAGTAGATTATCAAAGAGCTACCTGTTCATCCACATGTATAGCAGCATTACCCGTAACAGTCAAATGGTAGAAGCTATTTAAGTGTCTATAACAGTTGAAGACATCATATGCCCACACAATAGACTGCTACGTAGCCTTACTGTGTATCAAGATGTACAGCATTGTTGAGTAATGGCATGCTAAGTGTAATAAGCCCTTGCAAAAGGAATGCTGTAAAATTCTACTTAGGTACTTAGAGTAGTCAAATTCATATAAACAGAATGTACAATAGTCATGGTTGCCAGGGAATGAGAGCGGTGGAAAATGGGGCATATTTTCAGAGCTTGAAATCAGGGCCGATGTTCTACCACTTTGAACCATACTTCCAGCCTTGCTTTTTGCTAGTTAGAGACAAAGTCTCTCAGACTTTTCTGTCCAGGCTGATTTCAAACTTCCATCCTTCAAGTCTCAGCCTCCACAGTTTCATTTTAAGACAAAGAGTCCTAAAAATGAATGGTGAGGATAACCACACAAAGTGAATGTAAGTGATGTATGCTTTAAAATGATTAAGATGAGCCAGGTGCCAATGGCTCATGTTTGTAATTCCCTAGCTATTTAGGAGACTGAGATCTAAGGATTACAATTCAGAGATAGCCAGGGGAAGAAAGTCAGTGAGACTATTGTCAATTATCTGCCATAAAGCCAGGCTGAAGGTATGGCTCAAGTGGTAGAGCACTTACTATGAGCAACTAAGCCAAGTTAGAGAGTCCACAATACTGGCACAAGAATTTTTTTGGCCAGTCCTGGGGCTTGAACTCAGGGCCTGAGCACTATCCCTGGTTTCTTTTTGCTCAAGGCTAGCACTCTACCACTTGAGCCACAGCACCACTTCTGGCTTTTTTCTATTTATATGGTGCTGAGGAATCAAACCCAGGGCTTCATGTATACTAGGCAAGCACTTTATCACTAAGCCACATTTCCAGCCCTGGCACAAGTATTTTTAAAAGAGGTTTTGATGGCAAATTGAGGCTGGGGCCATGACTCAAGAAGCAGAGAACCTGAATAGCAAGTGTTTGGCCCCAAATTCAAACCCCACTACCTCAAAAAAATAAAGGTAAACTTCAAGTATGTATATTTTAACACAACTTAAAATAGGCATTTTGAAAAACAAAATACTTGTTTCACCAAAATATCTTAAGAATATAGATAAGCCAGGCACAGGGGTGCATGGTACACCTATAGTCTCACCTCCTTGGGAAGAGGAGGCAGGAGGCTCTATTAAGCCCAGGAATTCCAAAGCAGCCTCAGTAACAGAGCAACAGCTTGCCTAAAATGAAAATTTAAGAATAAATGGGTACCAGTGGCTCATGCCTATCATACTAGCTACTCAAAAGTCTGAGATCTGAGGATCATGGTTCAAAGCCAGCCTGGGCAGGAAAGCCCAAGAGACTCTTAACTCCAATTAATCACCAAAAAGCTAGAAACCGAAATAGGGCTCAAATGGTATGGAGTGTTAGCCTTGAACAAGCTCAGGGACAGTGCCCAAACCCTGAGTTGAAGTCCCAGGACTGCACAAAACAAACAAACAAACAAAAAAAACAGAAAAAAGGCTGACAAAACAAAGCTGAATGGGTAGAATGTGGGACTATGTTAATAGTGGGACTAAAATTCATACAAGTATTTGGGAACTGGCATTATCTACTAAAGCTAAATACTATACGGTCCTACAATCCTCCTAGGTTTATGCCCAGAGAAATGAGGGGAGATTTCCATAAAAAAAAAACACAGCCAAGCATGTTCAGAACTGCTTTATTTGTGTTAGCAAAAGACTAGACGTGATCCAAGGTATAACAGGGAAATAGATAAATTGTGGCATATCCACACAATTCAATTCCTACTCAACAATTGATTAGAAGGAATGACCAATCCACACAACCACATGGATGAATCTTCTAGATATGTAAAACATACACAAAGCTCCTACGGTAGGATTCTATTTATATGGAGCCTAAAAACAGGCAAAACAGCAGTTTTCTTTTTTAAAAAAATGTAACATGGTTACCTTCATGTTGGAGGTGAGATGAATATTAGACAGCAATCTTCGAAGAGGCTGGAAATGTCTTGATTTGTAACCTAGTATATGTGCACATAACTTAAACAGTGTACTTTAGATTAGTATACTGCACACTTTATTGTATGTTTTTTATATTTCAAATGTAAAATATTTATAAGGCACCTGTCTCTGTGAGCATGCTATAATTAAAAAAAAATGTTAACCTTGCTTTTTTCCCTTTCCACCTTAGATTAGTCCCCCATTCCTCCCAGACAAGATGGGGATCATAAGTTACTTCCCAGTTTCCTGAAGTCAGATGATTGGTTGAAGTCTTATCCAAAGGAAATTTCACTGTTCCTAAATGTCCAAGCTTTACTGAGTCCGCTCTTGTCCTGAGAATGATAATCTTTCTGCCTTCATTTGGTTTATTTTTCAAAAGACAAGCTATCTCAATTTGCTTTCTGCTAGTTAAGTGTCCAATTTAATTGTTTTAACCTTCAAGAACAGTTTGGTTTTATACCCTCATCAGCAGGGGCTAAACAAATCCCTCCCCAGCTATAAAAGCAAAATGTCAAACACCACAAAGTAGGGCTAAGTTGTGGCTCAGTGGTAGAGAGAGGACTTGCCTGGCATTTGCAAATCTCTAGGGTTTTATTTTTTAAAACCTAATAATGAAATAAAATCTGAAGCTCCCATTACATTTCTACACTGTGATGAATGTGTACCTCCTCCCCCCTTCTCCCTAGTACAGAAACCTTCATTTTGATTTCTATGAGAGCAGCCATTTTGATGTCTGACCCTTACACAGCCAACAGGAATGTCAGCTTTCCTGGGAAAGTGCCACTCTCCCGAAAGAAAACAAAAATTCACAGAAAGGTGAACTCATTCCCTTTCCCTGGCTTCTCTTCAACCATTCATAACAATGTGCATATTAAGTACCTTAATATGCAAACCTCACATTGTAATGATAATCAGTCAAATCCTTTTGATGTCACACTGAATAACTCCACAAACTTGATTGTCTCTGATCTGCATATAACCTATCCTTATTTCAATTAAGTGAGCAAATTAGTAGGCTAGAAAAACAGCCCTAGAGTAGGAGAAAAGTGACAAGAAGGCTAAAAACAGAAAGGCTACTTTAAAAGAAATGTCCTGACATGTCTAAACTCCTTATCTAGGTGTCATCAAGTTAACAAAACTGCAGTTTTATTTATTAAAGGCAGATATTGCAATTATATCAGCTCATTACAGCACCCCCAAATGAAAACTGTTCAAAACAATTGATTTTTAAAAGCAAAGATTCATAATCTCCAAGATGAAATGGTTTCTCTTTTAGAACAGTAAAGTCTGGTAACAAAAAGGCAGTATTTTTATTTGAATATATTATCTAAACTAGATTAGTGTTGTTTTCTTCTCTACAATTACCTTCTCGTGTTTCCCTTTATTAAAGTCTATATAAATGTCAAAATATTGAGCATAAAAGCAAATGGGTTAGCTTTACTGGATGCAATTCATTATAAAGCTGGGTAGGTGGATTAATTCCCCCACATACCTGTGGTTACGGGCTTTGTTTTTTGTTGTTTTTCAGATTCCTGTGCTTGTACATTCAACTCTATTTTTCAACAATCACTTCTGGAAGCCCCTGGTTTGGCTTCTACACTGCCACCTGTGGACATAAAAGCGAAATAAGCCATGCCTGATTCAACAATGCATATTTTCCAGGCATCTAACAGGGACAAACTGGAGGAGGGGGGGCAATATGTGCTCTAAAAGACGAAAGTACTCTTTCTCCTCTGTGAGGAAAATTTCTAAGGCATGTCTCACGCCCCACCAATGGTTAAAATTACTTAAATTTTAAAACGTACCAAGGTCCCAAGTCAAATACACAATACTCTCATCAGTTCATTAAAGAGAACAAGAGTCCCCAAACCCAACTTAACAGCCATCTCAAGACCTGTCGCTTAAAATTAGGAGACATCTTGCCCACTTTGTTAATCCAGACATTAAGAATTTTGTAAATTACCTCAGTGAAAAAAGAGGAAGGACCCCCGTCTAAGATACATTACCACAAAGTCTTAAGACATCTACTTAACATTTTTCAAAAGACAAGATATTTCAATTTACCAAATTTACGCAACCAAAACTAGAGCTTTGTCGAAGTGAAACAGTAGTGTGGTAGGCTATTTTCATTTTAATGCCTCATCCCTAATCTGAATATGAATGAATACGAAGAGAAGTTTCCTAACACCCGTTGGATTTAGGTACAGATTTTTCCTGGAAAAAAAAAATCTATTTTTTTAAGTCAGGAAAAGAAGAGAGGAGTAAAAATATATAAGCAAATATCAGAGTCTAAGCAGTCGTGAGAAGAAAGAGGGGCTTGTGTGAGTGTGTGTGTGTGTGTGCGCGCGCGTGTGAGTGTGCGCGCCCTCCTCTCAGGAGGAAAGAGACCACACCGCGGGAGGGAGCTTTTTACCTCCTCAGAGTCCCACCGTCTACCCAGGACAAGTGCCTTAACCCAGAACCTTAGGCCAAAAACACATGGGACCCCCCCCCCCACACACACACACACCTTCTAGGAGAGAAACTGCCAGAAAACACCCAGCTCAAATGCCAGCCGGGCCAGAGAACCCGGATTCCACTGGGCTTCTTTACCCACACCAGAGATCCGTCCCACTTACCCGCAAATTACTTTAACGCCTGGAGAGCCTGTTGGGGTTTACAGAATTGCAGAAAATTCAAGAAAATCAGGTCTCCTTGAGTCACTCTCCACCTCTTGCTTCACCCTAGGACGGACACTCATTCTTCTAAAACATTCTCCTTTCCTTCTAAACGCCCGAACTCGCGCTGGGCCACCCCAAGCGGGTTGCGAAGCGGGGGGGGGGGGGTGGACTCGCCATGCCCCCAATACCGCTCCCACGTGCCTCCACTGAACGCGCGTCCAAACGTGCACGGGCGCAACGGGCACGTGCACAGCCCGCCCTTGGAGAGAAGTTCGGCTACCCCCCCCACCTCCGAACTCTCCCAGGCCCTGAAAACGTGGGGAGCCCCCTTGGGTGCAACCTCCGGCACCAACGCACAATACTCCAGCAACTCCAGCACCCCCCCCGACTTCCCGGCACACGCCTTGGCAGGTCCCACCACCAGTCTGCCTTGCTCCCCAGGTCCTTTCTTCTCGCTGGTGGAGCGATGGGGCGTCCCGAGGGCTGTTGGGTTCGGGATTGGAAAAGGAGGGTGGGAGGGCGACCTGCGCACACCATCGAAGCTCGTGGCGGGCAAACGACACGGTGCTTGGCTCCTCCGAAGGGGACAGGGTGGGGGTGGGGACAAGGAGACTCGAGGGACGAAATCCTAAAAAAAGCGGGGGGGGGAGAGAAGGTGCACCTCTTTCCTCACCTACTAAAGCACGAACGCCAGGGGATACTGTACCTTCCTCCGGCCGCAGGACCGCGGTATCTGGCTCAGGTCCCCGAGCACCGCGGCGAGAGAAGAGGAGGGGGAGGAAAGGGGGGGAGGAAAGGGGGGGAGGGAGTGGGCAGTCGGAGCGCCTCGCTTTGGGGTACCCACCTGCGCGCACGGTCGCCGCTACAGCCAGTGCAGCCACCAGTGCGCGGTTTCGCACTGTTAAGAAGAGGCGGCAACAGCCGGACTCTACTGGACTCGGAGCACTTCCGAAGCGAAGATCTCCGTTCGGCCACGTCCGGATAGCCCACCTACCCCGCAGGTTCTGCCACCGTCCCGCCGCCCGCCCGAGCCCGATCTGCGCTCTCCGCCCCTTCCCGCCGCCCCGCGCCGCGCTGTGCTCCGCCCCCCGCCCGCCCATCCCTGCCCGGGCCCATCCCGGAGCTGCGGCGCCCCGCGCCTTGTGCTGCAGTTCTCACGTCCGGGGTGGGGGGGGGGGGGCGGGGAGGAGGAGAGAGCTGGTAGTGGACCCTGAGATCCGCCCCAAACCCCGTGTTCTGAACCCGCAGCCCACCCACTCCTTCGCCCTCCAGGCGCCTGTTTGTACTCACCCCTGCAGCCAAGCGTTTGGGCACTGAGCGCTCTGTCCTCGTTCTTCCAGCCACTGTTCCCTCCGCAGGGTACCTACCACAGCCCCAGGGGGGCATAGTGCCTTGGGGGAGAGGGTGTGGGGAAGTGGGGTGGTATGAGCCTGAGAGGAGCCGAAGAAATTACCATGTCATCTGCCAGGATATCCAAGTCTGAGGTTGCACCTAGTTTCTGCTACCAGAACACCCTCCAGGTGCTGTTGTCCCTCTCGGAAGCGCAGTAATACTCAGAGACTTGAATAACAAAGATTCCCAAGCTAATTGCTGTAGAATTGTTGTCTGCTTCTTTTTTTCCCCTTTAACAACGGCAAAAAAAAAAAAAACAGACTCACTCTTGAAAACAAAGTTTGCTTTGCATGTATGTATTACATATATAAAGCCATCTTTCTAATTTAAAGAACATCAAAATATAAATAACCGAACATCTGTGCTTTACAGAAACAGATCGAGTGTGTATGTGTTATTTAAACCCACTGCAATTAAATTAATTGGCTCATTTTAAAATGTATTTTAGGTATTTCCTAAAACAGGCTCAGAATTTAGGGATTAGGAACCCTTGAGTTTTAATTTGGCTTTTTGCCATAGTTCTAAAATGTCAGTTTCATGGAAATTACTAAATGTACTTATTTAGGGAAAAATGGATCCTTTTCCTTCCAGGTCGGCAGCATTTTTAGATATGGCAAAGGACAGCTTTTTTTTTTTTTTTTAAGCCAAGAAATAATAAAATTCTCATTCATTTTCTGGTGCTGGAATATCTGGCCTGGTAGCTTTTTCTTTAGTGTGATATTCTTTTCTATTTCCTCTTAAAATTTTCTCCCAAAATTTCTTTCTAAACATAAGTAAGGTTCTAGACGGCATGATTTTTTAGCCTTTGTTTTCTTAAAGGGGATAGAAAAGTTAATTTTAAATAATCAAAAACCAAGCAAGGCTTATGATACTAAATTTCTCATTGATAAATCTGATTTTTCAACTCTATTTACATTTAGTTATTTAAGCTAATACTTGAGAATCAAGAGGGATGTTTGTGTTCCTGTTTTTTTTCTTTTTTGAAACAAGGTCTGCCTATGTAATCTTCCTTGCCACAAATTCTGAGTCCTCTTGCCTCCACTTTTCAAAAAGACCTTTAAAAAAAAATCCTTGTAAGAATAAAACGGTTATAAAAATAAGATACTATGGGGTGGGGGTGTGCACGTGCACATGTGTGTGCTGATACTAGGGCTTCAACTCAGGGCATGGGTATTATCCCTTAATTTTTCTACCCAAGGCTGGCACTCAGCAACCTGAGCCAGAGCTCTATTGCCAGGTCTTTGCTGGCTAATTGGAGATAAGAGTCAGACTTTCCCTCCCCCGACTTGCTTCAAACCATGATCCTTAAATCTCAGCCTCCTGAGTAGCTGCTGATCATAAGTATGAACCACCAGCACCCAGAAAAATGTGTACTTTTTAATTAACATTTTGAACCAAAATGAAATTCATTAAATTGTTTAATGAAAAAATACATTAGTAGTATATGTATTGCTGAGTAAATGAGATTGATGTGGATGACAAACAGTTCTGAAGAAGATACTGAGGCAAAACAGTCTTTAGAAAAATGGATGGCCCCCTTCTAAAGGGAAGTTTGACAAATGCCAGTAATTATGCGAAGAATGATGGCTGCCTCTTTTCTTTTTGGTTTTGTGGCTAGGCTGCATGTATTTCTTCTGATCATCATAACAAAAATAAAGTAATTTCATCATTCTGGTAACATTGCTTAGTAAATTAGCAATTTGAAAATGCTTTTATTACCTAATTAATCCCAGTAAATGCTTCTGATAAATTCAGTTTTACGTGTGTGTGTGTGTGTGTGTGTGTGTGAGTGTATAACATTTTTGTTGGCTCAAGAAACACATGCAAGAAATCAAAACAAGGAAATTTCAGCAACAAGTGCAAGCCAGGTTCTTTGAGCACATGTGTGTTGCAAGAGACTTAATATTAAATGACCTTTGGGTCTTAAATTATATATTAGATACTGTTTATGAATTATAATAAGTTCCTGTTTATTTGCTTTGCCCTGTGTATTCCCCAAAAGGACATTTCTTTTCTCTCAGCTTTATTGAATCTATCTTTACCTCAACTATTTTCATTTAATTTTCAAGAATCAGACCCTCATCCATAGCTCATTTGACAATCGTGTTGATCCTTCAAGTAGATTCTCCCTTGGGACCTTTGATAAGAATTCTGCATTATTAGGTATCCAAATTTGGAAGAAGTAAAAAGTCCAGCAGGCATGATTCTAAGAAATAACAACCAGATTTTTCAAACCATAAAGGTGTAACCTATTTGAATAAAGAAGAGGAAACCAAAACAGCAAATCTATTTTGTCCAGGTCAAAAGAAATGCATCAAAATATCACCTGAAATTCTTTCTAAATCCCAATTGTGCTACAAAATAGGTTAAAAAGTAAAATTCACATAATTTGATCTGTATTTTCTTTCACCACAACAAAGGCTTTGCTCCACTGACCAAACACTATTACATTTCACATTTAGTTCCTGGATTATTGAGGAGTTTTCACTGATGTTTCAATATGTTTTTACACGGTACACTCCTACTGTCCCCAAGAAATCCTGTGTCCACCTCCATTGAGTTTCAAAAGTTCTTTATCCATGTTGTTGACACTGATAAGGACAAATTTGAACATCTATATAAACCCTTGGAACATCCATATAAACCCTGATGAGCCCATGTACCAAATAATGACATTGAAACAAAACATGAATTTCTGTTCTAACAATTTCACTTTATTGGTGTCTTTGATTCTGATTTTGCATGAACCACAGCCAAAGGTTTCATAACGTGTTAACTTTACTCTCTTGAGAAATTGTCTTCTGATAATGCTATTAGTAATATCTGGTCTATTTACTCTTTGGGCTGTAAATCTGAACATAATGCAGTTTTTCTCCTTGTCTATTATAATATTATAATTATAACTGAGCATTACAGGGAAATGATGAGACAACACTGCTATTTTCCTTTTTGGCTCTGTGAAATGTATGAAGTAAGTTTCTTTACTTTGGTTGTTTAGGATTGTGGGCATCATCTTTGATTCAAATTTGCAATGTCATTTATTTAATGGGTCATTTCCTTGTGTTAGGGGAATAAATCACCAGTTATCTCACAAGACAATGAGGATAGTGATAATATATATATAATATAATATAATGTTCAGATTGAAATGGTGATGCTCTGAGGTCAGTTACTTAGAAATATGTGTGTATATGTAAGTATGTGTGTGTAATTCCAAACTAAATATAAACCTGAATACTTGTAATAGATCCTTCATTGACAAAACCTTTGGGAAGCTTTCTCATGATATGGGGGAAATGTGATAAGTTGAAGAATACCTGCTACTTCACTCACAACAAAGTACCTTTCTCTGATCCAGATTTTCCTATTAATTTCTAGCACTAAATGTCTAATCATATTATTCTATTTTTTAAAGAAGCAAGCAAGAATGAGGACAGTATGATAAGGTGATTACAAGTATGACTGGTTAGTACAATTGAGAAACCAGTAAAATCATAGTAGTCTCCCACCGTGAACAACTTTGCTTTGTTCTGTTTCATGGTTGACAGTCAAACCCCTATTTAGACTCAAACAAATGTATTATTGGACACCAGGTATTGAAGTTGGAATTGTGTCCCTCACAAATCTAGACTGACACTTGTTCATGTTCATTTTTGTACTACTTACCATAGCGAAGGTATGGAAATAGCCCAGATGCCTTTCGATGGACAAATGGATCAAGAAAATTTGGTATAGCTACACAATGGAATTTTACTTATCCATTAGGAAGAATGGTATTTCATCCTTTGCAAAGAAATGGATATACTAGAAAAAAAAATATTTTAAGTGAAATAAATCAAGCCCAGGTAGACAAACAAAATATGTATTCTCTCATATGTAGAATACGGAGAAGCTAGAACTAATAAAAAGTAAATACATATGAGGTCATATGCAAGTATACACAAATTTATTTACCAAAGTATGGTATATGCAGAGAAGAATCATAATCCTATCATAATTCCTTAGAAAAATGAACTCATAGCCCAACAAAATAAATACCAGGAAGCTGGCAGTTGAGATGTGTGTAGGAGCTGGTAAGAGAAGAAGGGTAAATGAATTAAGAATACAATGGTAGTGGCAACTGTAATTAACTTCTGTAAAGGGCGGTCACACATGGATCTGGCTTATGAATGCATTTGAGATAAAATTAGTAACCAGATCACCTTTGCAGAAATTTAGATGTACACACCAAAAGAAGCATTTTCTCAGCAAAAATTAATAGCTGGTTCTATTTTTTTTAAACATAGAGAAAATAAAGTTGATTTTTTTCAAAACAAACAAACAAAAAATAGAAATGTATGTTGGCCATCTAAGCTGAAGTTCTAACTCATGGCGACTTTGAATGCCACCTTACCTGGAAATAGGTTCTTTGCAGAGGCCATCACAAAAGAAGATGAGTTGGTGCTTGAGCAGAATGTTCCCTTCATCCAAAATGACTAGCCAGCTTACAAGAAAAGGAGGCAGACAGGTACAGGGAAGTTGGTCATGTCAAGGCAAAGGGACACTGAACTTATGCTGATATGAGCCAAGGGATGTCTGGGACTTCCCAAAATCAGAGACACAGAAAAGATTTTTCCTCTAAAGGCTTCAGGGGATGTATGGTTCTGTCAATACCTTGATTTTGGACTTCTAGCCCCCAGGACTGTGAAGCAAGACATTTCTATTGTTTTCAGCCATCCAATTTGAGTTACTCTGTTGCCTTAGGAAAGCCATATACCCCAGGAATCATCCTTAACTCTTGACTTCCATTCAGTACAAAGGAGATGTTCAAATACAGCATGCATAAGATTGATAAGACAGTCATTTTTACACATGAAGAACTATGGCAGAGTAGTATCCTCCAGAAATCAGAAAGAATCTTGAGAATTTACTTAGTGAGTTTTCTCAAATGGAACTCTGTTACAATATAGAATCATAGAGTCATATCATCTTAAAATATTCAAAGAATCTTGGAGACTTTTTTCTTTTCTTTTGAGATTATGTGATACCTAAGTGGTATGATGGAGTTTTCTGCACATCCTATGCTACTAATGCTCAAATATGCCCCCACTGGTTCAATTCCACCTCTAGTCACTGGGTTGGAATACCTATTCCCTCTTAAATATTGAAACTTTTGGTCTTTAGTATTTCCAAATTAAAATATAAACAAGTCTTAAAGACTTCCAAGCCTGAACTCACATCAGTTCCCAATGTGACCACAACCCAGTTCATTATTATTTCTTCTCATTGCCTAATAGGACACACAACTCATAGTCTCCTCCGCACGTACTTATGCCAAGTTAAGTGAGAGGCTGAGATTAGCAAGAACTAAGTGAAGGTTTGGGTAGAGCATTGCCTTAGTCTGTTCATGCGGCTTGATTTCAGGACCTGGGTGCTGTCCCTGAGCCTGTCTGTGCTTAAGGCTACTCAAGCCTAGCTCTTGACCACTTGAGCCACAGTGCCACTTCCAGTTTTTTTTGAGTAGTTTATTGGAGGTAAGAATCTCACAGAGAGTTTTCTGCCCAGACTGACTTCAAACCATGATCCTCAGATCTCAGTCTCCTGAGTAGCTAAGATTATAGGTGTGAGCCACTGATGCCCAGCTAGACATTTATTTTTCATAGTTCTGCAAACTAGGGCAGTTGTGTCTTTTAGGATTTGTTTTGGAGGAACTTAATTTTTTGAATTCTATGTATATTTTAGATATAGGGCCCTTGTCTAGGATAGTTCTAGCAGAAGATCACAATAGCTCAATAGCTATGTACATATGACCATATAAGATGAAGCTGAGTGAAATGAACTCCAAGTTATGGAAATAAGTGGTTTTCCATTGTCATTGTTATTTTCAATGTACCATCTGATATTATGCCACTTTCTTCTCTCTTTTTTTCCCCAGGGTTTTACCCCTGATGTCACTGTTACTAATTTCTGTACCCTGGGTATTGTATGTATGTGTACTTGAACTAGGGAAGGGAAGGGGAACATCAAAATGGAGAGACAAAGGATAAAAGACAAACCAATGCAATAGCAATACTTACAAAGCGATATGCCGTAATCCAACTGTACAACTCATGGGGGGGGGGGAGCATTGGGGAGGGGAGAAGGAAGGAGAAAAATGAGGGAGGAGGAAAGAAGTTTGATAAGAAACATACTCACTGGGAAGTGGCTCTGTGGCTCAAGTGGTAGAGGGCTAGCTTTGAGCGGAAGAGCTCAGGGACAGCACCCAGGCCCAGAGTTCAAGCCCTATGACCGACAAAAAAAAAAAAAAAAAGAAAGAAAGAAAGAAAGAAATGTACATACTGCCTTACATATGAAACTGTAACCCCTCTGTATATCACTTTGACAACAATTACAAAAAATAACTTACACCCATAAAGATAGGACCTTCTAAAGGAAAATCCACTGCCTTAACCTCCTCCCAAATGCCTCATCTCTGGCCACTATTGCTTTAGGGATTGTATTTCAACATGAATTCTAGAGGGGACACCTAGGAGTTAAACCAAAGCAAGTGCAAAAAGTGGAAGAAACTGGGTGCTGGTTGCTCCTGTCTGTAGTCTTAGCTTCTCAAGAGGCTGAAATATAAGGACTGAGGTCAAAGACAGCCTGGGCAGGAAAGTTTATGAGACTTATCTCCAATTGACCACCAAAAAGCTGGAAGTAGAGCTGTGGCTCAAGTGGTACTAGTCTTGAGCACGTAAAGCTCTGAGACAGTGTCTAGGCCCTGAGTGCTAGCCTTAGGACCAACACACACACACACACACACACACACACACACACACACACACACACACACACACACACATACACACCGTGAAAGAAAAAGAGAATCTAAAGCAAGCTTAGTTTTGGAGCTTTCTTTTTTTTTTTTTTTTTTTTTTTTTTGGCCAGTCCTGGGGCTTGGACTCAGGGCCTGAGCACTGTCCCTGGCTTCTTTTTGCTCAAGGCTAGCACTCTGCCACTTGAGCCACAGCACCACTTCTGGCCATTTTCTGTATATGTGGTGCTGGGGAATTGAACCCAGGGCCTCATGTATACGAGGCAAGCACTCTTGCCACTAGGCCATATCCCCAGCCCAGTTTTGGAGCTTTCTGTAAAATAAGTTTATATAAGGTAAAATCCTACCTATTTCTAAGGTAATATAGGACTGTCATATGGAAACAAAATTTTTCTGAGAACCTTATTTTCTACTGCTTCTAGTCCAGATAGTATTTGTGGCCCTAAAGGGTCATGTAGTAGTGGTCAGGGATGACATCTTGCATTCTCTCTAGCAAGCTCCAGCGACTCTCATCTCCTCAGCTATCTTCTTAAAATATTCAACATGAATAAATATGAATTTGATATGCAAATATAAATTCGAGAAAGACTACCTACCTCCAAGTGCAGCCCCCAACACCTCTGAATTCCAGAATTCCAATCAAATCAGCTCCTATACCTTATTGTCTTCCTTAATAGAAATTCCAGGGCTGCTACTGCCAGTGAGGAACTCATTTTAAAATGTATGCCTGGGACCGACCCCACTATAAACCCATAGCCATATCAGAAATCCACCTCCTTTGTATATTACTC